>NC_092714.1:14809337-15146294 GCF_047496885.1 Scyliorhinus torazame | reverse complement strand
AAGCACCCCTTTTCCAGTCTGTTTGCTTTTTGCATTTCCCCGTGAGGAATTCCACTAACTTTCCATTGTCCATTTGGGAGGGCAATGATGACATGGACGGGCTCGACCATTTTCTCCTCTACTGTGCTATGAGGGCCTTCTGAGTCTAATGAGGGCCTTTATTCAACCTCAGTCTCATATTGTATCCTACAGACATCCCCCACTGTCAATTACCCTACTTTTCTTCCAAAATTGCACCTGTTAAACGGGTAAAAAGTGGACAAAACTTAATCCCCAAGCGGGAGTCTCCTTGTGTGCGACCACTCTCACTTCATGGTCACCAGCAGAAGTCCCTGGAAGCTGTTGTTGAAGGAGCCTTGATGAGCTCTTGTATCTTGTAGATGGTGCACATTCTGTGACTGTGGTGAAGGGAGTGAATTCCGAAGTTGCTGGATTGGGTGCCAATTAAGCGGATTGCTTTGTCCTGGATGGTGTCCAGCTTCTTGAGTGTTGTTGGGAGCTGCACTCATCCAGACAAGTGAGGAATATTCCGTCAAACTACTGAATTGTGTCTTGTAGATGGTGGACAGGCTTTGGGGAGTCAGGGGGTGAGTTACTGTCCTCAGAAGTCTGAGCCAATCGATTTGGTGATTTGAATTTTTCAGAGAATGACACAGAGTACAAAAATCCTGCACTGCCTGAACTCAAAAAATAGCTTCCAGAAGCTATCAGGCAAATTATGTTGTACACCATGAAAACTTCCAGCCGAAAATGGAAAAATAATTTTAATTTTTAATGATCTTTATTGTCACAAGTAGGCTTACATTAACACTGCAATGAAGCTACTGTGAAAATCCCCAAGCCACCCACTCCGGCGCCTGTTCGGGTACACAGAGGGAGAAATCAGAATGTCCAATTCACCTAACAGCACGTCTTTCGGGACTTGTGGGAGGAAACCGGAGCACCCGGAGGAAACTCACGCAGACATGGGGAGAACGTGCAGCCTCGGCACAGACAGTGACCCAAGCCGGGAATCAAACCTGGGACCCTGCCGCTGTGAAGCAACAGTGCTAACCACTGTGCTAATGTGCCACCCCACAAATACATCAAAGAGGAACCCCAACAGCAAAAACAAAAGCGTGACTGCAAAATCCTGAGCGATTCATTTCTAGAAGAAATTAAATGGTAGGATTGGGTTTCTATGAAGGCCCTTTATGGGAAATGCTCTTTGTGACATTTCTCTGGTATTTCAATGGGATTTTTGCCAAAGTTACAATGGATGATCGGGAGTTGCCCTTCCAGAGAAATGTTTGTGACCATTTTCCGCTCGATTTTAAAAGGGATCATACAGGGTGGGGTGAACCCAGGACGGAATAGAGGTTTGTAAAAACATTCCTTTAAGCACTCTTCTAGGGACAGATAGGGATTTAATTCCCAGACTTTGCAACAGTAATATAATAGGGCCTCAGTGAGCCAATATCCTGTATGCATCACTCACGGATCTTTCGCTCCTCACATTTATTTTGATTAGGCCCAATATCTCAAGCCTCTGGTATACAAACACAGCATGTCATCAGAATTGTGTCAGTTTCAGGGCACATTGAAAATTTAATCTGCTACGTATGTGCTGATCTAAATTTAAAAGAGAATTTTGAGAAATGTACAGTATTAACTTTCTGGGATAATATCTTAAACATGTCACCCCAAAACCACCCAGCCCACCATCCTCCCATTCCACCACTGCCCCATCCTCAATCTCCACCCCATCTCACCCCCCCCCCCCCCCAATCTGTCCCATACCCACCCAAACTCTCCACGACCCTACCCCTCAACTGGACAGACCTTGCACCAAACCGCACCCCCCATACTCCAACCATCGCCAAAACTGCCACCACACACCCACAATCTGCCCCACCCGGCCCCAATCTCCCTCAATGTCCCATCCCCTAAACCTTCCACCCCATTCTCGGGAAGTTCACCCATTGCATCCCCCAAGTTTCCCCACCACCCCAACCGCTACCCCCCATCATCCCAAACACTCCTCATCCCCATCCCACAGCCTAGCCAACACCCCCCAGCCCACCCACCCCCTAACACCCCCTAAAATTAGCTCTAAAATATTCAGAGATTTCACTTACCATTTTCCAACCAAGACAATTGTTGTGCTGCTGCTGACTTTCCGAGAGCTTCAAGGTTTCCTGGTAGGTTTTTCAAGTTTACAATTCCAGATTTTATTGATAGCCTCTCTTTCTAGTCTGAAGCACCTCTGAAGGATAACGAGAAAATTTGTTTGGAAGACAGTGCTCAGGGTCCACTCAGACCACGGGCCATGGCGTTTGACACATCTGTACCGGCAATCCAGAACCTGAGTTCTCTCACAGGGTTAGATACAGAGTGAAGCTCCCCCTACACTGTCCCCATCAAACACTCCCAGGACAGGAACAGTACAGGGTTAGATACAGAGTGAAGCTCCCCCTACACTGTCCCCATCAAACACTCCCAGGACAGGTACAGCACGGTGTTAGATACAGAGTAAAGCTCCCTCTACACTGTCCCCATCAAACACTCCCAGGACAGGTACAGCACGTGGTAAGATACAGAGTAAAGCTCCCTCTGCACTGTCCCCAACAAACACTCCCAGGACAGGTACAGCACAGGGTAAGATACAGAGTAAAGCTCCCTCTACACTGTCCCCATCCAACATTCCCAGGACAGGTACAGCACGGGGTTAGATACAGAGTAAAGCTCCCTCCACACTGTCCCCATCAAACTCTCCCAGGATAGCTAGAGCACAGCGTTAGATACAAGGAGGTTGAAGTTATTCGACATGCCAGCGATAAACCCGGTTAGTTGGACTGTTTGAATCTCATAAGTCACTTATCCACCCTGGAACCTTCCTTCTGTCATAAGGTCAGAATTGGAGATGTTTGCTGGTGATGCACAATATACCCGTCAGAAACTGAAGCAGTCCATGTCCAAATGCGACAAGAGCAGGATAATACCCAGGCAGAGGTTGACAAGTGGCAGGTGTCATTCGTGCCACACAAGTACCAGATACGGACTATTTCAACAGGGGAGAATCTAAACATTCCCCTTGACATTCAATGGCATTACCATCACTGCATCCCCTACTAAACATCTTGTGGGTTTCCATTGACCGGAAACTGAACTGGATTAACCATGCATGTGTGTCCAGGGATGTGCAGGTTAGTTTGTGGGGATAGGACGGGGTGGGCAGAAGAGTGGACTGCTCGTTCAGAGGGTCGGTGCAGACAAAATGGGCCGAATGGCCTCCTTCTGCACTGTGATTCTCTGATTTTGCCATTGCTGCTCTTCCTATGAGTGACCCATGCTGCATATGTAGGACAATATTTGTAACCAAATCATAGAATACCTGCAGTGCAGAAGGAAGCCATTCGGCCCATCGAGTCTGCATGGCCCTCCAAACCTGCACATCTTTGGACACCGGAGCACCTGGAGGAAACCCATGCAGTCTGGTGGTGGGGGGGGGGGGGGACAGAATGTGCAAACTCCACACAGATAACGACCCAAGTTCAGAATCAAATCTGGGTCCGTGGCGCTGTGAGTCAGCAGTGCTAACCACTGTGCCACCGTGCCGCCAGCAATGGCGTCAGCAATGTCAACAATGGCTATTTTACTCGGACCTTTCTGTCTCAGGGCATCTCTTATTTTTGCTGAGCTCAGAGATTTGCTAGTGTCAATTAACATTTAATTTCTCAGCGACACATTCGATCCCAGTGCACAACACTGGCCCGGGTAGTATCATGAAGGATCTCACTGAGGCTCAAACTGAAGGAATTTCCAATTCAGTTTTCCACCCCCCCCCCCCCCCCCCCCCCCATTCAGACATGCCCAGAGCATGCTCACAATGCGCCATGATGCTCCATTAATTACTCGATTTTGACCGTCGCCCTGGTAACTGAGCAGCCCCTGAACGATCATGATTGTTTCCGGCGAGAGGCTTGTGGCTGAATTTAATTTCCTGAACTGATCTGCTGCACAGATTTGAGTTGAAGCTGGGAGGGGGGGGGGAGCAGTCAGGGTGCTGCTTCTCTCTGCGGTAACACTTGTACAAGATAGGATTAAACGCCCCCTTTTAGACATAGCGGCAGTCACCATGGTCGTTATTCTGTGCCTGAGGTGAAGTCAAAATGAAAATTGCCACATTTACCAAGGATATTATCCGAGAGAGGGGCATGTCATAAATGAGGCTGAGTCCAAATGTTGTGGGTTCAAATTCCACTCCAGGACTTGGGCACAGCCTCTTGTATGTTACTTACTGAGGCACAGATTGCAACTCTTGGTGCAACAGTGCCGAGGACGTGTTGGGTTGTCAGAGGCACCATTTATCGGTGGCGCTCCATTGCAATGGAATTCCTCAGCTTATTGATTGCGGATTGAATTCAGAGCTTTCCTGGCATCCAATGCCTCAGTTGGATGCATTCTCCACCAACCAAGCCTTCGGGAATTTTAAGTGCGTGCTCTCTGATTTGTTATGTTGTAAGTGTAACATAAGCGGCTTCCTTGTGGTGCACTTGACAAAGGAAGGTTCAGACGTGGAGATAACTTCAACACGTTTATTAAACTATTTACACTTCTATTACTCGGGTTCGACACTACTGCTAATCCTACTATAGCTACCCAGACTGACTAACCAGCTGCTGCAATCCAAGTGGTGGGTGTAATATTGAATCAACCCTGTGTCTCTACTCCCTGACTGTCTCCCCTGGAAAGAGGCAGATCCTGTGTGTGGTGTCCTTTATATATGGGTTGGTGTAATGCCCCCCCTGCGGTCGTGTCACCTACGTGAGTATCGTGAATGTCCATTGGACGTCTCCTATCTAACTGATCTATTGGCTGAGTGTGTGTGTGATGTTTCTGGTGCTCTCTCTAGTGTCCAGTTAGTCTACATGCATTTACATTGATGCACATCACCACATCCCCCCTTTTTTATATGTTCATATTTTCTGCACACTTTAAGAAAATTGTACAAAGAACAGGTGGATAAGGTAAGGTATATACAAGTCATGGGAACAGAGATTAAACAATAAGTCCAAATCATTTGTGTGAGTCCCAAAAACCATCAATCATCATGGTCAAATGTCTCTCTTGGTTATGAACGCCATCAACGTCCCTGTGCCACAGGAACCAAGAAGTGGTCAAATCACTTCGCTGTCTGATTTGGAGTCCCTTTCTTTTTCCGATGTTTGTGATGGTGCTGTCGAATGGCATCTTGTAGCTGATAAGGTGTTGACGTTGAAGAGGTACCATCAACAGTGTCATTAGAGGTCATGGATGTGCCATATGTTGAAGTTGGATAAGAGTGTGCACACTGGTTCTGGCCACATGCTGCACAGGAAGGGTGATCCTGCTGAGAACCGTTGAAGCTTGTCGAATTGGAAACAGAATTGCTACTCGCATAAATACCTGGTGATGGTGTGAAACTAGAACCTTGCATCTGATAGGAATATGCCGTCTGGCCAGGCTGGGGTGCAGCAAATCCTGGGCTGTAACTAAGGCATCCAGTCTGTAGTGCAGATTGCGCTTGCGGTAGTCCTCCTTCAGTCTTGATTCCATTAGTGGGCAATCCGTAGTGCTGGCCTGTTTGAGAATATGCTGCATAGGCTGCTGGCTGCTGCAGGCCTGAATACTGGGTTTGTCCAGCATGAGCTGTCATTGGCTGCACTGCTGGTGTGGAAATAATGTGTGGATATAGCTGTGGTGAATATTGGCGTATTCCTCTTGGACTGTAGCCGCTGCTTGTTATTACTGACCCAGTGTAATTGTTAAGTGATCCATCTCATGTTGTTGTGGCATCTGCTGTCACCCTGAGCATGCCATCACTGAGGTTGCGGCACTCCCTGTCTGGAGTAAAGTCCGGCTTACATGAATCAGAGTCGGCGTTTGGTTGCTCCCCATCTGGAGTCTGGTCTGTTTTAACGGAATCAGTGTTAGTTTGTTGATGCTCCCCGTCCGGAGTCTTAGCAGGTTCACAGGAGTCAGCTGAGATTTCTTGAAGCTGCACATCTGGAGTTGGAACATGCAGGAATGCATTGACTTGTGGAGAGGTTTGAGCGAATGAGAGTGGAAGTATAGTGATGTCACCGGAGTCACCAGTGGTCTCACAGTGATCGTCGAGTGCCTCTGTACACACTAGCTGAGGTCTGTCACTTTGCACATCTTGCATGATAAGTGGGATGCTGTCGTCACTCGTCTCACATACCGTGGGTAGAGCCTCAGTCGCTGCTTGTTGTTTACTTGTGTTGGGTAAATTGTCAGAGTCTTCATCTGATGGTGCAAAAAATGTGGGTGGACTGTCATTGTCTTGCTGTTGTCCTTCATTTGGGCTTGGACTGTCATCGTCGCTTTGTTCTTCACTGTAGCATGATAGACCGTCATGGTCGTCCTGCTGTGCACGGGAGCATGGTAGACTGTCACAGTCTTCTTGCTGTTTACTTGAGCACGGCAGACTTGCATCGTCTGCTGCTAGTTGGTCAGAGGAGGTTGCTAGACCCTTGCAGGTCTTGTTCCTGCAAGGACTGAGTGTCGGAGTCTTGCATTGCTTCTATCATGGAGGCTGTCCACGAGCTCGTTGCGGAGGCTTGTGACACTGGAGTCACTTCTTGTTCGTGCAAGGACTGCGCTCTCTGTCTATTGGTGTCAGGCTGCAGCATCATCCTGCACTCCCGAGTCGGGATGTCATATCTGCTGGGCTGAAGATTCTCAAATCCGAAGAACGAATCCGCATCTGCGTCGGATTCAATACGGGGGTCGCCAATGTTCAACACGTCTAGTTGCGGTACGGATTTGGTACTGGGGTAGCCTCCCAAGGTGAAAGGTTCATCCGAGTCGGAGTCTTCTAGGACCATATCATCACTGTTTGCGTCAGAGCTGGCATTGGGCTTGCGAGGTCCAGAGAAAATGTAAAGGTCGGTATCGAAGTATTCAAGGTCGGAATCATCGGTTTGAGCCTAGGTAACTGTTTGTCGCAGGGTTCTTCGGAGGTTAATTTTATTTCCTGGTTCAATTTGAGGCATTGTGCTGTCATTCCAGGTGAAGGAAGGTTGTTTTACAGCTTTAAAAGATTTTTTCTTTGATTTGGGACATTTCCCCTTTAAATGGGCGTGGTCCGGGGCCTCTGACGCCATGGCGCATGTGACGTGGTGCGTAGGAAGCGATTGTGCATGCGCAGATCGCGATTCCTTTACCGGGGACCATTTCCGGGATGGCGCATGCGAAGACTCCACACAGACAGTGACCCAAGCCGGAATCGAACCTGGGACCCTGGAGCTGTGAAGCAATTGTGCTCTCTACAATGCTACCGTGCTGCCCATGTTAAGGGCAGGGTGGTAGCACAGCGGTTAGCATTGTTGCTTCGCAGCTCCAGGGTCCCAGGTTCGATTCCTGGCTTGGATCACTGTCTGTGTGGAGTCTGCCCGTTCTCCTCGTGTCTGCGTGGGTTTCCTCCGGGTGCTCCGGTTTCCCCTCACAGTCCAAAGATGTGCAGGTTAGGTGGATTGGCCATGATAAATTGTCCTTAGTGTCCAAAGAAGTTTAGCTTGGGTTACGGGGATAGAGTGGAGGCGTGGGCTTAAGTAGGATGCTCTTTCCAAGAGCTGGTGCAGACTCGATGGGCCGAATGTCCTCCCTCTGCATTGCAAACTCTATAAAAATGTGGAAAGTGCGAAGAAGCTCCACATTGAGGCACAGAGTGAACTCCTGACCCTGGTTCAGTCTGATGGACATACCAAAGTCATGAAATCCCCTGCAAATCCTCTTATCCCGAAGATCCAGAGCAATTTCCTTTCGCAGAAAGTATTAAAACAAAACGATAACCCTCCGATAAGCGGCACAGAATCGCCGCGATTTGGAGATTTCCCGCTTCCAGTTAAGACTCACTACCACAAATGCAGAATTATCATTAGTCACACAGAGTCCTAAACACAAAATTAAAGCATTACATTCTTAAAATTAATTATAATATTTAATATTCAAGGACTGGATTATGTTTTAATGAGATTTAACACAACTTAGCTTGTGCTTAATGCAATTAGGGCCTCAGTTTACAGATAAGTCACGTAAAGCTTTCATTGGTGAATGTAATGATTGGGGGAGGGGAATGATGGAATTATCTCAATACTGGGCATAAAGACAAGCTGATTGGCAACTTCATAGAATTATAGAATTTACAGTGCGTAAGGAGGCCATTCGGCCCATCGAGTCTGCACCAGCCCTTGGAAAGAGCACCCCACTTAAGCCCACGCCTCCTCCCTATCCCTGTAACCCAATCTAACCTTTTGGACATTAAGGGGCAATTTATTACCCCAGGGCAGCACGGTAGCATGGTGGTTAGCACAATTGCTTCACAGCTCTAGGGTCCCAGGTTCGATTCCCGGCTTGGGTCACTGTCTGTGTGGAGTCTGCACGTTCTCCCCGTATGTGCGTGGGTTTCCTCCGGGGGCTCCGGTTTCCTCCCACAGTCCAAAGATGTGCAGGTTAGGTGGATTGGCCATGCTAGATTGCCCTTAGTGTCCAAAATTGCCCTTGGTGTTGGGTGGGGTTACTGGGTTATGGGGTGGGGTGGAGGTGTGGACTTGGGTAGGGTGCTCTTTCCAAGAGCCGGTGGAGACTCGATGGGCCGAATGACCTCCTTCTGCACTGTAAATTCTATGATAATCTATGATATTACGGCCAATCCACCTAACCTGCACATCTTTGGACTGTGGGAAGAAACCCGGAGGAAACCCACGCAGCCACGGGGAGAACGTGCAGACTCCAACTGACCATCCAAATTACAATTACCTGATTTAAACTCACCCTGATTTACACTCATCCTGGTTTGCCCCCATCCTGATTTACGCCAACCCGATTCACACACACTCGGTCACATCCAACCCGATTTACACCCACCCTGATTTACACCCATTCTGATATATACCTGCCCCGTTTGGCTTTTTAATGCCTTTCCTGCTGGCTGCTTTTAAACTGCCCACACCCACCTCACTCTCCCCCTCCCCTTCCCCCCCTTCCCCCCCCTTCCCCCCCCCCCTCCCCCCCCCCTTCCCCCCCCCCCCCCCCCACCCCACCCTCCCGCTGCAAGCTGCTATTTGAACTGGCTGAAGGGGGTTCTCCTTTGTGCAGTGTGCTGTGTGGCAGAGTCCCATGCAGTCACTGTTATGGACTTTTTGTTAAAAAAATGTTTTAAATAAATTTAGAGTACCCAATTCATTTTTTCCAATTAAGGGGCAATTTAGCGTGGCCAATCCACCTACCCTGCACATCTTTGTGTCGTGGGGGCGAAACCCACACAAACACGGGGAGAATGTGCAAACTCCACACGGACAGTGACCCAGAGCCGGGATCGAACCTGGGACCTCGGCGTCATGAGGCAACAGGGCTAACCCACTGCGCCACCTTGTTGCCCCTACTCTTATGGACTTGGCCGACAGAAATTGTCTCTTCTGGAATTCTCGGTCTTGTTTGATTCTTAATTGTGATTCGTTGAGCCGTTGAGAAGCATTTGGAAGTTTTCTGGAAAAGAAGGCAGGTTCCATTTTGGTTTTCAGACTCTGCTTCGGCCTTCGACACTGCTAGTCTGGACTCTCTATCAAGTCCCTGCCTGGCGTTTTCAAAACACTTCCAGCCAGGCTGTGGAAGTTCCATTGGAAGCTAAAGCAGATCTCTCTCAGCTGAGGACCTGGGACTAAGTAACTTTCTCTTTCTGCACAACCTGGGAGCTGTTGGCAAGTAGTCATTTCTGTTTTGATGAGGCAACTGTAAGGCCAGAGCTGTAAATTCTCTCTCACCTATTGGATTCTTCCTGAGGGTTCAGTATAAAGAGTGGGGCTGTTTGAAAACCCATTTAGAACCCTCAGGTTGAAAACTGTAGATTTATCAGTGAGGCTGATGATTCCCTAGAATGTAAACTAGAATTACACAGACCTGAGGGGAATCGTCACTGTGAAAGCCCAGGTCAGTGGAAGTGACAGGGATCCAGAGGAAGTCTGACTGTCTGAGAGCTCTAACTAAAGGTAGATTCTAAACGATCCAAACCAACTGAAGGATTGCAACCTCGCATTCGGAGAAGATCATCACCTATAAAGACCACAAACTCAGCGGTGAATATACGCATCCCTCATTCCCAGTTTAGTCCCTGTTATTTTGAACCTTTCCTACCCCCCACTGTGTGTCAGTCTTGTGTGTGCCTGGGTGGAGGGTGAGGCGGGGTTAGAGGAATAATTAGATTAGCAGACAATTTCTATTTTCTCTTGCCATTACATGTTTATCTCTTCTCTTGTTATATATTTTACTTACAAATCTGGTGCCTGAAGCATCAAGGGTCAAATATCTCAGGGAAATATGTGACTTATTGGTTAATTCACTTATGGTGGGACTCCGTGGTCTGTGGGGCTGGAATTGACCGTGCACTCGCTCAGGGTGTCGTAATGATAATTGGGGGCTCGTCCGGGATTGTAGTAGTACAACAGGATGGCTATGGAAGCTGCTGAGCTTTTTCTCCAGGTTGAAGACTTAACTCTGGTTTACTTATTGGGGCTCCACAAAGACAAACCTGGCAGGGGAATTCCAAGTGGTGGTACCAGCTAAAGCTATGCAACTGGAGGTAGTTAATGTGATTGCTGAACATTTAAATTTGAAGCAGGTGCCAGGAGCACAGGAAAGCCAATGAGGTAGTGTAGCATCTGGACCATTCTTCTGGTGGGGAAACGGAACTGGAGAAAACTTGGTTACAGTTAGAGCACGTAAAGGGTATTAAAATGAATGGAGATGAAGCAGAAAGAAATGGAAATGAAGAGGGAGGAAAGAGAGAACGAGGCAAAAGAAAGGGAAAGTGAAAGAGAGAGAGAGAGGATAAATAAAATGAGAGAAAAGAAAGTGAAAGGGACCTTGAGGTACTGGAAAAGAGTGGGATGCGTCCAGAATGTAAAGGAGAGCCTAGAAATAGAATGGAACTCGGTGGTGATATGATTACATTTATACAGGGATCCCAAAGTCTTAAGAGATAGAAGTAGAAATGTTCTTTAGGGCTTTTGAGAGAATAGCAACCCAAAATGGAGAGGCCAAAAGAGGATTTACAGAGTAAGTTGATGGGGTGAGCACAGGATGTTTATGTTGCCTTGTCAGAGCAGGTGTCCAGGGATTATGACAGTCAAAAAGGCTATTCTAGGAGCATACAAACTGGTCTCCGAAGCATTCGGGCAGAAATTTCGGAATTTAAGGAGACAGCGGGACAGACTTCTGAAGAATTTGAAAGGAGGTTAGGCAGAACAATTTGTTTTTAAATTTAGAGTACCCAATTCATTTCACTTAGCGTGGCCAATCCACCTAGCCTGCACTTCGTTGGGTTGTGGGGGTGAAACCCACGCAGACACGGGGAGAATGTGCAAACTCCACACGGACAGTGACCCAGAGCCGGGATCAAACCTGGGACCTTGGCATTGTGAGGCAGCAGTGTTAGCCACTGCGCCACCATGTGAAAATGAAATGAAAATCACTTATTGTCACAAGTAGGCTTCAAATTAAGTTATTGTGAAAAGCCCCTAGACGCCACATTCCGGCACCTGTTCGGGGAGGCTGTTACAGGAATCGAACCGTGCTGCTGGCCTGCCTTGGTCTGCTTTCAAAGTCAGTGATTTAGCCCTGTGCTAAACAGCCCCTAAGCATGTTGCCCGAAGCAGAACAATTTTAATAGATGGGTACGAGCATTGGAAGTTGAGACTACCTACGAGGCTCCGAGAGAGGTCATTCTCTTAGAGGAGTTTAAGAAATCCCTACCTTCTATAATGAGAACCCATGTTGAAGACCAGAGGGTGCAACCTGCCAGGCAAGTGGGAATTACGGCTGACGATTATGAGTTAATCCATTAATTTAAACGTTTGTTCCATCACCCCCATAATTTTGATAAGGACAGAAGTGGGAGAATGAGAGGCAGGCAGCCAAGGTAGAGAACGGGTAGCTGGGAAGGCCCCGGGATCTCGGCCTCAGACTACGAAGAAAGATACTGGGGGTGGAACTGAGACTTGGAAGCCTCGGTGTCATCATTGTAACAAGGTGGGACATGTTCGTTTATCCTGTTGGAAGCTACAAAGAAGGCCCGAGTGACTTGTGGGAGTCCATAAAGGGGATTCGGAAAAGGGGATGAAAGTGGGGAATGCCACGGTGCAGAGGGATTAGAGCAAACATTCTTGGACAGTCAGGAAAGACTGATAGTGTTACATGAGGGACAGAATAAGGCAGGTATAGTGAAGGTAGTAAAGGGGTATAGACAAAACTGTAGGGAAGCACCAGGGGCACTCTGTTAATTACCCATGGTGTGGACCTCAAAACTTTTGAGCCAATAATGCCACATCCGTATTGACTAAAACCACAGAGACTGGCTCAGTTAGAGACGGAGGAGCGACGCATGTTGGACATGTTGCAGAAACAGCAATACTGTTGTGTTCGACGGAACTCCAAGGAGAGCCTGAGAGTCCAACGGCCATAAATCGGTGCTGGCCGCCCCGTACCTTTCTACTTATGTACCATTAACTACTTATGTTTATAGAGACATTTAAAACTCAGAATGCAAGCTTTTTCTGTCAGAGTTAGCATTGCAATTGTTTGATGTAAAGACTTAATTATTTCCTGGAAACAATAATGTCATTGCCAGTACTTTGTCATGTGTTTAAAAGTCAAATCATTACTACTGTCAAGGGACTTGCATTATGGGGCTAGTTTAGACAGGTATGTGTGGGTGTTGTGTGTCGTGTGTACCTCCTAATGAAGCATCTGTGTCCTGGCGTTTCACACTTTTAGGAGATTGGTAAGGAACATCTTTTAAATCTTTGTCAGTTCCTGGATTCCCTTTTTAATTCCTGTCTTGCTGTCTGCTTTTAAAGTACAGACATTTGACCCCCCCCCCCCCCCCCCCCCCCCCGGCTCGCTGCAAACTGCTATTTGAACTGGCCCAAAGGGATTCCCTCTGTGCAGTGTGCTGTATGGCAGTATCCCGTGATGTCATTTTGATGGACTTGGCTGGCAGCCATTCGGCTCTTCTGGAACTCCGGGTCTTGCTCGATTCTCGATCGTGATTGGTGGAGCACTTCAGAAGTTTTCTGGAAAAGAAGGCCGGTTCCATTTTGGCTTTTAGTCTCTGCTTCGGCCTAGAACGCAGCACACAGCAAGTCTGGTGAAGAGTGAACTCAATGCTTCTCTCGGTATTGACACTCTTACTTGTAATTTTGATGAAGGAGACCGTCGGGATTAGAGCAAACATTCTTGGACAGTCAACTCTCTATCAACTCTGCCTGACATTTTAAAAATGCTTCCAGCCAGCCTGTGAAAGTTCAACTGGAAGCTAAAGCAGATCTCTCTCAGCCGAGAACTTGTGACTAAATACTTTCCTCTTTCGACACAACCTGGGAGCTATGGGCAAGTAGCCATTCCTATTCTGATTAGACAACTGTGAGTTTGAGCTTTGGATTCTTTCTCACCGATTGGATTCTTCCTGAGCATTCAGCATAAAGAGTGGGGCTGTTTCAAAACCCATTTAAAACCCTCCTGTAGCGACCTGTAGATTTAGCTCATTGAGGCCGATGGTCCATCTGGTGGCTGCAAGCTAGAATTGCACAGACCTGAGGGGAATTATCAATGTGAAAGCCCAGGACAGCGGGAGGTCAAGGCAACTCCAGAGGAACCCTTACGGCCCGAGAAGTCGAACTGAAGGTAGATCCTAAATGATCCAAACCAACCGATGGTTTCCAACACCCTGCATTCGGGGAGGAGCATCACCATAAAGATCACAACCTCAGCAGTGAAGATATGCATCTCTCATCCCCAATTTAATCCTTGTTATTTTGAACATTTCCTACTCCCCCCCCCAAGCCCCCACTCGCCCCCCAAGCCCCCACTCGCCCACTGTGTATTTGTCTCGTGTGTGTGTCTGGGTGGAGGGTGGGATGGGGGTTAGGAAAATGATTTGATTCGTAGACCGTTGTTCCATTTTCTTTTGCCATTACATGTTTATCTCTGCTCTTGTTATAAATAAATAATTTTAAAATGTTTTATTTACAAATCAGGTGCATATAAGCCATTGAAGGGTCAAAGGTCTGGGGCTGGATTAGCACAGTTGGCTAAACAGCTGGCTTGTAATGTAGAACAACGCTAGCAGCGTGGGTTCAATTCCAGTACTGGCCTCCCCGAACAGGCGCCGGAATGTGGCGACTAGGGGCTTTTCACAGTAACTTCATTGATGCCTACTTGTGACAATAAGTGATTAATATTATTACTATTACTATAAGGTTTGGGCAAAATATACGACTTATTGGTTAATCCACTAAGATTGGGACTCCGGGTCTGTGGGACTGGAATTGGCCGCGCACTCGAACAGGGTGTCGTACCACAGATTTACAGGCACACTTATTGATATCCTGCCCTGATTTACACAAAACCTGGTTTACATCTGCATGATTTATACTGGCCCTGATTTACACCCACCCTGATTCACACCTTCCCCGATTTACATCTGCATCAATTTACACCTGCTCTGATTTAAACCCACCCTGATTTATAACTGTCCTGATTTACACCCACCCCCATTTACACCTGCCCTGATTTACAGTCACCCTGTTTTATACCTGCCCTGATTTACACCTATCCTGAATTACACCTGCCCTGATTTACATCCGCCCTGATTTATACCTGCCTTGATTTACACCCATCCTGATTTACATCCGCCCTGATTTATACCTGCCTTGATTTACACCCATCCTGATTTACATCCGCCCTGATTTATACCTGCCTTGATTTACACCCATCCTGTTTTACATCCGCCCTGATTTATACCTGCCGTGATTTACACCCATCCTGATTTACATCCGCCATGATTTATACCTGCCTTGATTTACACCATCCTGATTTACACTCGCCCTGATTTATACCTGCCGGTATACACCCGCACTGTTTTAAACCTGCCCTGATTTACACCCATCCTGATTTACACTCACCCTGATTTACACCTGCCTTGATTTACACCCATCCTGATTTACATCCGCCCTGATTTATACCTGCCTTGATTTACACCCATCCTGATTTACATCCGCCCTGATTTATACCTGCCTTGATTTACACCCATCCTGATTTACACTTGCCCTGATTTACACCCATCCTGATTTACATCCGCCCTGATTTATACCTGCCTTGATTTACACCCATCCTGATTTACATCCGCCCTGATTTATACCTGCCGTGATTTACACCCATCCTGATTTACATCCGCCCTGATTCATACCTGCCTTGATTTACACCCATCCTGATTTATACTCAGCCTGATTTACACCTGCCTTGATTTACACCCATCCTGATTTACACCTGCCCTGATTTATACCTGCCCTGATTTACACCTGCCCTGATTTATACCTGCCCTGATTTACACCTGCCCTGATTTACACCCCAGATTTACATCCGCCCTGATTCATACCTGCCTTGATTTATACCTGCCGATATACACCCGCACTGTTTTAAACCTGCCTTGATTTACACCCATCCTGATTTACATCCGCCCTGATTTATACCTGCCGTGATTTACACCCATCCTGATTTAGATCCGCCCTGATTTATACCTGCCTTGATTTACACCCATCCTGATTTACACTCAGCCTGATTTACATCTGCCTTGATTTACACCCATCCTGATTTACACCTGCCCTGATTTATACCTGCCGTGATTTACACCCATCCTGATTTACATCCGCCCTGATTTATACCTGCCTTGATTTACACCCATCCTGATTTACACTCAGCCTGATTTACACCTGCCTTGATTTACACCCATCCTGATTTACATCCGCCCTGATTTATACCTGCCGTGATTTACACCCATCCTGATTTACACTCAGCCTGATTTACACCTGCCTTGATTTACACCCATCCTGATTTACACTCAGCCTGATTTACACCTGCCTTGATTTACACCCATCCTGATTTAGACCTGCCCTGATTTATACCTGTCCTGAATTCTACCCGCACTGATTTACACCTGTCCTGAATTACACACACCCTGATTTAACTCACCTGATTTACACCCACACTGGTTTAAACCTGCCTTGATTTACACTTATCCTGATTTATACCCGCCCTTATTTACACCCGTCTTGATTTACACCTGCCCTGATTTATAGCCACCCTGATTTGGGGCAGCATGGTAGCATTGTGGATAGCATAATTGCTTCACAGCTCCAGGGTCCTCGGTTCGATTCCGGCTTGGGTCACTGTCTGCGGAGTCTGCACATCCTCCCTGTGTGTGCGTGGGTTTCCTCCGGGTGCTCCGGTTTCCTCCCACAGTCCAAAGATGTGCAGGTTAGGTGGATTGGCCATGATAAATTGCCCTTAGTGTCCAAAATTGCCCTTAGTGTTGGGTGGGGTTACTGGGTTATGAGGATCGGGTGGAGGTGTTGACCTTGGGTAGGGCCCTCTTTCCAAGAGCCGGTGCAGTCTCGATGGGCCGAATGGCCTCCTTCTGCACTGTAAATTCTATTAAAAATGTTTTTTTTAAATTCTATGATTTAATCCTGCCTTGATTTACACTCATCCTGATTTACACTTGTCCTGATTTAAAAGTAGCCTGATTTATATCCGCCCTGATTTACCCGAGGTCCTGATTTACACCCATCCTTATATATACCCACGCTGACTTACACTCGCCCTGATTTACACCCATCCTGTTTTACACCTGTCCAGGTTTGCAACTGCCCTGATTTATACCCGGTAAGATTTGTACCTGGTCTGATTTAAACCCCCCTGATTTACACATGCCTTGATTTACACGCATCCTGATGTATACCCTACCTGAATTACAGCCCTACAGATTTACACCTGCCCTGATTTACCTGAGGTCTTGATTTACACCAGTCCTGATATATACCCACCCTGACTTACACTCGCCCTGATTTACAGCTGCCCTAATTCACACCTGTCCAGATTTGTAACTGCCCTGATTTATACCAGGTAAGAATTATACCCGGTCTGATTTAAACTCCCCTGATTTACACCTGCCTTGATTTACACCGATCCTGATATATACCCACCCTGATTTATACCCTACCTGAATTACAGCCCTGCAGATTTATACCCACCCTGATTTACACCCATCCTGATTTAAACTTACCCTGATTTACACTTCTCCTGATTTACACCTGTCTTGATTTACACTCACCCAGATTTACAAACACCCTGATTTACAAACACCCTGATTTTCACCCGTCCCCATTGACACCTGTCCTGATTTACATCCGTGCTGATTAACAACTGCGTGATTCACAACCACCCTGATTTACAACTTGCCCTGTTTTGCACCTGCCCTGAGTTCCAATGTCCTGATTCCTACCTGTCATGATTTACACCTGCATTATTTACAACCATCCTGATCTACACCCATTCTGATTTACAGTTGTCCTAATTTACACCACCTCCCGATTTGCATGTGCATGATTTACACCTGCCCTGCTTTACACCCATTCTGATTTACACCCACCCTGATTTACATCCACCCTGATTTACACCCATTCTGATTTGCACCCACCGTGATTCACACCCACCCTGATTTACACCCATTCTGATTTACACCCTCCCTGATTCACGCCCACCCTGATTTACACCCATCTTAATTTATACCCATTCTGATTTACACCTGCGATGATTTATACCCACCCTGATTTACACCTGCCCTGATTTACACCTGCGATGATTTATACCCACCCTGATTTACACCTGCCCTGATTTACACCTGCGATGATTTATACCCACCCTGATTTACACCCACCTAGATTCATAAATGCCCCATTTACACCCAGCTTTGACAAAGGGTCACCTGAACTCGAAACATTAGCTCTTTTCTCTTCTAACAGGTGCTGCCAGAGCTGCTGAGATTTTCCAGCATTTTCTCTTTTGGTTCCAATTACATCCATCCAGATTTCCACCTGCGACGATTTCCACCCGCCCTGATTTACACCCGGCTTGAATTACACCCGCCCTGATTTACACCCGCCCTGATTTATACCCGGCTTGAATTACACCCGCCCTGATTTATACCCGGCTTGATTTACACCCGGCTTGAATTACACCCGCCCTGATTTATACCCGGCTTGAATTACACCCGCCCTGATTTATACCCAGCTTGATTTACACCCGGCTTGAATTACACCCGCCCTGATTTATACCCGGCTTGATTTACACCCGGCTTGATTTACACCCGGCTTGATTTACACCCGGCTTGATTTACACCGGGCTTGAATTACACCCGCCCTGATTTACACCCGTCTTGATTTACACCCGGCTTGAATTACACCTGCCCTGATTTATACCCGGCTTGAATTACACCCGCCCTGATTTATACCCGGCTTGATTTACACCCGGCTTGAATTACACCCGCCCTGATTTATACCCGGCTTGAATTACACTCGCCCTGATTTATACCCAGCTTGATTTACACCCGGCTTGAATTTCACCCGCCCTGATTTATACCCGGCTTGATTTACACCCGGCTTGATTTACACCCGGCTTGATTTACACCCGGCTTGATTTACACCCGGCTTGATTTACACCGGGCTTGAATTACACCCGCCCTGATTTACACCCGTCTTGATTTACACCTGGCTTGAATTACACCTGCCCTGATTTATACCCGGCTTGAATTACACCCGCCCTGATTTATACGCGGCTTGAATTACACCGGGCTTGATTTACACCCGCTCTGATTTACACCCGGCTTGAATTACACCCGCCCTGATTTATACCCGGCTTGATTTACACCCAGCTTGAATTACACCCGCCCTGATTTACACCCTTCTTGAATTACACCCGCCCTGATTTATACGCGGCTTGAATTACACCGGGCTTGATTTACACCCGCTCTGATTTACACCCGGCTTGAATTACACCAGCCCTGATTTATACCCGGCTTGAATTACAACTGGCTTGATTTATACCCGGCTTGATTTATACCCGGCTTGAATTACACCCGCCCTGATTTATACGCGGCTTGAATTACACCGGGCTTGATTTACACCCGCTCTGATTTACACCCGGCTTGAATTACACCCGCCCTTATTTATACCCGGCTTGAATTACAACTGGCTTGATTTATACCCTGCTTGATTTATACCCGGCTTGAATTACACCCGCCCTGATTTACACCCGGCTTGAATTACACCCGGCTTGAATTACACCCGCCCTGATTTACACCGGGCTTGATTTACACCTGCCCTGATTTATACCCGGCTTGATTTACACCCGGCTTGAATTACACCCGCCCTGATTTATACCCGGCTTGAATTACAACTGGCTTGATTTATACCCTGCTTGATTTATACCCGGCTTGAATTACACCCGCCCTGATTTACACCCGGCTTGAATTACACCCGGCTTGAATTACACCCGCCCTGATTTACACCGGGCTTGATTTACACCTGCCCTGATTTATACCCGGCTTGAATTACACCCGGCTTGAATTACACCCGCCCTGATTTACACCGGGCTTGATTTACACCTGCCCTGATTTATACCCGGCTTGATTTACACCCGGCTTGAATTACACCCGCCCTGATTTATACCCGGCTTGATTTACACCCGGCTTGAATGACACCCGCCCTGATTTATACCCGGTTTGAATTACACCCCCGCTGATTTACACCCGGCTTGATTTACACCCGCCCTGATTTACACCCGGCTTGAATTACACCCGCCCTGATTTATACGCGGCTTGAATTACACCGGGCTTGATTTACACCCGCCCTGATTTACACCCGGCTTGATTTACACCTGCCCTGATTTACACCCGGCTTGATTTACACCCGCCCTGATTTACACCCGGCTTGAATTACACCCGCCCTGATTTACACCCGGCTTGATTTACACCCGCCCTGATTTACACCCGGCTTGAATTACACCCACCCTGATTTATACGCGGCTTGAATTACACCCGCCCTGATTTACACCCGGCTTGATTTACACCCGCCCTGATTTACACCCGGCTTGATTTACACCCGCCCTGATTTACACCCGGCTTGAATTACACCCACCCTGATTTATACGCGGCTTGAATTACACCTGCCCTGATTTATACCCGGCTTGAATTACACCTGCCCTGATTTATACCCGGCTTGAATTACACCCGCCCTGATTTACACCCGGCTTGAATTACACCCGCCCGATTTACACCGGGCTTGAATTACACCCGGCCTGATTTATACCCGGCTTGAATTACACCCACCCTGATTTACACCCGGCTTGAATTACACCCACCCTGATTTACACCGGGCTTGATTTACACCCGGCTTGAATTACACCCGCCCTGATTTACACCGGGCTTGATTTACACCCGCCCTGATTTACCCCGGGCTTGATTTACACTTGCCCTGATTTATACCGGCTTGATTTACACCCGGCTTGAACTACACCCGCCCTGATTTACACCCGGCTTGAATTACACCCGCCCTGATTTACACCGGGCTTGATTTACACCCGGCTTGATTTCCACCCGCCCTGATTTACACCGGGCTTGATTTACACCCGCCCTGATTTACACCGGGCTTGATTTACACCCGCCCTGATTTACACCCGGCTTGAATTACACCCGTCCTGATTTACACCGGGCTTGACTTACACCCGCCCGATTTACACCCGACTTGAATTACACCCGCCCTGATTTACACCGGGCTTGATTTACACCCGCCCTGATTTACACCGGGCTTGATTTACACCCGGCTTGATTTCCACCCGCCCTGATTTACACCGGGCTTGATTTACACCCGCCCTGATTTACACCGGGCTTGATTTACACCCGCCCTGATTTACACCCGGCTTGAATTACACCCGCCCTGATTTACACCCGGCTTGAATTACACCCGCCCGATTTACACCCGGCTTGAATTACACCCGCCCTGATTTACACCGGGCTTGATTTACACCCGCCCTGATTTACACCGGGCTTGATTTACACCCGCCCTGATTTACACCGGGCTTGATTTACACCCGGCTTGATTTATACCGGCTTGAATGACACCCGCCCTGATTTATACCCGGCTTGACTTATACCCGCCCTGATTTACAGCCTGCTTGACATCAACCTTGGCGTTGTTCCTAGATCAGTTCTTTGTCTGCAGAGCCAAAGAGGATTGGGTCCGATTGACCAGAGATCCCAATTGAAAACTCTACTCTGTGGGTGTCCGATGGGCACAGTTGGCGTTGGAGTGTAATGGACCCTCAAGCCAAACAGTTTGTGCACATGCACAGTGAAGGCGTGGGGTGGCCTCTTGGTTCAGCATTGGAGGGCTGCCAGTGACCCAATATCACATCCCACTGACTTCAGTGGGTAACATGCGCATCTCCCAAATTAAATATATTCCATTCAGTTTGATGAAGCCCCCTCGAATCACCTCCAGTGGTCTTACAACAATGAAGGTGTGAAATCAAATGGAAATTTTTGCTGGAATAAATGGAAAGCAGCTCCTTTATAATGTACACATTTCCCTCTGTGCCTTGTTCTGCTGTGCTCAATCTAGCCACAAAAACATAGGGAAATAACAATAGCTACTCAATGGGCCCTGGTGTTCAAAAGACAGAGAAACAAGCAGATATTGGCTTTGAGAAAAATTTATTTGAGATAGTTTTTATACATTAATTTAAAATATATATTTACAATTGTACAGCATGAGGAATAAGGAGAGGTGGAGAGCTCAGCAAATGGAGCGACAAAGGGAACATTGGGTAATATGATCAATTCAAAATGATCATTGTGAAGAAAAAATCAATGGTTCGCTCGCTTCTCATTATCTGCTATTGTACAGAAACCCCAGCGACATCAAAGTGGGAATAGCTGAGCTACACAGATAACGAGTTTCACCAGTGAGGGACCCCCTGCATACTACGCTAACCAATCCCCACTGTGGTGATGATATGGGTTTTACAATTAGCAGCCTTGGGTTGAGGAGGAGAACATAGAACATGGAACATAGAACATACAGTGCAGAAGGAGGCCATTCAGCCCATCAAGTCTGCACCGACCCACTTGAGCCCTCACTTCCACCCTATCCCCGTAACCCAATAACCCCTCCTAACCTTTTTGGTCACTAAGGGCAATTTATCATGGCCAATCCACCTAACCTGCACGTCTTTGGACTTGTGGGAGGAAACCGGAGCACCCGGAGGAAACCCACGCAGCCACGGGGAGAACATGCAGACTGTACAGACAGTGACCCAGCGGGGAATCGAACTTGGGACCCTGGCTGCTGTGAAGCCACAATACTATCCACATGTGCTACACTGCTACCCAAGATCGACCCGATTATGTGATGGTTTTTCTGAATCAGTGACGACGAACTGGGAAGTCTAGGCTGGGATTAGGTTGGAGGCAGGCTCAGCTACGACTTCCCCACAGTCAAATAGTCCACCAAACCTTACTGTCAAGGCTAAAGTGTCGACTGCCCATTTGAACAAGGCACTGGAACGGAGGAAGTTTGGGCAGTGTGGTGACACTCTATGTTGATGCTCCAACACATTTGCTCATAGAGTGTTAATGCCTTATGTGGGTGACTCTCCCTTTCATAGGCAATGCCAAGACTGACAGCTCCAGGACCCAGCCACTCTAATGCTAAGGCAGATGGGGGATCAAAGACAAAAGGTAGTCATTACCCCCTCTTCACTCCACTCTCCCAAGGCAGAGCCGTGATGCAAGTCATCCCGTGGTTTATCCTGTTCTGTACAAAGGTCTTTGCTGAGCATCAAGAGCCATAAGGAAATGCTCATACCCTAGCAACATCCTGTGGGTTACCATTGACCAGAAACTGAACTGGACTAGCTAGTGGCTACAAGAACAGGTCAGTGGCTGGGAATCCCGTGGAGAGTAACTCACTTCCTGACCCCTCCAACCTGACCCCCCCAAAAGCCTGTCCGACATCTACAATGAACAGATCTGAAGTGTAATGGGATACTCTCCACTTGCCTGGATGAGTGCAGATCCAACAACACTCGAGAAGCTCAAAACCATCCAGGACAAAGCAACGTGCCTGAATGGCACCCCATCCACCATCTTCAACGTTCACTCCCTCCACCAACAATGCATGGTGGCAGCGTGTGTACCATCTACAAGAGGCACTGCAGCAACTCAGCAAGGCTCCTCAGCCAGCACCTACCAGTCCCGAACCTGCGACCTCCACCATCTAGAATGCCAAAGGGCAGCAGACGAATGGGAACACCGTCACCTGCAAGTCCCCCTCCAAGCCAAGGAGCTGGTTTAGCACTGTGGGCTAAATAGATGGCTTGTAATGCACAACAGCGCCAGCAGCGCAGGTTCAATTCCCGTACCGGCCTGCCCGAACAGGTGCCGGAATGTGGCGACGAGGGGCTTTTCACAGTAACTTCAGTGATGCCTACTTGTGACAATAAGCGATTATTATTATTAAGCCACACAACTGCCTAACTTAGAACTATATCACCATCAATATCTTTGAAACCCCTTCCTTTTTTATCAGAAATGTTAAAGTACCCAATTCTCTTTTTTTTTCAATTAAGGGGCAATGTAGCGTGGTCAATCCACCTACCCTGCACATCGTTTGGTTTGTGTGGGGTGAGACCCACGCAGACACGGGGAGAATATGCAAACTCCACACGGTCAGTGACCCGGGGCTGGGATCGAACCCAGGTCCTCGGCGCTACGAGGCAGTTGAATCCCCTTCCTGACAGCAATGTGGCTGCACCTACACCAGCAGCTTCTCAAGAGCAACAGGGGCTGGCACTTGCCGCCGCTGGGTTTTCCCATGGCGGATGCGGCGAATCATTGGTCGCTGGCGGCAGCTTCTGGTCCTGTCAAAGGCGGTAAGGTCTGTAAAATACCACCCGAGGGATGGGCAATGAATGCTGACCTAGCTCGCAATGCCGGTATCCTGTGAAA
The DNA here is from genome assembly GCF_047496885.1 of Scyliorhinus torazame. Taxonomy (NCBI): domain Eukaryota; kingdom Metazoa; phylum Chordata; class Chondrichthyes; order Carcharhiniformes; family Scyliorhinidae; genus Scyliorhinus; species Scyliorhinus torazame. The sequence continues at coordinate 15,122,353 of NC_092714.1, read as the reverse complement.
AATAATATTTTTTAAATGCCCCCCTCTGCCATTCTCTTCTCCAGGTAGAGCGCAGTTCAAACTAATTTCAATTTCAAATTGGGGAAGAAATGACACACGCTTCTACAAATAATAAAATAATTGCACTTTATAAAGTGTGTCTTTTACTGAAAGAAATGTGGTGGACTGTGTACTTACTGCGTTGTCTAAAAGAGAAGCCGGTTCAATTGGATAAAACGAAGGGAAGGAAAGATTTGTAATGCTCCGGGGAAAGAATAGAGAGCGTGTGGGGCTAATTGAAAATTTTGTTCAAAGGGCTAGGACAGTCACAGTGGGCCGAATGACCTCATTTCTTGCTGTATCATTTTATGATTCTAAGTCAATGCATCCCAGAGAGGAAGGGAAACAATTGGCAAAACGCACACACACACAAAAACCCCAACAAAAGCAACAGAAAAGAACATAGAAAAAGAAGAGAAACAAATCTCTCATCGACGGCCCTGATAAGCGTCACAGGTGACGAGCGGATTAAGCGGATCAGTTACCTGGTCAATGGAAGTCTCAACCAGCAGCACTCCCTATCCTCAGGGGAGGAAGGAAGGGAGAGGGAATTACATGAATCCAAATACACAAGTGGTTAAGGTCGGGAATACTCTGCCTGGGAGTGTGATGGAGGCAGGTCCAATCGACGTATTCAAGGGGGTATCAGGCTGTAATCTCAAATGGAAGATTGTGCAGGGTTACGAGGAGGTGGGGGAATGGTACTAGAGGCAGCTGCTCATTCGGAGAGCTAGTGCAGACACAATGGGCCGAATGGTCTCTTTATGTGTTGCAACAATTCTGTGACATAACCCAAGAGTCGAACTGATGGAGAGAAATCCAGAATCTTACCACTAATAATGCCTATTTGTCTGATCTCATGGCTCGTCATGTTTTAGCTTTGACAGGACTCCTCTTTTGTCTCCTGAAAATGTGGGAGTGAGGGTGGGTTGGGAGAGGAGGGGCTGAGGGGAAGGGGGGCTGGTCGGCAGAAATGATTCAGCACCAAGAGATGGGTGATCGTGGTGTTGGGTGGGAGTGGTGGGGAACCTGGACCCTTTACTCTCGTACCCTCACTCCTCTGGAAGGGCTGGTTTAGCAGACTGGGCTAAATCGCTGGCTTTTAAAGCAGACCAAGGCAGGCCAGCAGCACGGTTCAATTCCCGTACCAGCCTCCCCGAACAGGCGCCGGAATGTGGCGACTAGGAGCCTTTCACAGTAACTTCATTTGAAGCCTACTTGTGACAATCAGCGATTTTCATTTCATTTTTCATTTCATTTCCTCCTCTGCCTCTCACATACTGGACGGATTGCTGCTCCTCCTCTGATGTGGCGCATTAGAATTGAACAAGAGTAGCAGGCTCATCCGGGCACTCCCTCTCTCTTGCGCAGCAGAGATCTCCAGAGGTGCTAAGCATCAGGAATTCCAATTACTGCAGACACAGAGAGACACTTCAAAAAGAAAGTGTTTCTGACTGAGAAGGAAAAATAAAACTTGTTAATTCCAATAACAGGGACAGAACACAATCAAAGCAACTTAAAGAGTGACTGAAAAATTGGATCAAGCACGCAGGACATAGTGCAGTGAAAAGTGCAGACAAAACATTGTCAAACCTATGGCATTGTTTATTCGCAACATCCAATCAGGTTTTACATTTCTTTCAATCAGAAAATAAATTACAAAAACAGAAATGACAGAAGAAGAATTATTGAAATAAATGGAGCATCCTCTCCTGCTGATTTCCAGTCCGGAGAGGCTCCCGTCACCCTGCCCACCCCACAACTTGATAGCCACGTCTCCTCTCACTAGGGCACTGCCTCTTACTGATGACCAGAGGCCTCGTGAACTGGTCACTCTTCTCGTCTGAGCCTCAGCCATGATTGTCAGCAGAATGTTTGGTCACCAGCATTGGTTTTCCACATGTGTGCTGGCCATACCCAGCCCAGCCTCACTGCCTCCTCTCTCCCACTGTTACTAAATTATCAGATCGCTCAACCGACCACCAGTAATTCCCTCCAATTAGAAATTGGGAAGACTGAAACCGCTGTTTGAAGCCCTTTCTCCGAACCCTGTACACACGGCACTGATTCCATCCCTCTCCCTCATAACAGTCTCAGGCTAAACCAATCTGTTGACAGCTTCAATGTCAGAGATGATCCTGAGATGAATATACAACCACATACTCATACTATTTCTAAAACTGCGTATCCCGTATCCCGAATATTGCCTGATTTTATCTGTGTCTCAGCTCAGCTATTGCTCAAACCCATGACACAAAAATTGGTGGAGTTGCTGAATGACATAAGATTGGCGGAGTTGCTGATAGTCCGGAGGATTGTCAGGGGATACAACAGGATATAGGTAGATTGGTGACTTGGGCACAGAAATGGCAGGTGGAGTTTAATCCGGACAAATGCAAGGTGATGCATTTTGGAGGATCAAATCTAGGTATGAATTATACTGTAAATGGTGGAACCCTGAGGAACATCAACATGCAGAGGGATCTGGGAGTACAGTTCCCTAAATGTGGCAACACTGGTGGCCAAGGTGATTGCAAAGGCATATGGCATGCTTGCCTTCAACAGCCAGGGCATTGAGTATAGGAGTTGGGAAATCAAGTTGCAGCTGTATAAAACCTTGGTTAGGCCGCATTTGGAGTATTGCACGCCGGTCGGGCCACCATATTTTCAGAAGGACGTAGGAAGCTTTGGAGAGAGTGCAAAGAAGGTTCACTAGGATGTTGCCTGGTCGCGAGGGTGTTGGCTATGAGGAGAGGTTGAATAAACTAGGATTGTTTTCACTGGAAAGACGGAGGGGAGACCTGATAGAGGTCGACAAAATTATGAGAGGCACAGACAGGGTGGATAGTCAGATGCTTTTTCCAAGGGTGGAAGTGTCAATTACAAGGGGGCACAGGTTCAAGGTGAGAGGGGGAAAGTCTAAGGGAGATGAGCGGGGTAAACGTTTCACACAGAGAGTGGTGGGTGCCTGGAACGCGCTGCCAGAGGATGTGGTGGAAGCAGCCACATTAGCAACATTTAAGAGGCATCTGGATGGGTACATGAATTGGGAGGAAATAAAGGGATACGGACCGAGTAAGGGCAGAAGGTTTTTTGTTCATTGGGGCAAAACGATCGGCACAGGCTTGGAGGGCTGAAGGGCCTGTTCCTGTGCTGTACTTTTCTTTGTTCTTTTTTCCTCCTTTCGTGCCTTTGTAATTTCCAGGCATTTCTATTCCAATCATGACTGATGGCATGGTGGATAGCACTGTTGCTTCACAGTGCCAGGGACCCGGGTTTGATTCCCGGTTTGGGTCACTGTCTGTATGGAGTCTGCACCTTCCCCCCGTGTCTGCGTGGGCTTCTTCCAGATGCTCCGGTTTCCTCCCACGAGTCCTGAAAGACATCCTTTTAGGTGAATTGGACATTCAGAAATCGCCCTCAGTGTACCTGAACAGGGGCCGGAATGTGGCGACTAGGGGATGTTCACAGTAACTTCATTGCAGTGTTAATGCAAGCCTACTTGTGACACTAATGATGATTATTATTATTACTAGATATAGTTTCTTGACAACTAGAGGTCCTTGTAAGGAAAAAAACTTTCCTTTGTTCTTTAGTTTTAACTGCAAGTCATAGCAGTTAGAGATAGACCGCCGGAGATAGAACATTTCCCACAGCTCTGTTAACAGCAGAGGGAGTAAAATGCAAGAAAGCAATCTCCAGAGGAACTAAAAGTCGGTTGGTTCTAGAAACCTGAAAATATAACTGAAAAATGTTCATGGGCAGCACTGAGCAAAGCTGAGAAGGAATCGGCTGGTGAAATGCTAAGTTTCTAAAGTAATCCTAAATGTTTCTAAAGTAACCCAAAAGGGTTGGTGTAAACTCCTGGAGAGGATTCGCTGGTAAAAGTGGAGCAGAAGCTCTTTTCACAAGAGTCATTTGGAAAACGTGGAGTGGATTTCAGATTGCAAACCACTAATGGAAAGCATGATTATGAGAGAAGATTTTAAGAAAGGCAGCTCACCACCACCTTCTGAAGGGCAACTAGGGATGGGCAATAAATGCCGGCCTTACCAGCGATGCCCACATCCCGTAACTCAGTGGGAGAATGTTCATGACACAAATGAAGAAAGTCTAGCATTAAATAGTGCATTTCCTGACCTCAAAGTGCCCCTCAGTGATTTACAGCCAATGAAGTACTGTTTGAAATATGCTCACTATTGTAGAAACGTGCCTGCCAACATGTACACAGCCACTTCGCACAATGTTAGCTGAGGGGTAAATCCTGGCCCCAAACTCAGGGAGTATCTCCCCTTCCTCGTCTTCAAAATAGTATCATGGGATCTTAATATCCTGCTCTGGTGATGGATTCTCTTCAATTATTTTGGCTGGGTAGGCAGCACTCTCACCTCTGAGTCGGAAAGTTGCAAGTTCAAATCCCACTCAGGGTAGTTGAGTAAACCAAAACTCACTGTCCCGAGGCAGAGCTGAGGGAGAGCAGCACTGTCGATGGTGCCATCCTTTGGATGAAATGTCATGTGTTTGCCCTCTCAGGTGGATTTAAAAGTTTGCATGGCACAAATTTTTGAAGAAACGGAGGACTGGCCCTATATTTAATCCTCAGCCAACATCATTAAAAACATATAATTATAATAATAATCTTATTAGTGTCACAATTAGGCTTACACTAACACTTTAGCAAAGCTACTGTGAAAATCCCTGAGTCGCCACATTCCGGCGCCTGTTCGGGTACACTGAGGGAGAATTCAGAACGTCCAATTCACCAAACAGCACGTCTTTCGAGACTTGTGGGAGGAAACCGGAGCACCCGGAGGAAACCCACGCAGACACGGGGAGAACGTGCAGCCTCCACACAGGCAGCGACACAAGCCGGGAATCAAACCCAAATTCTTTGCGCTGTGAAGCAACACTGCTAACCACTGTGCTACTGTGCCATGATTTGTGGGATCTTGCTGAGCACAAATTGGTGTGAGGTTTCCCACTTTACAACAGGCTTTTAAAAATTAATTATTGGGATGTGAGCGTTGCTGGCTAGGCCAGCATTTATTGCCCATCCCTAATTGCCCTCGAGAAGGTAATGAAGAGCTTCCTTCTTGAACCGGTGCAGTCTATGTGGCATAGGTACACCTTGGGTGCTATTGATTCAATATTAGCAGTTTAAGACAGACGAGTGGCTTGCTGGTCCATTTCAGACGATGTTTATGAGCCAACCACATTGCTGTGGGTCTGGAGTCACATGGGCGGCACGGTAGCAGAGTGGTTAGCACTGTTGGTTCACAGCGCCAGAGTCCCAGGTTCGATTCCTGGCATGGGTCACTGTCTGTGTGGAGTCTGCATGTTCTCCCCGTGTCTGCGTGGGTTTCCTCCGGGTGCTCCGGTTTCCTCCCACAAGTCCCGAAAGACGTGCTGCTAGGTGAATTGGACATTCTGAATTCTCCCTTTGTGTACCCAAACAGGCGCCGGAGTGTGGCGACTTGGGGATTTTCACAGTAACTTCATTGCAGTGTTAATGTAAGCCTACTTGTGACAATAAAGATTATCATTATTATGTAGGCCAGACCAGCTAAGGGCGGCAGATTTTCTCCCCTGAAGGACATCAGTGAACTTGATGGGCTTTTACAACAGCTGACAATTTAATTCCAATTTCTATTGAATTCGAATTTCACCACCGGGTCCTGTGACTAAATTCGAACCCGGTCCGTGACTAAATTGGCTGCAAAGCACTTTGGGATGTCTTGCGAATGCAACATTTTTCTTGCTATTTTAAAATATTTGTGAGACCTGGATATTGCTCATCAATTGTTTTGAACTGGGATTGGTTTACATTCATTCAGGTGAAGCTGTGGAGTGCAGACATGAGATGTTCAGAATATCCCTCTGCCCGTAACACTCCAGGTTGTCACACGAAACTGCGAAAGCGCGTCGAGCCACCCGTTGAGTGACAGGCCAATTTTCAGCTGGACTGTTCGGATCACTCAGCCGCTGGGATACGGTTACTCCAGTAACCATGGCAACGCTGGAAAAATCAGCACGGCAGCGTTGCAAGACAAAGAAAAAATGCAATGTTTAAAAAAATATATAATTTCGAAAGAAAGCTCGTCTTAAGGCCCGTTTTAGTCGGTAATTCATCACCTCTGCCATTACCCTTTATTTTTAATGAATGTGTGTGAAGATCGTGGAGAGCATTCTGCAAATAAAGGATAAGACTAAACTCAGAGCTTTGTGAGATCTGGCAAATAAAATTGATTTTCATTCAATGTGGCTGTTCTTGCAGATGCTAAGGTGTCAGTCCTGTGATTCATTGGCAGGCAAAGATAATCCTCAGGTGACTGTCTGGATATCTGACTGCCATGTCTACAGCTGCTTGCCAATCACAACCACTGTTCATCAGTAGCGAGAATGTTCCTTCATCAGCATTAACCAGACAATTAAATTTAACCTTCAATATTCTCCTGATCATAGAACATAGAACATAGAACAATACAGCGCAGTACAGGCCCTTCGGCCCACGATGTTGCACCGAAACAAAAGCCATCTAACCTACACTATACCATTATCATCCATATGTTTATCCAATAAACTTTTAAATGCCCTTAATGTTGGCGAGTTCACTACTGTAGCAGGTAGGGCATTCCACGGCCTCACTACTCTTTGCGTAAAGAACCTACCCCTGACCTCTGTCCTATATCTATTACCCCTCAGTTTAAGGCTATGTCCCCTCGTGCTAGCCATTTCCATCCGCGGGAGAAGGCTCTCACTGTCCACCCTATCTAACCCTCTGATCATTTTGTATGCCTCTATTAAGTCTCCTCTTAACCTTCTTCTCTCTAACGAAAACAACCTCAAGTCCATCAGCCTTTCCTCATAAGATTTTCCCTCCATACCAGGCAACATCCTGGTAAATCTCCTCTGCACCCGTTCCAAAGCCTCCACGTCCTTCCTATAATGCGGTGACCAGAACTGTACGCAATACTCCAAATGCGGCCGTACCAGAGTTCTGTACAGCTGCAACATGACCTCCTGACTCCGGAACTCAATCCCTCTACCAATAAAGGCCAACACTCCATAGGCCTTCTTCACCACCCTATCAACCTGGGTGGCAACTTTCAGGGATCTATGTACATGGACACCTAGATCCCTCTGCTCATCCACACTTTCAAGAACTTTTCCATTAGCCACATATTCCACATTCCTGTTTTTCCTTCCAAAGTGAATCACCTCACACTTCTCTACATTAAACTCCATTTGCCACCTCTCAGCCCAGCACTGCAGCTTATCTATATCCCTCTGTAACCTGCTACTTCCTTCCTCACTATCGACAACACCACCGACTTTAGTATCGTCTGCAAATTTACTCACCCACCCTTCTGCGCCTTCCTCTAGGTCATTGATAAAAATGACAAACAGCAACGGCCCCAGAACAGATCCTTGTGGTACTCCACTTGTGACAGAACTCCATTCTGAACATTTCCCATCAACCACCACCCTCTGTCTTCTTTCAGCTAACCAATTTCTGATCCACATCTCTAAATCACCCTCAATCCCCAGCCTCCGTATTTTCTGCAATAGCCTACCGTGGGGAACCTTATCAAACGCTTTGCTGAAATCCATATACACCACATCAACTGCTCTACCCTCGTCTACCTGTTCAGTCACCTTCTCAAAGAACTCGATAAGGTTTGTGAGGCATGACCTACCCTTCACAAAGCCATGCTGACTATCCCTGATCATATTATTCCTATCTAGATGATTATAAATCTTGTCTCTTATAATGCCCTCCAAGACTTTACCCACTACAGACGTGAGGCTCACCGGTCTATAGTTGCCGGGGTTGTCTCTGCTCCCCTTTTTGAACAAAGGGACCACATTTGCTATCCTCCAGTCCTCTGGCACTATTCCTGTATCCAATGATGACATAAAAATCAAAGCCAATGGTCCAGCAATCTCTTCCCTGGCCTCCCAGAGAATCCTAGGATAAATCCCATCAGGCCCCGGGGACTTATCTATTTTCAGCCTGTCCAGAATTGCCAACACCTCTTCCCTACTTACCTCAATGCCATCTAATCTATTTACCTGGAGCTCAGCATTCTCCTCCACAACATTATCTTTTTCCTGAGTGAATACTGACGAAAAATATTCATTTAGTATCTCGCCTAAGGCAGTAGACATGTATGCTGTGCTCCTAATCTAACGCTTTCCGTCTTCCAGGACAGGTGCAGAGTGAAATTCCATTTGTAACATTCCCGGAAAAGCACTCCTACATTGACTGGTTACAGAGTAAAGCTCCCTCTACACTGTCCCCATCAAACACTCCCAGGACAGGTACAGCACGGGGTTAGATACAGAGTAAAGCTCCCTCTACACTGTCCCCATCAAACACTCCCAGGCCAGGTACAGCACGGGGTTAGATACAGAGTAAAGCTCCCTCTACACTGTCCCCATCAAACACTCCCAGGCCAGGTACAGCACGGGGTTAGATACAGAGTAAAGCTCCCTCTACACTGTCCCCATCAAACACTCCCAGGGCAGGTACGGCACGGGGTTAGATACAGAGTAAAGCTCCCTCCACACTGTCCCCATCAAACACTCCCAGGACAGGTACAGCACGGGGTTAGATACAGAGTAAAGCTCTCTCTACACTGTCCCCATCAAACACTCCCAGGACAGGTACAGCACGGGGTTAGATACAGAGTAAAGTCCCTCCACACTGTCCGCATCAAACACTCCCAGGACAGGTACAGCACGGGGTTAGATACAGAGTAAGCTCCCTCTACACTGTCCCCATCAAACACTCCCAGGACAGGTACAGCACGGGGTTAGATACAGAGTAAAGCTCCCTCTACACCGTCCCAATCAAACACTCCCAGGACTGGTACAGCACGGGTTAGATACAGAGTAAAGCTCCCTCTACACTGTCCACATCAAACACTCCCAGGACAGGTACAGCACGGGTTAGATACAGAGTAAAGCTCCCTCTACACTGTCTCCATCAAACACTCCCAGGACAGGTACAGCACAGGGTTAGATACAGAGTAAAGCTCCCTCTACACTGTCCCCATCAAACACTCCCAGGACAGGTACAGCACGGGGTTAGATACAGAGTAAAGCTCCCTCTACACTGTCCCCATCAAACACTCCCAGGACAGGTACAGCACAGGGTTAGATACAGAGTAAAGCTCCCTCTACACTGTCCCCATCAGACACTCCCAGGACAGGTACAGCACGGGGTTAGATACAGAGTAAAGCTCCCTCTACACTGTCCCCATCAAACACTCCCAGGACAGGTACAGCACAGGGTTAGATACAGAGTAAAGCTCCCTCTACACTGTCCCCATCAGACACTCCCAGGACAGGTACAGCACGGGGTTAGATACAGAGTAAAGCTCCCTCCACACTGTCCCCATCAGACACTCCCAGGACAGGTACAGCACGGGGTTAGATACAGAGTAAAGCTCCCTCTACACTGTCCCCATCAAACACTCCCAGGGCAGGTACAGCACGGGGTTAGATACAGAGTAAAGCTCCCTCTACACTGTCCCCATCAAACACTCCCAGGACAGGTACGGCACGGGGTTAGATACAGAGTAAAGCTCCCTCTACACTGTCCCCATCAAACACTCCCAGGACAGGTACGGCACGGGGTTAGATACAGAGTAAAGCTCCCTCTACACTGTCCCCATCAAACACTCCCAGGACAGGTACGGCACGGGGTTAGATACAGAGTAAAGCTCCCTCTACACTGTCCCCATCAAACACTCCCAGGACAGGTACGGCACGGGGTTAGATACAGAGTAAAGCTCCCTCTACACTCTCCCCATCAAACACTCCCAGGACAGGTACGGCACGGGGTTAGATACAGAGTAAAGCTCCCTCTACACTGTCCCCATCAAACACTCCCAGGACAGGTACGGCACGGGGTTAGATACAGAGTAAAGCTCCCTCTACACTGTCCCCATCAAACACTCCCAGGACAGGTACAGCACAGGATTAGATACAGAGTAAAGCTCCCTCTACATTGTCGCCATCAAACATTCCCAGGACAGGTACGGCACGGGGTTAGATACAGAGTAAAGCTCCCTCTACAGTCCAAAGATGTGCGGGTTAGGTGGATTGGCCATGCTAAATTGCCCATAGAATCCAAAATTGTCACAAATAGTGTTGGGTGCGGTTACTGGGTTATGGGGATAGGGTGGAGGTGTGGACCTTGGGTAGGGTGCTCTTTCCAAAAGCCGGTGCAGGCTCGATGGACTAAATGGCCCCCTTCTGCAATGTAAATTCGATAAAAATACACTGTCCCCATCAAACACTCCCAGGCCAGGTACAGCACAGGGTTAGATACAGAGTAAAGCTCCCTCTATACTGTCCCCATCAAACACTCCCAGGACAGGTACAGCACAGGGTTAGATAGAGAGTAAAGCTCCCTCTACACTGTCCCCATCAAACACTCCCAGGACAGGTACAGCACGGGGTTAGATACAGAGTAAAGCTCCCTCTACACTGTCCCCATCAAACACTCCCAGGACAGGTACAGCAAGGGGTTAGATACAGAGTAAAGCTCCCTCTACACTGACACCATCAAACACTCCCAGGACAGGCAAAGCACGGGGTTAGATACAGAGTAAAGCTCCCTCTACACTGTCCCCATAAAACACTACCAGGACAGGTACAGCACGGGGGTAGATACAGAGTAAAGCTCCTTCTCCACTGTCCTCATCAAACACTCCCATGATAGGTACAGTACAGGGTTAGATACTGAGTAAAGCTCCCTCTACACTGTCCCCATCAAACACTCCCAGGACAGGTACAGCACGAGTTGGATACAGAGTAAAGCTCCCTCTACACTGTCCCCATCAAACACTCCCAGGCAAGGTACAGCACGGGGTTAGATACAGAGTAAAGCTCCCTCGACACTGTCCCCATCAAACACTCCCAGGACAGGTACAGCACGGGGTTAGATACAGAGTAAAGCTCCCTCTACACTGTCCCCATCAAACACTCCCAGGACAGGTACAGCACAGGATTAGATACAGAGTAAAGCTCCCTCTACATTGTCGCCATCAAACATTCCCAGGACAGGTACGGCACGGGGTTAGATACAGAGTAAAGCTCCCTCTACAGTCCAAAGATGTGCGGGTTAGGTGGATTGGCCATGCTAAATTGCCCATAGAATCCAAAATTGTCACAAATAGTGTTGGGTACGGTTACTGGGTTATGGGGATAGGGTGGAGGTGTGGACCTTGGGTAGGGTGCTCTTTCCAAAAGCCGGTGCAGACTCGATGGACTAAATGGCCCCCTTCTGCAATGTAAATTCGATAAAAATACACTGTCCCCATCAAACACTCCCAGGCCAGGTACAGCATAGGGTTAGATACAGAGTAAAGCTCCCTCTATACTGTCCCCATCAAACACTCCCAGGACAGGTACAGCACAGGGTTAGATAGAGAGTAAAGCTCCCTCTACACTGTCCCCATCAAACACTCCCAGGACAGGTACAGCACGGGGTTAGATACAGAGTAAAGCTCCCTCTACACTGTCCCCATCAAACACTCCCAGGACAGGTACAGCAAGGGGTTAGACACAGAGTAAAGCTCCCTCTACACTGTCCCCATCAAACACTCCCAGGACAGGTACAGCACGGAGTTAGATACAGAGTAAAGCTCCCTCTACACTGTCCCCATAAAACACTACCAGGACAGGTACAGCACGGGGGTAGATACAGAGTAAAGCTCCTTCTCCACTGTCCTCATCAAACACTCCCATGATAGGTACAGTACAGGGTTAGATACTGAGTAAAGCTCCCTCTACACTGTCCCCATCAAACACTCCCAGGACAGGTACAGCACGAGTTGGATACAGAGTAAAGCTCCCTCTACACTGTCCCCATCAAACACTCCCAGGCAAGGTACAGCACGGGGTTAGATACAGAGTAAAGCTCCCTCGACACTGTCCCCATCAAACACTCCCAGGACAGGTACAGCACGGGGTTAGATACAGAGTAAAGCTCCCTCTACACTGTCCCCATCAAACACTCCCAGGACAGGTACAGCACAGGATTAGATACAGAGTAAAGCTCCCTCTACATTGTCGCCATCAAACATTCCCAGGACAGGTACGGCACGGGGTTAGATACAGAGTAAAGCTCCCTCTACAGTCCAAAGATGTGCGGGTTAGGTGGATTGGCCATGCTAAATTGCCCATAGAATCCAAAATTGTCACAAATAGTGTTGGGTACGGTTACTGGGTTATGGGGATAGGGTGGAGGTGTGGACCTTGGGTAGGCTGCTCTTTCCAAAAGCCGGTGCAGACTCGATGGACTAAATGGCCCCCTTCTGCAATGTAAATTCGATAAAAATACACTGTCCCCATCAAACACTCCCAGGCCAGGTACAGCATAGGGTTAGATACAGAGTAAAGCTCCCTCTATACTGTCCCCATCAAACACTCCCAGGACAGGTACAGCACAGGGTTAGATAGAGAGTAAAGCTCCCTCTACACTGTCCCCATCAAACACTCCCAGGACAGGTACAGCACGGGGTTAGATACAGAGTAAAGCTCCCTCTACACTGTCCCCATCAAACACTCCCAGGACAGGTACAGCAAGGGGTTAGACACAGAGTAAAGCTCCCTCTACACTGTCCCCATCAAACACTCCCAGGACAGGTACAGCACGGAGTTAGATACAGAGTAAAGCTCCCTCTACACTGACACCATCAAACACTCCCAGGACAGGCAAAGCACGGGGTTAGATACAGAGTAAAGCTCCCTCTACACTGTCCCCATAAAACACTACCAGGACAGGTACAGCACGGGGGTAGATACAGAGTAAAGCTCCTTCTCCACTGTCCTCATCAAACACTCCCATGATAGGTACAGTACAGGGTTAGATACTGAGTAAAGCTCCCTCTACACTGTCCCCATCAAACACTCCCAGGACAGGTACAGCACGAGTTGGATACAGAGTAAAGCTCCCTCTACACTGTCCCCATCAAACACTCCCAGGCAAGGTACAGCACGGGGTTAGATACAGAGTAAAGCTCCCTCGACACTGTCCCCATCAAACACTCCCAGGACAGGTACAGCACGGGGTTAGATACAGAGTAAAGCTCCCTCTACACTGTCCCCATCAAACACTCCCAGGCCAGGTACAGCACGGGGTTAGATACAGAGTAATGCTCCCTCTTCACTGTCACCATCAAACACTCCCAGGACAGATACAGCACGGGGTTAGACACAGAGTAAAGCTCCCTCTACACTGTCCCCATCAAACACTCCCAGGACAGATACAGCACGGGGTTACATACAGAGTAAAGCTCCCTCTACACTGTCCCCATCAAACACTCCCAGGACAGGTACAGCACGGGGTTAGATACAGAGTAAAGCTCCATCAAAAACTGTCGCCATAAAACACTACCAGGACAGGTACAGCACGGGGGTAGATACAGAGTAAAGCTCCCTCTACACTGTCCCCATCAAACACTCCCAGGACAGATACAGCACGGGGTTACATACAGAGTAAAGCTCCCTCTACACTGTCCCCATCAAACACTCCCAGGACAGGTACAGCATGGGGGTAGATACAGAGTAAAGCTCCTTCTACACTGTCCCCATCAAACACTCCCATGATAGGTACAGTACAGGGTTAGATACAGAGTAAAGCTCCCTCTACACTGTCCCCATCAAACACTCCCAGGACAGGTACAGCACGAGTTGGATACAGAGTAAAGCTCCCTCTACACTGTCCCCATCAAACACTCCCAGGACAGGTACAGGACGGGGTTAGGTACAGAGTAAAGCTCCCTCTACACTGTCCCCATCAAACGCTCCCAGGACAGGTACAGCATGGGGTTAGATACAGAGTAAAGCTCCCTCTACACTGTCCCCATCAAACACTCCCAGGACAGATACAGCACGGGTTACATACAGAGTAAAGCTCCCTCTACACTGTCCCCATCAAACACTCCCAGGACAGGTACAGCACGGGGTTAGATACAGAGTAAAACTCCCTCTACACTGTCCCCATCAAACACTCCCAGGTCAGGTACAGCACGGGGTTAGATACAGAGTAATGCTCCCTCTACACTGTCCCCATCAAACACTCCCAGGACTGGTTCAGCACGGGGTTAGATACAGAGTAAAGCTCCCTCTACACTCCCCATCAAACACTCCCAGGACAGGTACAGAACAGGGTTAGATACAGAGTAAAGCTCCCTCTACACTGTCCCCATCAAACACTCCTGGCATCATGTACTAGACTTTAGTTTGATATTTCCCTCAGTGGACCTCTCCTTCAATGGGATTGTCATCCTGGACAATGGATTCAAGTGTCTGGAGTGCGACTTAAACCCAGAACCATAAGATTCAAACACCAGAGAGCTACCCACTGCGTCGTGGTTGAGACTGTAGTTTGATTAAAAACCAGACAGGGTTGCCCTCTGGTCAAATAGCCTGTTGGCGCTCACTGTGTCTGCGGATGCGAATCAGGAGAGAAGGAAAAGTACAGAGAGAAGAAAGGGGCACCTCACTCGTGCTAAATATGCTCGTTGAAATATTGCAACCCCAACTATAACAGAATTTTGAACCAACAGCCAGAAAACTGAGCAACCTCTCACCCAATTTAAAAAATGCTGAAAAGTGCAAGCGAGCACAATTTCAAACGAAACAGCCTGTGTTAACATTCCGAAGGAGCCTGTGACCTGCCCTTATCACCCCAGCGCGCAGAAACAGTCCCACTGATTCTAGTGACACTGAGGTTAGTAAAAAGATCCAAATTCCTGAAGCATGTCAGCAGCACTGACTGATGTAATTATGCCTGTCCCCCTCCACTCTGAATCTCTCTCTTGCTCTTCTACTTGTCGTTTATCACTTTCCTTCTCTCCTTTTGCCTTTCCCTCTCCCTCAATCATTTCACCCCCCTCTCTCTGCCTCCTTCACTCCATCCCTGTTTCCTCCTTTTCCCCCTATCATAATGTCATTCTCAGCGTCTTTCAGTCTATCCCTATTGCTTTCTATTCCGCACTTTATTTTTCTGTCCTCTTCCTCCCTCTATCTTTCTCTCTCATATCTGAGTCCCTTCCTCTATCAATTTCTATCCTTCCCTTGCACTTCTTTGCTTCCCTCCATTCTCCTGTATCTCTCTCCAACATTTCGGACTCTTACTTGATCGCTCTCTTCCCCGTCCTACTGGCCAATGGCTACAGTTACAGTGGCCTGATGGCTGGTCCGGCATTTGTCTAATGTGAGCTGGAGTCACGTGGTCTTGTCCATAAGTCAGTGACTGTGTTTGACATAGAAATTGGTGCTGAACAGTTATGGAGATGCTGTGTCACCGACAGTTCATCAAGTGGGTAACTTCCAAAATGAAGTCACTGCCTTATCATAGAATTTCATGTAAGTCATAGAATTTACAGTGCAGAAGGAGGCCATCCAGCTCATCAAGTCTGCACCGGCCCTTGGAAAGAGCGCCCTACTTAAGCCCATGCCTCCACCCTATCCCCGTAACCCAGTAACCCCACCTAATATTTTGGACACTAAGGGACAATTTAGCACGGCCAATCCACCTAACCTGCACATCTTTAGACTGTGTGAGGAAACCGGAACAGCCGGAGGAAACCCACGCAGACACAGGGAAAAAATGCAGACTCCGCACAGACAGTGACTCAAGCCGGGAATCGAACCCGGGACTCTGGAGCTGAGAGGCAACAGTGCTAACCACTGTGCCGCCCATACCGGGGAAACGGTGAAATGGAGGTAATGTAACTGGACTAGAAACCCAGTGGCCCAGAATAATTCTCTGGGAACATGAGTTCAAATCTCACTGCTGGTGGAATTTAAATTCAATCAATCAAACATTTGGAATTGAAAAGCTAGTCTCAGCAACGGTCGCCAAGAAACCAACAACGATTGCTGTAGAAACCTATCTGGTTCACTAATGACCTTGGGGGAAGGAAATCTGCTGTCTTTACTCTACACGTGACTCCAGACCCACGGCAAAGTGAATGACTCTGAAAAGGCACAGTGAGCGATGGAGTTCAAGGGCGATTAGTGGTGGGTAACAAATTCTGGCCTTGCGTTGGCAATGCCCACATCCCATGACTGAATAATAAAAAGTATACTCTTTCCTGTTTGCGTTGACATTGGATTGGGGAAGTGCAAGAGGCTACATTTGAAGGAATGCAGAGATTTCGGATGGTCTTAGGGATGGGAGAGGTTACAGAGATAGGGAGAGATGAGAACCCGGAGAGTGGAATATTGCCAAGATACCCTGAAGCTTCCATGCCTCACACAGGAGCAGGTTCAGTTGATGCTCATGATACCCCACTGTGTAAGGTTCTGATATCAGTGAAGGTAGCGGAAGAGGCTGAGCAGAAGATAGCAGCAGATCTAATCAGGAGAAAGGAAGTCCTTTGGCCCACTTAGCCTGTACCGTCTACCTGTTTAGTCCGACTACCCCTGCTTTTGGGACATCCCTCGAATGAACTACAAATGTAAACAATCCCTGGCCTTTCTTTTCCTTCCCTTGCAACTGTCAAGAAAGAGGAAACAATTTGCATTGCGCCTTTCGTGACCTCAAGACATCCCAAAGTTCTTTACAACCAAAGTTATTTCCTTGTGAAGTGTTGCAGTGAAAGAAGCACAGAAATTGGGCATTCAGAAAGCTCACTCAAACACAAATGTGACAGATAATTGGTTTTCGTAATGTGAGTTGAGGGATAAGTATTGGTCAGGATGCTTCCCTGCCTATTCTTTGGAATAGTTCCATGGGTTATTTTATATCCAGTTGAGAAAGCAAATGGGGCCTTGGTTTAATATCTCACCCAAAGGTAGCATCTCCAGTTGTTCCACCATTGCACTAGTACAGTGACGGCCACAGCTTCTACTCAAGCCTCTGGGGCGGGGGGTGGGGTGGGGGGGGGGGATCCGAGACCCCACAGCCCCTTGGCGCAAGGGGTACGATGAAACCCCAGTGGGCCACGGCTGCACTGTGGAATGAGTTAGCCCCTTTCAGGAGAGGAGGGGGACCAATGCAGAAAATCGGAGCCCATCATCAAATCTGGCTTTCAAGCGGCAACATCCCGGAAGGAAACGCCTTTGGTGAACGTCGGTTTCCTTTGTCGATCCGACCCCCTTTCAACTTACCTGGCAAGCTTGGGGTTAAAACAGAAAACCCAACAGCCACCCGTGACAGTGTCGAGACGACAGTGTCGACCCTCCTCCCAAGGTAAGAAGTCTTACGACGGCAGGTTAAAGTCCAAAAGGTTTATTTGGAATCACGAGCTTTCGGAGGGCAGCTCCTTCATCGGGCGAGGGCTCCCAATGGGCGCCGAATGTGATGCCCCTTGAACTGGGATTCGTACAGGCAGTGGGTGGGTTAACTCCAAAGCTAACATTTAAATCCAGGTAACCAATAACAGCAGAAAGAAACAAAAGGGAAGAATACCTCTGTTTAAAAATTAAAAAGAGACCATGTCTGTTGATGTGAACACTCGGCGTAAAAATAATGATTTTAAAAAAGCAGAGCAGTGATTTTTACAAACCCAATCGTATATATAAAAGCGGGGAAGCTCTGTGTTCCCTCCCCAGTCATAGCTCACTAACACTCGGTGGAGAGCTTCAGACGCCAGCTAATGAATTCGTCTGGTCCAGTCTGGGCTGTCTACCAGTGATGACTTGATAAAATTGCTAATATCTCTCTCACTTTGTATTCATCGCATGCACTTCCCTTTCCCTCTTCTCTTTCTCTCTCTCTCTAGATTCCCCCCTTCTCTCGCACCGAAAGAGCTTTGTTTCTGGTTACACGATTCAAATCTTTCAATCCTTCTCGGATTGCGAAGAATAATAAATAAACGTGCAGCTTGGAAATAATATTGATTTGTCTCTTTGGATTGGCGGGAGGAGGGGGGGGTGGTGTGTGGGTGAGGGCGTGTGGGGAGGACGGGGTGGATGGGGAGGCGGGAAGGGGGAAAACGAGTTAGCCATTTCCCTCCAGGCAACGAGGCGAATTTTATTTGACCAAATGTACGGGCTGCGAGGTTGAAAAACAAATGGCTGCGTCGTCGACCTATTAATCTCCACCCCCCCCCCTCCCCCAAGCCCCCCCCCCTTTTGTTCCTTCAAAGGTTTCTTTCACCCTCCCTGGTGCATGCTCGCCTAGAATATGTCTGATCCTTTCTGGGGTCTCTGAGGTGTTTGGTGCAGGGATGGCTCTGCATTCCAATGAGCGCCATTAGGGTGAAATGGTGGTCGCATTCCCAGCGGAAAGTCTATTCGTAATTTCCCTCCTTCAATCCTTTTGTCTGGAGCCCAATGTTTTGTTCCCTCCCCCCCCTCTTCTCCTGTCTGCTCTGTGTTATTGGGGCTATTGAACTTCCACAAACACTTGGACAGGAGTGTGATCATGGGCGGGATTCTCCGATCCCCGACGGCAAAATCGAGTTCGGCGATGGGGCGGAGAATCCCTGATGACGACAGAATGGGGGATGGTGCCGCTTTCGCGATGCTCCGCCCCTGGTAAGCGGCATACCCTAGGAGTACCCGGCATGCCGTATTCACGGCCTCAGGTCATTGGCTGAGGCCCGCCCCGCGAGGCACCATCCCGACTAGCCGAGTTCCCGGCGGCGTGGAACACGTGTGGCCTCACCCGTCAAGAACTCAGCGTGGCGGCTGGATATTCAGCCCAGCAGCACCACAGTCGGGGGAGGGCCCATCTGCCGGCGGGTGGGGGGCCTTTAACCAGGGCTGGGGGCACTGTGGGGGGGCGCGGTTCAGGCAGCGAGCCGGCCGAAGGGCGGGACTATTTTTGCGGTCCGGGTCCGCGGGCTGCGACCACCATGAAGCACGGTGCAGCCGCTGCAGCCGCGGATTCGGCAATGCTCCGGGCCGTATCGGCAGTTCTCTACGCTGCCTGGCTGCTAGCCCCACCTCCCCCCGGCATAAAACACCACCGTTTTCACGCCGCGTGGGGACAATCTCCCAAACGGACAATCCAGCCCCATGTCTTAAGTTCCAGACTGATTTAGAGGGGAAACACCATGATTGATTGAAAGGAGATTAAAGACTTCCTTCGCACCTTGTGCTAGCTCCAGCCCATTGGAGTTAGCGGCACTCCTCCAATGCAGGTCTCTTCAGTACCCCTTATTCCTTCTGTCTTAGCACCAGATGCTTAGTCATGGTGGCACGTTAGCAATGGCGGCACAGTAGCACAGTGTTTAGCAGCTCCAGGGTCCCAGGTTCGAATCCCGGCTTAGGTCACTGTCTGCGCAGAGTCTGCACGTTCTCCCTGTGTCTGCGTGGGTTTCCTCCGGGTGCTCCGGTTTCCTCCCACAAGTCCCGAAAGACGTGCTTGTTAGGTGAATTGGACATTCTGATTTCTCCCCGATCTAACCCCGTGTTGTGTCTGTCCTGGGAGTATTTGATGGGGACAGTGTAGAGGGAGATTTACTCTGTATCTCACCGCGTGCTGCACCTGTCCTGGGAGTGTTCATGGGGACAGTGTAAAGGGAGCTTTACTCTGTATATAACCCCATGCTGTACCTGGCCTGGGAGTGTTGATGGGGACAGTGTAGCGGGAGCTTTACTCTGTATCTAACCCCGTGCTGTAACTGTTCTGGGAGTGTTTGATGGGGACAGTGTCGAGGGAGCTTTACTCTGTATCTAACCCTGTGCTGTACCTGTCCTTGGAGTGTTTGATGGGACAGTGTCAAGAGAGCTTTACTCTGTATCTAACCCCCGTGCTGTACCTGTCCTTGGAGCATTTGATGGGGACAGTGTCGAGGGAGCTTTACTCTGTATCTAACCCCCGTGCTGTACCTGTCCTTGGAGTGTTTGATGGGACAGTGTCAAGAGAGCTTTACTCTGTATCTAACCCCCGTGCTGTACCTGTCCTTGGAGTATTTGATGGGGACAGTGTCGAGGGAGCTTTACTCTGTATCTAACCCCGTGCTGTACCTGCCCTGGGAGTGTTTGATGGGGACAGTGTAGAGGGAGCTTTACTCTGTATCTAACCCCGTGCTGTACCTGTCCTGGGAGTGTTTGATGGGGACAGTGTAGAGGGAGTTTTACTCCGTATCTAACCCCGTGCTGTACCTGCCCTGGGAGTGTTTGATGGGGACAGTGTAGAGGGAGCTTTACTCTGTATCTAACCGCCTGCTATACCTGCCCTCAGAGTGTTTGATGGGGACAGCATAGAGGGAGCTTTAGTCTGTATCTAACCCCGTGCTGCACCTGTCCTGGGACTGTTTGATGGGGACAGTGTAGAGGGAGCTTTAATCTATATCTAACCTCCTACTGTACCTGCCTTGGGAGTGTTTGATGGGGACAATGCAGAGGGAGCTTTACCCTGTATCTAACCCCTTGCTGGACCTATCCTGGGAGTGTTTGATGGGGACAGTGTAAAGGAAGCTTCACTCTGTATATAACCCCGTGCTGTACCTGTCCTGGGAGTGTTTGATGGGGACACTGTAGATAGAGCTTTACTCTGTATCTAACCCCGTGCTGTATCTGTCCTGGGAGTGTTTGATGGGGACAATGCAGAGGGAGCTTTACCCTGTATCTAACCCCTTGCTGGACCTATCCTGGGAGTGTTTGATGGGGACAGTGTAAAGGAAGCTTCACTGTGTATATAACCCCGTGCTGTACCTGTCCTGGGAGTGTTTGATGGGGACACTGTAGATAGAGCTTTACTCTGTATCTAACCCCGTGCTGTATCTGTCCTGGGAGTGGTTGATGGGGACAGTGTTGAGTGAGCTTTACTCTGTATCCAACCCCGGACTGTACCTGTCCTGGGAGTGTTTGATGGGGACAGTGTGGAGGGAGCTTTACTCTGTATCTAACCCCGTGCTGTACCTGTCCTGGGAGTGTTTGATGGGGACACTGTGGATAGAGCTTTACTCTGTATCTAACCCCGTGCTGTATCTGTCCTGGGAGTGGTTGATGGGGACAGTGTTGAGCGAGCTTTACTCTGTATGCAATCCCGGACTGTACCTGTCCTGGGAGTGTTTGATGGGGACAGTGTAGAGGGAGCTTTACTCTGTATCTAACCCCGTCCTGTACCTGTCCTGGGAGTGTTTGATGGGACAGTGTCAAGAGAGCTTTACTCTGTATCTAACCCCGTCCTGTACCTGTCCTGGGAGTGTTTGATGGGGACAGTGTCGAGGGAGCTTTACTCTGTATCTAACCCTGAGCTGGACATGTCCTGGGAGTGTTGAATGGGGACATTGTACATGCAGCTTTAGTCTGTATCTAGCCCTGTGCTGTACCTCTCTTGTGAGTGTTTGTTTAGGACACTGCAGAGGGAGCTTTGCTCTATATCTAACCCCGTGCTGTACCTGTCCTGGGAGTCATAGAGTCATAGAATTTACAATGCAGAAAGAGGCCATTTTGCCCATCGAGTCAGCACCGGCCCTTGGAAAGACCACCCAACCGAAGCCCACACCTCCACCCTATCCCCACACCTCCACCCTATCCCCACACCTCCACCCTATCCCCGTAACCCAACCTAACCTTTTTTGGACACTGGGGGCAACTTAGCATAGCCAATCCACCTAACCTGCATATCTTTGGTCTGTGGGAGGAAACCGGAGCACCCGGAGGAAACCCATGCAGACATGGAGAGAACGTGCAGAATCCGCACGGTGAGCCAAGCCGGGAATCAAACCTGGGACCCTGGAGCTGTGAAGCAACTATGCTAACCATTGTGCTACCGTGCTGCCCTGTCATAGAGCCATAGATGTTTATAGCATAGAAAGACACCTTTTGGCCCAGCTTGTCCATGCTGCCCAGTTTCTGTCACTAAGCTAGTCCCCCTTGCCTGCATTTGGCCCATGTCGCTCCATACTCACCCTGCCCATGTAACTGTTTAACTGCTTTTTAAAGGATAAAATTGTGCCCGTCTCTACCACTGCTCCTGGCAGCTCATTCCAGATGCTCACCACCCTCTGTGTGAAGAACTTTCCCCTCTGGTCTCTTTTGTATCTCTCCCCTTTCACCATAAACCTGCGCCCTCTAATTCTAGACTCCTCTACCTTTGGGAGAAGATGTCGACTATCTACCTTATTGATGCCCCTCATTATTTTATAGACCTCTATAAGATCACCCCTAAACCTCCTACGCTCCAGGGAAAAAAGTTCCAACCTATCCTGATAGCTCAAACCATCAAGTCCTGGTAGCATCCTCGTAAATCTCTTCTGCACTCTTTCCAGATTAACAATATCCTTCCTGTAATAGGGTGACCAGAACTGAACACAGGATTCCATGTGTGGCCTTACTAATGCCTTGTGCAACTTCAACAAGACGTCCCAACTCCTGTAGTCAATATTCTGACCAATAAAACCTAGCATGCTGAATGCCTTCTTCACCACCCTGTCCACCTTCGACTCCGCCTTCAAGGATCTATGAACCTGTACTCCTTAGATCTCTTTGTTCTGTAACAGTCCCCCACTACCTTCCATTAACGGTGTAGGTCCTGCCCCGATTTAATCTTCCAAAGTGCACTACCTCACATTTATCCAAATTAAACTCCATCTGCCATTCATCGGCCCACTGGCCCAATTGTGAGTGTTTAATCAGACAGTGTAGAGGGCGCTTAACTCTGTAACTAACGCCATGCTGTACCTGTACTGGGAGTGTTTGATGAGACAGTGTAGAGAGAGCTTCACTTTGTATCTAACCTGTACTGCACTTGTCCTGGGAGTGTTTGATGGGGACAGTGTCAAGGGAGCTTTACTCTGTATCTAACCTCGTGCTGCACCTGTCCTGGGAGTGTTTGATGGGGACAGTGTAGAGGGAGCTTTACTCTGTATCTAACCCCCGTGCTGTACCTGCCCTGGGAGTGTTTGATGGGGACAGTGTAGAGGGAACTTTACTCTGTATCTAACCGCCTGCTATACCTGCCCTCAGAGTGTTTGATGGGGACAGCATAGAGGGAGCTTTAGTCTGTATCTAACCCCGTGCTGTACCTGTCCTGGGACTGTTTGATGGGGACAGTGTAGAGGGAGCTTTAATCTATATCTAACCTCCTACTGTACCTGCCCTGGGAGTGTTTGATGTGGACGGTGTAGAGGGAGCTTTACTCTGTATCTAACCTCGTGCTGCACCTGTCCTGGGAGTGTTTGATGGGGACAGTGTAGAGGGAGCTTTACTCTGTATCTAACCCCCGTGCTGTACCTGCCCTGGGAGTGTTTGATGGGGACAGTGTAGAGGGAACTTTACTCTGTATCTAACCGCCTGCTATACCTGCCCTCAGAGTGTTTGATGGGGACAGCATAGAGGGAGCTTTAGTCTGTATCTAACCCCGTGCTGTACCTGTCCTGGGACTGTTTGATGGGGACAGTGTAGAGGGAGCTTTAATCTATATCTAACCTCCTACTGTACCTGCCCTGGGAGTGTTTGATGGGGACAATGCAGAGGGAGCTTTACCCTGTATCTAACCCCTTGCTGGACCTATCCTGGGAGTGTTTGATGGGGACAGTGTAAAGGGAGCTTTACTCTGTATCTAACCCCGTGCTGTACCTGTCCTGGGAGTGTTTGATGGGGATACTGTAGATAGAGCTTTACTCTGTATCGAACCCCGTTCTGTATCTGTCCTGGGAGTGGTTGATGGGGACAGTGTTGAGCGAGCTTTACTCTGTATCCAACCCCGGACTGTACCTGTCCTGGGAGTGTTTGATGGGGACAGTGTAGAGGGAGCTTTACTCTGTGTCTAACCCCGTGATGTACCTGTCCTGGGAATGTTTGATGGGGACTCTGTAGACAGAGCTTTACTCTGTATCTAACCCATGCTGCACCTGTCCTGGGAGTGTTTAATTTGGACAATGTAGAGGGAGTTTTACTATGTATCTAACCGCGTGCTGTACTTGTCCTGGGAGTGTTGATGGGACACTGTTGCGGGTGCTTTACTCTGTATCTAACCCCGTGCTGTACCTATCCTGGGAGTGTTTGATGGGGACAGTGTAGAGGGAGCTTTACTCTGTATCTAACCCCGTGCTGTACCTGTCCTGGGAGTGTTTGATGGGGACAGTGTAGAGGGAGTTTACTCTGTATCTAACCCCGTGCTGTACCTATCCTGGGAGTGTTTGATGGGGCACTGTAGCGGGTGCTTTACTCTGTATCTAACCCCGTACTGTACCTGTCCTGGGAGTGTTTGATGGGGACAGTGTAGTGGGAGATTTACTCCCCAGTACTAATCTCTCACCTTGATGCGGATCAGCAAATATAAATTGAAGAGAACTAATCAATTAGTTAAACAAATATTCTGGCTGCTCAGAAATCAGATGCCTAAACCAGACTCTGCTTCAAACCAACTGCAATCTTGAAAAGCTGCACCACATATGCCTGGGCCGAAGATGCTCCAAAGCCATTGGAGCAGCTCACAATTGGGCCATTCTGCGTGTCCAGTCCATGCTGGCTCTTGGAAAGAGCCTTCGAGTTGAGTTTGCCAACCCTTTGCCCTCCTTCGTGAATAATTATTAAAACAGATTCAAAAGTAGTTTTGTGTTTTTGTACCTGACTCAGGGAGTGCGTGGCTCCCTCACCCGGCTGCACTGCTCCATGTCTAAGTCACACACCATATCCGCCATTCCTTCTCTGTCAAATTCTGGGAACTCCCTGATCCAACAGCACCGTATACCCTCAACACCTGCTTGCAGTGGTTCATGAACACGGTTCCCTGTCAGCTTTTCTAGGGCTAATTATGGAATAGGTGTTTAAAGCTGGCCTCCGGAGCGATGCTCCCATCCAAAGAAGGAATGCTAAAATGCTGAGGAATGAGGTGACCCATGTCACCCCCCTCCCCTCTCTTTTCATCCATGTCCCCTCCCATCTGCCAGCATCAAACGCTTTCAGAACACAATGATTCCTGGACTGGGGTACTGCTTGGCCCCCCCCATCTGGATATCTGGGAAACGGGTGGGTGGAAGTGGGGGGGTGGGGGCTCAGTTCACGTCCGACAGTAATTGGCTTGTGGAGGGAGAGGTGACAGTTGGATCAGCGCACTGGAGTGACGGCAGACTTTGTTCACATCTGTTACCCAAGACCTGCTCATTCTAATCCTGTTTTGAGAAGCCGAACACGCAGCAGGGTCACTAACTCCTGTCACTACCCGTGGCCACTCATCGGAAAGAATTCCTTTGATCTATTATAATGTTGAAGAAGAGTGTGGGGGAGAGTGAGAGTGTTGGGCGGGTGGGGGTGGGGGGTCGCGTTGAGAGGTAGCTAGTTTCGGTTAGAGACAATCTTTTTGATACTGGTTGCTGATACGCTAAAATGTTACCTGCTGAAGATCTCATTACCTTAGATACCCTCTGTAAAGTTGTGCAATGATCTATAAGCTATCATTATTGGTTACTTATCAGGCACAATACAAAATAAAAAAATAAGTCAATGAATAAACAAATTTGTTGATTGGTCTTGACGTTGATTCTGAAGTAATATTTCTGTAGGTTGATGAGAGGAGTTTGATTAAACATACCATCCCCTCATAAACTATTGCACCCATCTTCTTGACTCTCAGGTCTGTCTGCTGGCGCTCTTTGGCATATGGGTTTCTTCCTTTGGTACTGAGCTCCTCATGGGCCTCAAGCCTCCAGGTCGATCGTTGGGCAATTCAGACACAGCTGCTTTGAGCCAGTGTTCCAACCTGCCTCAGTGTTCCCTGACCATCTCTGCTTCCTATCAACCATGTTGAAAGACTCCTGTCAGAATGCAACTGGGGTTGGAGAGTGGAGAGAGGGCTGGTTTAGCTCGGTTGGCTGGACAGCTGGTCTGTGACACGGAGCACGGGTTCAAATCCTTTACTTGCTGAGGTCATTCATGAAGTTCCCAACCTTGCCCCTCGCCTGAGGTGTGGTGACCCTGGGGTTAAATCGCCACCAGTCAGCTCTCCCTCCTCAAAGGGGAGATCAGCCTACGGTCATCTGGGACTATGGTGACTTGACTGGTGAGAGGGAAGTCTGCTTGCCGCTGTGTCTGGGCAGGTTGGAGAGTGCCCATATTGAAAATATTCCTCAGTAGTCTACCCAGGGTAGAATAACCTTGGCATCAGTATAATGTCTGGTCTGAAAAATTGAACTTTCAACAATACAGTGCTGCACTGATGGACGGGACGGCACAGTGGTTAGCACTGTTGCTGCACTGCGCCAGGGACCCGGGTTCCCGGCTTAGGTCACTGTATGTGCGGAGTCTGCGTGTCTCTCCGTGTCTGCGTGGGTTTCCTCCGGGTGCTCCGGTTTCCTCCCACAAGTCCTGAAAGACGTGCTTGTTTGGTGAATTGGACATTCTGAATTCTCCCTCAGTGTATCCGAACAGGCCCGGAATGTGGCAACGAGGGGATTTTCACAGTAACTTCATTGCAGTGTTAATGTAAGCCTACTTGTGACACTAATAAAGATTATTATTATTATTAAGTGGACTTTGCATACATAGCCACTGGTGTGGGACTTGAACCCATAACCTTTTGGAGTTAGAGGCAAGTATGTTGCCCATTGAGCCACAACTGACATGACTGCCCCAAGCAGTCTTAACCATCAGCTGATATCACCTACTGGCTTGTGCCCACATGAGTGTGCATATGCGAGTGTGTGGACATCAATGTGGCAAAGATTGGGTCAACTGTCCTCCATCTCCAGTCGCTGAATGGCTTACCAATACTGCCTAAGTTACCCTGGCCACTACAGAGGCACCACATGGACAGTCATTCAGGAGGTGAGGGGAAAATCTGGGTGCGAATGTGCTGAGACATTTAGGGTGGCGGGGGGGTGGGGGAGGGGGGGGGCGTCAGTGAAAACCATCAGTGAGGATGATTCCGTCTCCTTTCCCTTGAACTTTTGCCTCCTTGATAATAGCATCTTCTTCCCAGCTATGGACGGCAGATTCTCCCCTTTTCGCACCAATCCTCTCCCACCCCACATCCCACCAGCAACCCCTTTCTCAACAGCCACAGTCCATTGAAGCTGCCCAGATTCCGTTCGCACCTTCACTGCACACCAGTATGGTGGGGATGGACAAGGATTTACAGTCTTCAGCCTCACTCGCCCCCATCTTTGTAATAACTGGGAACCCAGACCACTGCAGTCGGTTTGAACTGGGCCCCCGCTTCTCCCCTACAATCCCCATTTTCCTGCTTAAATCCTGACACTCCATATTCAAAAGCATCGTGCACACCTGGACAATTTAAACCATCCCTAAAGGGGGAGAAAAAATCATTTTGTGACTTGGCGGTGGTTAAATATTCCTAATTCGGAGGGGGGGGGGTCACGAACGGAGGCAGGAGCCTGACTTCCCACGATGTACCTTCACGTCAAGAGCTTGGGAATGTCCTCACTTCCCCAGGAATGAGGTTGATAGTGTCGTCCGCCCAGATCCCAAGAACCTAACTTGTGATATTTAAAAGAGGATGGACTCACAAGTTAGGGTCTCAGGGACTGGGAGAACTTCCTCAAGTCGTCTTCAGCCTTTTCTGCGGCTTGTCCGGACTGTGCTGTTAGGCGAGTCTCACTCACCCCCTCCTCACTCACCACCTCCTCACTCACCCCCTCCTCACTCACCACCTCCTCACTCACACCCTCCTCACTCACCACCTCCTCACTCACCCCCTCCTCACTCACCACCTCCTCACTCACCACCTCCTCACTCACCACCTCCTCACTCACCCCCTCCTCACTCACCACCTCCTCACTCACAACCTCCTCACTCACCATCTCCTCACTCACCCCCTCCTCACTCACCCCCTCCTCACTCACCACCTCCTCACTCACCACCTCCTCACTCATCCCCTCCTCACTCACCACCTCCTCACTCACAACCTCCTCACTCACCATCTCCTCACTCACCCCCTCCTCACTCACCCCCTCCTCACTCACCACCTCCTCACTCACCCCCTCCTCACTCACCACCTCGATACTCACAACCTCCTCACTCACGACCTCCTCACTCACCCCCTCCTCACTCACCACCTCCTCACTCACAACCTCCTCACTCACCCCCTCCTCACTCACCACCTCCTCACTCACCACCTCCTCACTCACCCCCTCCTCACTCACCACCTCCTCACTCACAACCTCCTCACTCACCCACTCCTCACTCACCACCTCCACACTCACAACCTCCTCACTCACCACCTCCTCACTCACCCCCTCCTCACTCACCACCTCCTCACTCACCCCCTCCTCACTCACCACCTCCTCACTCACAACCTCCTCACTCACCCTCTCCTCACTCACCACCTCCTCACACACCACCTCCTCACTCACAACCTCCTCACTCACCACCTCCTCACACACCACCTCCTCACTCACAACCTCCTCACTCACCACCTCCTCACTCACCATCTTCTCACTCACCACCTCCTCACTCATAACCTCCTCACTCACCACCTCCTCACTCACCACCTCCTCACTCACCCCCTCCTCACTCACCACCTCCTCACTCACAACCTCCTCACTCACCACCTCCTCACACACCACCTCCTCACTCACCACCTCCTCACTCACCACCTCCTCACTCACCACCTCCTCACTCACTATCTCCTCACTCACCACCTCCTCAGTCACCACCTCCTCAGTCACCACCTCCTCACTCAACATCTCCTCACTCACCACCTCCTCACTCACCATCTCCTCATTCACTATCTCCTCACTCGCCATCTCCTCACTCATCAACTCCTCCCTCGCCATCTCCTCACTCACCATCTCCTCACTCACCACCTCCTCACTCACCATCTCCTCACTCACCACCTCCTCACTCGCCATCTACTCACTCACCACCTCCTCACTCGCCATCTCCTCCGTTGCTACCTCCTCACCCACCATCTCCTCATTCACCATCTCCTCACTCACCATCTCCTCACTCACCACCTCCTCACTCGCCATTTCCTCACTCACCACCTCCTCACTCACCATCTCCTCACCACCTCCTCACTCGCCATCTCCTCACTCACCATGGCCTCACTCACTACCTCCTCACTCGCCATCTCCTCCGTTGCCATCTCCTCACTCACCACCTCCTCACTCACCATCTCCTCACTCACCACCTCCTCACTCACTATTTCCTCACTCACCACCTCCTCATTCACCAACTCCTAACTCACCAACTCCTCACTCACCAACTACTCACTCACCACCTCCTCACACATCATCTCCACACACCAGCTCCTCACTCATCACCTCCTCACTCACCACGTACTCACTCACCAACTCCTCACACACCAACTCCTCACACATCATCTCCTCACTCACCACCTCCTCACTCACCATCTCCTCACTACCTCCTCACTCACCAACTCCTCACACATCATCTCCTCACACACCACCTCCTCACTCACCATCTCCTCACTACCTCCTCACTCATCACCTCCTCACTCACCATGTACTCACTCACCAACTCCACACTCACCAACTCCTCACTCACCATCTCCTCACTCGCCATCTCCTCACTCGCCATCTCCTCACTCACCATCTCGTCACTCACCATCTCCTCACTCGCCAACTCCTCACTCGCCATCTCATCACTCACCATCTCCTCATTCACCATTTCCTCACTCATCACCTCCTCACTCACCACGTACTCACTCACCAACTCCACACTCACCAACTCCTCATTCACGATCTCCTCACTCGCTATCTTCTCACTCGCCATCTCCTCACTCACCATCTCCTCACTCGCCATCTCCTCACTCACCAACTCCTCACTCACCATCTCCTCACTCGCCATCTCCTCACTCGCCACCTTCTCACTCACCATCTCCTCACTCCCCATTTCATCACTCCCCATCTCCTCACTCCCCATCTGCTCACTCACCATCTCCTCACTCACCATCTCCTCACTCACCATCTCCTCACTCACAATCTTCTCACTCACCATCTCCTCACTCACCATCTCCTCACTCACCATCCACTCACTCACCTTCTCCTCACTCACCATCTCCTCACTCATCGTCCCCCTCTCACCACCTCCTCATTCAGCATCCCCTCACTCACCATCCCATCATTCACCATCTCCTCACATGCCAACTCCTCACTCGCCAACTCCTCACTCGCCATCTCATCACTCACCATCTCCTCACTCACCATCTCCTCACTCATCACCTCCTCACTCACCACGTACTCACTCACCAACTCCACACTCACCAACTCCTCACTCACCATCTCCTCACTCGCCATCTCCTCACTCGCCATCTCCTCACTCACCATCTCCTCACTCGCCATCTCCTCACTCACCAACTCCTCACTCACCATCTCCTCACTCGCCATCTCCTCACTCGCCACCTTCTCACTCACCATCTCCTCACTCCCCATTTCATCACTCCCCATCTCCTCACTCCCCATCTCCTCACTCACCATCTCCTCACTCACCATCTCCTCACTCACAATCTCCTCACTCACCATCTCCTCACTCACCATCTCCTCACTCACCATCCACTCACTCACCTTCTCCTCATTCACCATCTCCTCACTCATCGTCCCCCCTCTCACCACCTCCTCATTCAGCATCCCCTCACTCACCATCCCATCATTCACCATCTCCTCACATGCCAACTCCTCACTCACCACCTCCTCAATCACCACCTCCTCTCTCACCACCTCCTCACTCACCATCTCCTCACTCACCATCCCCTCACACACCACCTCCTCACTCACCACCTCCTCACTCACCACCTCCTGACTCACCACCTCCTCACTCGCCACCTCCTCACTCACCACCTCCTCACTCACCACCTCCTCACTCACCACCTCCTCACTCGCCACCTTCTCACTCGCCACCTCCTCACTCGCCACCTCCTCACTCGCCACTTCCTCACTCGCCACTTCCTCACTCGCCACCTCCTCACTCACCACCTCCTCACTCACCACCTCCTCACTCACCACCTCCTCACTAACCACCTCCTCACTCACCACCTCCCCACTCACCACCTCCTCACTCACCACCTCCTCACTCACCATCTTCTCACTCACCATCTCCTCACTCACCATGCCCTCTCTCACCATCTCCTCATTCACTATCTCCTCACTCGCCATCTCCTCACTCATCAACTCCTCACTCACCATCTCCTCACTCACCACCCCTTCACTCACCATCTCCTCACTCACCACCTCCTCACTCACCACCTCCTCACTCACCACCTCCTCACTCACCACCTCCTCACTCGCCATTTCCTCACTCACCACCTCCTCACTCACCATCTCCTCACCACCTCCTCACTCGCCATCTCCTCACTCACCATGGCCTCACTCACTACCTCCTCACTCGCCATCTCCTCCGTTGCCATCTCCTCACTCACCACCTCCTCACTCACCATCTCCTCACTCACCACCTCCTCACTCACTATTTCCTCACTCACCACCTCCTCACTCACCAACTCCTAACTCACCAACTCCTCACTCACCAACTACTCACTCACCACCTCCTCACACATCATCTCCACACACCAGCTCCTCACTCATCACCTCCTCACTCACCACGTACTCACTCACCAACTCCTCACACACCAACTCCTCACACATCATCTCCTCACTCACCACCTCCTCACTCACCATCTCCTCACTACCTCCTCACTCACCAACTCCTCACACATCATCTCCTCACACACCACCTCCTCACTCACCATCTCCTCACTACCTCCTCACTCATCACCTCCTCACTCACCATGTACTCACTCACCAACTCCACACTCACCAACTCCTCACTCACCATCTCCTCACTCGCCATCTCCTCACTCGCCATCTCCTCACTCACCATCTCGTCACTCACCATCTCCTCACTCGCCAACTCCTCACTCGCCATCTCATCACTCACCATCTCCTCATTCACCATTTCCTCACTCATCACCTCCTCACTCACCACGTACTCACTCACCAACTCCACACTCACCAACTCCTCATTCACGATCTCCTCACTCGCTATCTTCTCACTCGCCATCTCCTCACTCACCATCTCCTCACTCGCCATCTCCTCACTCACCAACTCCTCACTCACCATCTCCTCACTCGCCATCTCCTCACTCGCCACCTTCTCACTCACCATCTCCTCACTCCCCATTTCATCACTCCCCATCTCCTCACTCCCCATCTGCTCACTCACCATCTCCTCACTCACCATCTCCTCACTCACCATCTCCTCACTCACAATCTTCTCACTCACCATCTCCTCACTCACCATCTCCTCACTCACCATCCACTCACTCACCTTCTCCTCACTCACCATCTCCTCACTCATCGTCCCCCTCTCACCACCTCCTCATTCAGCATCCCCTCACTCACCATCCCATCATTCACCATCTCCTCACATGCCAACTCCTCACTCGCCAACTCCTCACTCGCCATCTCATCACTCACCATCTCCTCACTCACCATCTCCTCACTCATCACCTCCTCACTCACCACGTACTCACTCACCAACTCCACACTCACCAACTCCTCACTCACCATCTCCTCACTCGCCATCTCCTCACTCGCCATCTCCTCACTCACCATCTCCTCACTCGCCATCTCCTCACTCACCAACTCCTCACTCACCATCTCCTCACTCGCCATCTCCTCACTCGCCACCTTCTCACTCACCATCTCCTCACTCCCCATTTCATCACTCCCCATCTCCTCACTCCCCATCTCCTCACTCACCATCTCCTCACTCACCATCTCCTCACTCACAATCTCCTCACTCACCATCTCCTCACTCACCATCTCCTCACTCACCATCCACTCACTCACCTTCTCCTCATTCACCATCTCCTCACTCATCGTCCCCCCTCTCACCACCTCCTCATTCAGCATCCCCTCACTCACCATCCCATCATTCACCATCTCCTCACATGCCAACTCCTCACTCACCACCTCCTCAATCACCACCTCCTCTCTCACCACCTCCTCACTCACCATCTCCTCACTCACCATCCCCTCACACACCACCTCCTCACTCACCACCTCCTCACTCACCACCTCCTGACTCACCACCTCCTCACTCGCCACCTCCTCACTCACCACCTCCTCACTCACCACCTCCTCACTCACCACCTCCTCACTCGCCACCTTCTCACTCGCCACCTCCTCACTCGCCACCTCCTCACTCGCCACTTCCTCACTCGCCACTTCCTCACTCGCCACCTCCTCACTCACCACCTCCTCACTCACCACCTCCTCACTCACCACCTCCTCACTAACCACCTCCTCACTCACCACCTCCCCACTCACCACCTCCTCACTCACCACCTCCTCACTCACCATCTCCTCACTCACCATCTCCTCACTCACCATGCCCTCTCTCACCATCTCCTCATTCACTATCTCCTCACTCGCCATCTCCTCACTCATCAACTCCTCACTCACCATCTCCTCACTCACCACCCCTTCACTCACCATCTCCTCACTCACCACCTCCTCACTCACCACCTCCTCACTCACCACCTCCTCACTCACCACCTCCTCACTCACCACCTCCTCACTCACCACCTCCTCACTCACTATCTCCTCACTCACCACCTCCTCAGTCACCACCTCCTCACTCACCACCTCCTCACTCAACATCTCCTCACTCACCACCTCCTCACTCACCATCTCCTCATTCACTATCTCCTCACTCGCCATCTCCTCACTCATCAACTCCTCACTCGCCATCTCACTCACCATCTCCTCACTCACCACCTCCTCACTCACCATCTCCTCACTCACCACCTCCTCACTCGCCATCTCCTCATTCACCACCTCCTCACTCGCCATCTCCTCCGTTGCTACCTCCTCACCCACCATCTCCTCACTCACCATCTCCTCACTCACCATCTCCTCACTCACCACCTCCTCACTCGCCATTTCCTCACTCACCACCTCCTCACTCACCATCTCCTCACTCACCATGGCCTCACTCACTAGCTCCTCACTCGCCATCTCCTCACTCACTATTTCCTCACTCACCACCTCCTCACTCACCAACTCCTAACTCACCAACTCCTCACTCACCAACTACTCACTCACCAACTCTTCATTCACCACCTCCTCACACATCATCTCCACACACCAGCTCCTCACTCATCACCTCCTCACTCACCACGTACTCACTCACCAACTCCTCACACACCAACTCCTCACACATCATCTCCTCACTCACCACTTCCTCACTCACCATCTCCTCACTACCTCCTCACTCACCAACTCCTCACACATCATCTCCTCACACACCACCTCCTCACTCACCATCTCCTCACTACCTCCTCACTCATCACCTCCTCACTCACCATGTACTCACTCACCAACTCCACACTCACCAACTCCTCACTCACCATCTCCTCACTCGCCATCTCCTCACTCGCCATCTCCTCACTCACCATCTCGTCACTCACCATCTCCTCACTCGCCAACTCCTCACTCGCCATCTCATCACTCACCATCTCCTCACTCACCATTTCCTCACTCATCACCTCCTCACTCACCACGTACTCACTCACCAACTCCACACTCACCAACTCCTCATTCACGATCTCCTCACTCGCTATCTTCTCACTCGCCATCTCCTCACTCACCATCTCCTCACTCGCCATCTCCTCACTCACCAACTCCTCACTCACCATCTCCTCACTCGCCATCTCCTCACTCGCCACCTTCTCACTCACCATCTCCTCACTCCCCATTTCATCACTCCCCATCTCCTCACTCCCCATCTGCTCACTCACCATCTCCTCACTCACCATCTCCTCACTCACCATCTCCTCACTCACAATCTTCTCACTCACCATCTCCTCACTCACCATCTCCTCACTCACCATCCACTCACTCACCTTCTCCTCACTCACCATCTCCTCACTCATCGTCCCCCTCTCACCACCTCCTCATTCAGCATCCCCTCAGTCACCATCCCATCATTCACCATCTCCTCACATGCCAACTCCTCACTCGCCAACTCCTCACTCGCCATCTCATCACTCACCATCTCCTCACTCACCATCTCCTCACTCATCACCTCCTCACTCACCATGTACTCACTCACCAACTCCACACTCACCAACTCCTCACTCGCCATCTCCTCACTCGCCATCTCCTCACTCACCATCTCCTCACTCGCCATCTCCTCACTCACCAACTCCTCACTCACCATCTCCTCACTCGCCATCTCCTCACTCGCCACCTTCTCACTCACCATCTCCTCACTCCCCATTTCATCACTCCCCATCTCCTCACTCCCCATCTCCTCACTCACCATCTCCTCACTCACCATCTCCTCACTCACAATCTCCTCACTCACCATCTCCTCACTCACCATCTCCTCACTCACCATCCACTCACTCACCTTCTCCTCATTCACCATCTCCTCACTCATCGTCCCCCCTCTCACCACCTCCTCATTCAGCATCCCCTCACTCACCATCCCATCATTCACCATCTCCTCACATGCCAACTCCTCACTCACCACCTCCTCAATCACCACCTCCTCTCTCACCACCTCCTCACTCACCATCTCCTCACTCACCATCCCCTCACACACCACCTCCTCACTCACCACCTCCTCACTCACCACCTCCTGACTCACCACCTCCTCACTCGCCACCTCCTCACTCACCACCTCCTCACTCACCACCTCCACACTCACCACCTCCTCACTCGCCACCTTCTCACTCGCCACCTCCTCACTCGCCACCTCCTCACTCGCCACCTCCTCACTCGCCACTTCCTCACTCGCCACCTTCTCACTCAGAACCTCCTCACTCACCACCTCCTCACTCACCACCTCCTCACTAACCACCTCCTCACTCACCACCTCCTCACTCACCACCTCCTCACTCACCACCTCCTCACTCACCATCTCCTCACTCACCATCTCCTCACTCACCATGCCCTCTCTCACCATCTCCTCATTCACTATCTCCTCACTCGCCATCTCCTCACTCATCAACTCCTCACTCACCATCTCCTCACTCACCACCTCCTCACTCACCATCTCCTCACTCACCACCTCCTCACTCGCCAACACCTCACTCACCACCTCCTCACTCACCATCTCCTCACTCACCACCTCCTCACTCGCCATCTCCTCACTCACCATCTCCTCACTCACTACCTCCTCACTCGCCATCTCCTCCGTTGCTACCTCCTCACCCACCATCTCCTCACTCACCATCTCCTCACTCACCATCTCCTCACTCACCACCTCCTCACTCGCCATTTCCTCACTCACCACCTCCTCACTCACCATCTTCTCACCACATCCTCACCCACCATCTCCTCACTCACCATCTCCTCACTCACCATCTCCTCACTCACCACCTCCTCACTCACCACCTCCTCACTCACCATCTCCTCACTCACCATCCCCTCACACACCACCTCCTCACTCACTACCTCCTCACTCGCCATCTCCTCCGTTGCCATCTCCTCACTCACCACCTCCTCACTCACCATCTCCTCACTCACCGCCTCCTCACTCACCATTTCCTCGCTCACCACCTCCTCACTCACCAACTCCTAACTCACCAACTCCTCACTCACCAACTCCTCACTCACCAACTCCTCACTCACCAACTCCTCACACACCAACTCCTAAATCACCAACTCCTCACTCACCAACTCCTCACACATCATCTCCTCACACCAGCTCCTCACACATCACCTCCTCACTCACCACGTACTCACTCACCAACTCCTCACACACCAACTCCTCACACATCATCT
Organism: Scyliorhinus torazame; assembly: GCF_047496885.1. Classification (NCBI taxonomy): domain Eukaryota; kingdom Metazoa; phylum Chordata; class Chondrichthyes; order Carcharhiniformes; family Scyliorhinidae; genus Scyliorhinus; species Scyliorhinus torazame. The sequence goes on along the minus strand of NC_092714.1, from coordinate 15,085,673 downwards.
CCTCACTCACCAACTCCTCACTCACCATCTCCTCACTCGCCATCTCCTCACTCGCCACCTTCTCACTCACCATCTCCTCACTCCCCATTTCATCACTCCCCATCTCCTCACTCCCCATCTCCTCACTCACCATCTCCTCACTCACCATCTCCTCACTCACCATCCCCTCACACACCACCTCCTCACTCACCACCTCCTCACTCACCACCTCCTGACTCACCACCTCCTCACTCACCACCTCCTCACTCACCACCTCCTCACTCACCACCTCCTCACTCACCACCTTCTCACTCGCCACCTACTCACTCGCCACCTCCTCACTCGCCACCTCCTCACTCGCCACCTCCTCACTCACCACCTCCTCACTCACCACCTCCTCACTAACCACCTCCTCACTCACCACCTCCTCACTCACCACCTCCTCACTCACCACCTCCTCACTCACCATCTCCTCACTCACCATGTCCTCTCTCACCATCTCCTCATTCACTATCTCCTCACTCGCCATCTCCTCACTCATCAACTCCTCACTCGCCATCTCCTCACATGCCACCTCCTCACTCACCATCTCCTCACTCACCACCTCCTCACTCGCCATCTCCTCACTCACCACCTCCTCACTCACCATCTCCTCACTCACCACCTCCTCACTCGCCATCTCCTCACTCACCACCTCCTCACTCGCCATCTCCTCACTCACCATCTCCTCACTCACTACCTCCTCACTCGCCATCTCCTCCGTTGCTACCTCCTCACCCACCATCTCCTCACTCACCATCTCCTCACACACCACCTCCTCACTCGCCATTTCCTCACTCACCACCTCCTCACTCACCATCTCCTCACCACCTCCTCACTCGCCATCTCCTCACTCACCAGGGCCTCACTCACTACCTCCTCACTCGCCATCTCCTCCGTTGCCATCTCCTCACTCACCATCTCCTCACTCACCATCTCCTCACTCACCACCTCCTCACTCACCATTTCCTCACTCACCACCTCCTCACTCACCAACTCCTAACTCACCAACTCCTCACTCACCAACTCCTCACTTACCAACTCCTCATTCACCACCTCCTCACACACCAACTCCTAAATCACCAACTCCTCACTCACCAAATCCTCACACATCATCTCCTCACACCAGCTCCTCACTCATCACCTCCTCACTCACCACGTACTCACTCACCAACTACTCACACACCAACTCCTCACACATCATCTCCTCACTCACCACCTCCTCACTCACCATCTCCTCACTACCTCCTCACTCATCACCTCCTCACTCACCATGTACTCACTCACCAACTCCACACTCACCAACTACTCACTCACCATCTCCTCACTCGCCGTCTCCTCACTCGCCATCTCCTCACTCACCATCTCGTCACTCACCATCTCCTCACTCGCCATCTCCTCACTCGCCATCTCATCACTCACCATCTCCTCACTCACCATCTCCTCACTCATCACCTCCTCACTCACCACGTACTCACTCACCAACTCCACACTCACCAACTCCTCACTCACCATCTCCTCACACGCCATCTCCTCACTCGCCATCTCCTCACTCACCATCTCCTCACTCGCCATCTCCTCACTCACCAACTCCTCACTCACCATCTCCTCACTTGCCATCTCCTCACTCGCCACCTTCTCACTCACCATCTCCTCACTCCCCATTTCATCACTCCCCATCTCCTCACTCCCCATCTCCTCACTCACCATCTCCTCACTCACCATCTCCTCACTCACCATCTCCTCACTCACCATCTCCTCACTCACCATCCACTCACTCACCTTCTCCTCACTCACCATCTCCTCACTCATCGTCCCCCTCTCACCACCTCCTCATTCAGCATCCCCTCACTCACCATCCCCTCATTCACCATCTCCTCACATGCCAACTCCTCACTCACCACCTCCTCACTCACCATCTCCTCACTCACCATCCCTTCACACACCATCTCCTCACTCACCACCTCCTCACTCACCACCTCCTGACTCACCACCTCCTCACTCACCACCTCCTCACTCGCCACCTCCTCACTCACCAACTCCTCACTCACCACCTCCTCACTCACCATCTCCTCACTCGCCACCTCCTCACTCACCATCTCCTCACACACCATCTCCTCACTCATCATCTCCTCACTCACCACCTCCTCACTCACCACCTCCTCACTCAGCTCCTCCTCACTCACCACATCCTCACTCACCACCTCCTCACTCACCACCTCCGCACTCACCATCGCCTCACTCCCCATCTCCTCACTCACCCCCTCCTCACTCACCATCTCCTCACTCACCATCTCCTCACTCACCATCACCTCACTCACCATCTCCTCACTCACCACCTCCTCACTCACAACCTCCTCACTCACCACCTCCTCACTCACCAACTCCTCACTCACCAACCCCTCACTCACCATCTCCTCACTCACCACCTCCTCACTCACCAACTCCTAACTCACCAACTCCTCACTCACCATCTCCTCACTCACCATCTCCTCACTCACCTCCTCCTCACTCACCACCTCCTCACTCACCATCCACTCACTCACCATCTCCTCACTCACCATCTCCTCACTCCCCATCTCCTCACTCACCATCACCTCACTCACCATCTACTCACTCACCATCTCCTCACTCACCATCTCCTCACTCACCAACTCCTCACTCACCAACTCCGCACACACCAACTCCTCACTCACCAACTCCAGACTCCCCACCTCCTCACTCGCCACCTCCTCACTCACCAACTCCTCACTCACCAGCTCCTCACTCACCAACTACTCACAAATCAACTCCTCACTCACCACCTCCTCACTCGCCATCTCCTCACTCACAAACTCCACACTCACCACCTCCTCACTCACCATTTCCTCACTCACCACCTCCTCACTCACCGTCTTCTCACTCACCACCTCCTCACTCACCAACCCCACAGTCACCAACTCCGCACTCACCACCTCCTCACTCGCCACCTCCTCAACCTCATCTCCTCATGCATCATCTCCTCACTCACCTCCTCCTCACTCACCATCTCCTCACTCACCTCCTCCTCATTCACCACCTCCTCACTCACCATCCACTCACTCACCCCCTCCTCACTCACCATCACCTCACTCACCATCTACTCACTCACCAACTCCTCACTCACCATCTCCTCACTCACCAACTCCTCACTCACCAACTCCGCACACACCAACTCCTCACTCACCAACTCCACACTCCCCACCTCCTCACTCGCCACCTCCTCACTCACCAACTCCTCACTCACCAGCTCCTCACTCACCAACTATTCACAAATCAACTCCTCACTCACCACCTCCTCACTCGCCATGTCCTCACTCACCAACTCCACACTCACTACCTCCTCACTCACCATTTCCTCACTCACCAACTCCTCACTCACCACCTCCTCACTCACCAACTCCTCACTTACCAACTCCTCACTCACCATCTCCTCACTCAGCATCTCCTCACTCACCATCTCCTCACTCAGCATTTCCTCACTCGCCATCTCCTCACTCACCATCTCCTCACTCACAACCTCCTCACTCAACAACTCCACACTCCCCACCTCCTCACTCACCACCTCCTCACTCACCAACTCCTCACTCACCAACTCCTCACTCACCAACTCCTCACAAACCAACTCCTCACTCACCATCTTCTCACTCGCCATCTCCTTACTCACCAACTCCTCACTCACCAACTCCTCACTCACCACCTCCTCACTCACCATTTCCTCACTCACCACCTCCTCACTCACCATCTTCTCACTCACCACCTCTTCACTCACCAAATCCACACTCACCAACTCCGCACTCACCACCTCCTCACTCACCATCTTCTCACTCGCCATCTCCTCACAGACTATCTCCTCACTCACCATCTCCTCACTCAGCATCTCCTCACTCGCCATCTCCTCACTCAGCATTTCTTCACTCGCCATCTCCTCACTCGCCATATCCTCACTCACCATTCCCTCACTCACCACCTCCTCACACATCATCTCCTCACTCGCCATTTCCTCACTCGCTATCTCCTCACTCGCCATCTCCTCACTCCCCATCTCCTCACTCGCCAGATCCTCACTCACCACCTCCTCACTCGCCATCTCCTCACTCGCCATCACCTCACTCGCCATCTCCTCACTCGTAATCTCCTCACTCGCCACCTCCTCACACGCCATCTCCTCACTCGCCATCTCCTCACTCACCATCTCCTCACTCACCATCTCCTCACTCACCATCTCCTCACTCACAATCTCCTCACTCACCAACTCCACACACCCCACTCACCACCTCCTCACTCACCAACTCCTCACTCACCAACTCCTCGCTCACCAACTCCTCACCAACCAACTCCTCACTCACCATCTTCTCACTCGCCATCTCCTCACTCGCCATATCCTCACTCACCACCACCTCACACACCATCACCTCACTCGCCATCTCCTCACTCGCCATCTGCTCACTCGCCATCTCCTCACACGCCATCTCCTCACTCACCACCTTCTCACTCACCATCTCCTGACTCCCCATCTCCTCACTCGCCACCTCCTCACTCACCAACTCCTCACTCACCATCTCCTCACTCAGCATCTCCTCACTCGCCATCTCCTCACTCACCATCTCCTCACTCACAATCTCCTCACTCAACAACTCCACACTCCCCAACTCCTCACTCACCACCTCCTCACTCACCAACTCCTCACTCGCCAACTCCTCACTCACCAACTCCTCACAAACCAACTCCTCACTCACCATCTTCTCACTCGCCATCTCCTTACTCACCAACTCCTCACTCACCAACTCCTCACTCACCATCTTCCAACTCGCCATCTCCTCACTCACCACCTCCTCACTCACCAACTCCTCACTCACCACCTCCTCACTCACCATTTCCTCACTCACCACCTCCTCACTCATCACCTTCTCACTCACCATCTCTTCACTCACCAAATCCACACTCACCAACTCCGCACTCACCACCTCCTCACTCACCATCTTCTCACTCGCCATCTCCTCACAGACTATCTCCTCACTCACCATCTCCTCACTCAGCATCTCCTCACTCACCATCTCCTCACTCGCCATCTCCTCACTCACCATCTCCTCACTCACAATCTCCTCACTCACCATCTCCTCACTAGCCACCTCCACACTCACCATCCCCTCACTCACTATCTCCTCACTCACCAGCACCTTACTCACCACCTACTCACTCAACACCTCCACACTCACCACCTCCTCACTCACCATTTCCTCACTCACCACCTCCTCACTCACCGTCTTCTCACTCACCACCTCCTCACTCACCAACCCCACAGTCACCAACTCCGCACTCACCACCTCCTCACTCGCCACCTCCTCAACCTCATCTCCTCATGCATCATCTCCTCACTCACCTCCTCCTCACTCACCATCTCCTCACTCACCTCCTCCTCATTCACCACCTCCTCACTCACCATCCACTCACTCACCCCCTCCTCACTCACCATCACCTCACTCACCATCTACTCACTCACCATCTCCTCACTCACCATCTCCTCACTCACCAACTCCTCACTCACCAACTCCGCACACACCAACTCCTCACTCACCAACTCCACACTCCCCACCTCCTCACTCGCCACCTCCTCACTCACCAACTCCTCACTCACCAGCTCCTCACTCACCAACTATTCACAAATCAACTCCTCACTCACCACCTCCTCACTCGCCATGTCCTCACTCACCAACTCCACACTCACCACCTCCTCACTCACCATTTCCTCACTCACCAACTCCTCACTCACCACCTCCTCACTCACCAACTCCTCACTTACCAACTCCTCACTCACCATCTCCTCACTCAGCATCTCCTCACTCACCATCTCCTCACTCAGCATTTCCTCACTCGCCATCTCCTCACTCACCATCTCCTCACTCACAACCTCCTCACTCAACAACTCCACACTCCCCACCTCCTCACTCACCACCTCCTCACTCACCAACTCCTCACTCACCAACTCCTCACTCACCAACTCCTCACAAACCAACTCCTCACTCACCATCTTCTCACTCGCCATCTCCTTACTCACCAACTCCTCACTCACCAACTCCTCACTCACCACCTCCTCACTCACCATTTCCTCACTCACCACCTCCTCACTCACCATCTTCTCACTCACCACCTCTTCACTCACCAAATCCACACTCACCAACTCCGCACTCACCACCTCCTCACTCACCATCTTCTCACTCGCCATCTCCTCACAGACTATCTCCTCACTCACCATCTCCTCACTCAGCATCTCCTCACTCGCCATCTCCTCACTCAGCATTTCTTCACTCGCCATCTCCTCACTCGCCATATCCTCACTCACCATTCCCTCACTCACCACCTCCTCACACATCATCTCCTCACTCGCCATTTCCTCACTCGCTATCTCCTCACTCGCCATCTCCTCACTCCCCATCTCCTCACTCGCCAGATCCTCACTCACCACCTCCTCACTCGCCATCTCCTCACTCGCCATCACCTCACTCGCCATCTCCTCACTCGTAATCTCCTCACTCGCCACCTCCTCACACGCCATCTCCTCACTCGCCATCTCCTCACTCACCATCTCCTCACTCACCATCTCCTCACTCAGCATCTCCTCACTTGCCATCTCCTCACTCACCATCTCCTCACTCACAATCTCCTCACTCACCAACTCCACACACCCCACTCACCAACTCCTCACCAACCAACTCCTCACTCACCATCTTCTCACTCGCCATATCCTCACTCACCACCTCCTCACACACCATCACCTCACTCGCCATCTCCTCACTCGCCATCTGCTCACTCGCCATCTCCTCACACGCCATCTCCTCACTCACCACCTTCTCACTCACCATCTCCTGACTCCCCATCTCCTCACTCGCCACCTCCTCACTCACCAACTCCTCACTCACCATCTCCTCACTCAGCATCTCCTCACTCACCATCTCCTCACTCAGCATTTCCTCACTCGCCATCTCTTCACTCACCATCTCCTCACTCACAATCTCCTCACTCAACAACTCCACACTCCCCAACTCCTCACTCACCACCTCCTCACTCACCAACTCCTCACTCGCCAACTCCTCACTCACCAACTCCTCACAAACCAACTCCTCACTCACCATCTTCTCACTCGCCATCTCCTTACTCACCAACTCCTCACTCACCAACTCCTCACTCACCATCTTCCAACTCGCCATCTCCTCACTCACCACCTCCTCACTCACCAACTCCTCACTCACCACCTCCTCACTCACCATTTCCTCACTCACCACCTCCTCACTCATCACCTTCTCACTCACCACCTCTTCACTCACCAAATCCACACTCACCAACTCCGCACTCACCACCTCCTCACTCACCATCTTCTCACTCGCCATCTCCTCACAGACTATCTCCTCACTCACCATCTCCTCACTCAGCATCTCCTCACTCACCATCTCCTCACTCGCCATCTCCTCACTCACCATCTCCTCACTCACAATCTCCTCACTCACCATCTCCTCACTAGCCACCTCCACACTCACCATCCCCTCACTCACTATCTCCTCACTCACCAGCACCTTACTCACCACCTACTCACTCAACACCTCCTCACTCACCATTTCCTCACTCACCACCTCCTCACTCACCATCTCCTCACTCACCATTTCCTCACTCACCATCTCCTCATGCATCATCTCCTCACTCCCCATCTCCTCACTCGCCACCTCCTCACTCACCATCCCCTCATTCACGATCTCCTCACTGACCAGCACCTCACTCACCACCTCCTCACTCAACACTTCCTCACTCACCATTTCCTCACTCAACAGCTCCTCAAGCATCATCTCCTAACTCACCAACTCCTCACTCACCATCACCTCACTCACCATCTCCTCACTCATCTCCTCCTCACTCACCGCCTCCTCACTCACCATCCACTCACTCACCATCTCCTCACTCACCATCTCCTCACTCCTCATCTCCTCACTCACCCCCTCCTCACTCACCATCACCTCACTCACCATCTACTCACTCACCATCTCCTCACTCACCATCTCCACACTCACAAACTCCGCACTCACCACCTCCTCACTCACCACCTCATCACCGGCATCTCCTCATGCATCATCTCCTCACTCACCATGTCCTCACTCACCATCTCCTCACTCACCACCTCCTCACTCAACATCTCCTCACTCACCATCTCCTCACTCACCATCTCCTCACTCACAATCTCCTCACTCACCATCTCCACACTCGCGACCTCCTCACTCACCATCCCCTCATTCACGATATCCTCACTCACCAGCACCTCACTCAACACCTCCTCACTCGCCATTTCCTCACTCACCACCTCCTCACTCACCATCTCCTCACACGCCAGATCCTCACTCACCACCTCCTCACTCGCCATCTACTCACTCGCCATCTCCTCACTCGCCATTTCCTCACTCGTAATCTCCTCACTCGCCATCTCCTCACACGCCATCTCCTCACTCACCATCTCCTCACTCACAATCTCCTCACTCACCATCTCCTCACTCCCCATCTCCTCACTCGCCATCTCCTCACTCACCAACTCCTCACTCACAATCTCTTCACTCACCATCTCCTCACTCGCCACCTCCTCACTCACCATCCCCTCACTCACCATCTCCTCACTCACCAGCACCTCACTCACCAGCTACTCACTCAACACCTCCTCACTCACCATTTCCTCACTCACCACCTCCTCACTCACCATCTGCTCACTCACCATTTCCTCACTCACCATCTCCTCATGCATCAACTCCTCACTCCCCATCTCCTCACTCGCCACCTCCTCACTCTCCATCCCCTCATTCACGATCTCCTCACTCACCACCTCCTCACTCACCATCTGCTCACTCACCATTTCCTCACTCACCATCTCCTCATGCATCATCTCCTAACTCAGCATTTCCTCACTCACCACCTCCTCACTCACCAACTCCTCACTCAACAGATCCTCACTCACCAACTCCTCACAAACCAACTCCTCACTCACCACCTCCTCACTCACCATCTCCTCACTCACCAACTCCACACTCACCATTTCGGCACTCACCATTTCCTCACTCACCACCTCCTCACTCACCATCTTCTCACTCACCACCTCCTCACTCACCAACTCCACACTCACCAACTCCGCACTCACCACCTCCTCACTCACCACCTCATCACCGGCATCTCCTCATGCATCATCTCCTCACTCACCATCTCCTCACTCACCATCTCCTCACTCACCACCGCCTCACTCACCATCTCCTCACTCAGCATCTCCTCACTCAGCATCTCCTCACTCGCCATCTCCTCACTCAGCATTTCCTCACTCGCCATCTCCTCACTCACCATCTCCTCGCTCACAATCTCCTTACTCACCAACGCCACACTCCCCACCTCCTCACTCACCACCTCCTCACTCACCAACTCCTCACTCACCATTTCCTCACTCACCAACTCCTCACTCAGCATCTCCTCACTCGCCATCTCCTCACTCAGCATTTCCTCACACGCCATCTCCTCACTCACCATCTCCTCACTCACTATCTCCTCACTCACCAACTCCACACTCCCACCTCCTCACTCCCCACCTCCTCACTCACCAACTCCTCACTCACCAACTCCTCACTCACCAACACCTCACAAACCAACACCTCACTTACCATTTCCTCACTTACCATCTCCTCATGCATCATCTCCTCACTCCCCATCTCCTCACTCGCCACCTCCTCACTCACCATCCCCTCATTCACGATCTCCTCACTCACCAGCACCTCACTCACCAGCACCTCACTCAACACCTCCTCACTCACCATTTCCTCACACACCACCTCCTCACTCACCTCCTCCTCACTCACCATCCCCTCACTCACCACCTCCTCACTCATCAGCTCCTCACTCACCAACTCGTCACTCACCAACTCCACACTCCCCACCTCCTCACTCACCACCGCCTCATCACCAACTCCTCACTCACCAACTCCTCACTCACCATCTCCTCCCTCACCACTTCCTCACTCACCACCTCCTCACTCAGCATCTCCTCACTCACCGACTCCTCACTCACCAACTCCTCATTCACCAACTCCTCACTCACCATCTCCTCCCTCACCACCTCCTCAATCACCACCTCCTCACTCACCACCTCCTCACTCACCACCTCCTCACTCACCAATTCCTCACTCATCAACTCCTCACTCACAAACGCCTCACTCACCATCTCCTCCCTCACCACCTCCTCACTCACTACCTCCTCACTCACCAACTCCTCACTCACCATCTTCTCACTCACCAACTCCTCATTCACCAACACCTCACTCACCATCCCCTCACTCACCACCTCCTCACTCACCAACTCCTCACTCGCCATCTCCTCACTCACCACCTCCTCACTCACCAACTCCTCACTCGCCATCTCCTCACTCACCAATTCCACACTCACCACCTCCTCACTCACCATTTTCTCACTCACCACCACCTCACTCGCCATCTGCTCACTCACCACCTCCTCACTCACCATCTTCTCACTCACCAACTCCTCATTCACCAACACCTCACTCACCATCCCCTCACTCACCACCTCCTCACTCACCAACTCCTCACTCGCCATCTCCTCACTCACCACCTCCTCACTCACCAACTCCTCCCTCGCCATCTCCTCACTCACCAATTCCACACTCACCACCTCCTCACTCACCATTTTCTCACTCACCACCTCCTCACTCGCCATCTGCTCACTCACCACCTCCTCACTCACCACCTCCTCACTCGCCATCTGCTCACTCACCATCCCCTCACTCACCATCTCCTCACTCGCCATCTCCTCACTCGCCACCTTCTCATTCGCCATCTCCTCACTCGCCATCTTCTCACTCACCACCTACTCACTCGCCACCTCCTCACTCACCATCTCCTCACTCACCATTTCCTCACTCGCCACCTTCTCACTCGCCATCTGCTCGCTCACCATCTCCTCACTCACCATCTCCTCACTCACCATCTCCTCACTCGCCATCTGCTCACTGACCATCTTCTCACTCGTCATCTGCTCACTCACCATCTTCTCACTCGCCATCTCCTCACTCACCACCTCCTCACTCACCAACTCCTCACTCACCACCTCCTCACTCACCATTTCCTCACTCACCACCTCCTCACTCACCATCTTCTCACTCACCACCTCTTCACTCACCAAATCCACACTCACCAACTCCGCACTCACCACCTCCTCACTCACCATCTTCTCACTCGCCACCTCCTCACAGACTATCTCCTCACTCACCATCTCCTCACTCAGCATCTCCTCACTCCCCATCTCCTCACTCGCCATCTCCTCACTCACCATCTCCTCACTCACAATCTCCTCACTCACCATCTCCTCACTAGCCACCTCCACACTCACCATCCCCTCACTCACTATCTCCTCACTCACCAGCACCTCACTCACCACCTACTCACTCAACACCTCCTCACTCACCATTTCCTCACTCACCACCTCCTCACTCACCATCTCCTCACTCACCATTTCCTCACTCACCATCTCCTCATGCATCATCTCCTCACTCCCCATCTCCTCACTCGCCACGTCCTCACTCACCATCCCCTCATTCACGATCTCCTCACTGACCAGCACCTCACTCACCACCTCCTCACTCAACACTTCCTCACTCACCATTTCCTCACTCACCAGCTCCTCAAGCATCATCTCCTAACTCACCATCACCTCACTCACCATCTACTCACTCACCATCTCCTCACTCACCATCTCCTCACTCTCCAACTCCTCACTCACCAACTCCGTACTCACCAACTCCTCACTCACCAACTCCACACTCCCCACCTCCTCACTCACCACCTCCTCACTCACCAACTCCTCACTCACCAGCTCCTCACTCACCAACTCCTCACAAACCAACTCCTCACTCACCACCTCCTCACTCGCCATCTCCTCACTCACCAACTCCACACTCACCATCTCCTCACTCACCATTTCCTCACTCACCACCTCCTCACTCACCATCTTCTCACTCACCACCTCCTCACTCAACAACTCCACACTCACAAACTCCGCACTCACCACCTCCTCACTCACCACCTCATCACCGGCATCTCCTCATGCATCATCTCCTCACTCACCATGTCCTCACTCACCATCTCCTCACTCACCACCTCCTCACTCACCATCTCCTCACTCACCAACTCCTCACTCAGCATCTCCTCACTCGCCATCTCCTCACTCAGCATTTCCTCACTCGCCATCTCCTCACTCACCATCTCCTCACTCACAATCTCCTTACTCACCAACTCCACACTCCCCACCTCCTCACTCACCACCTCCTCACTCACCACCTCCTCACTCACCATCTCCTCACTCAGCATCTCCTCACTCAACATCTCCTCACTCGCCATCTCCTCACTCACCATCTCCTCACTCACAATCTCCTCACTCACCATCTCCACACTCGCGACCTCCTCACTCACCATCCCCTCATTCACGATCTCTTCACTCACCAGCACCTCACTCAACACCTCCTCACTCGCCATTTCCTCACTCACCACCTCCTCACTCACCATCTCCTCACACGCCAGATCCTCACTCACCACCTCCTCACTCGCCATCTACTCACTCGCTATCTCCTCACTCGCCATCTCCTCACTCGTAATCTCCTCACTCGCCATCTCCTCACACGCCATCTCCTCACTCACCATCTCCTCACTCACAATCTCCTCACTCACCATCTCCTCACTCCCCATCTCCTCACTCGCCATCTCCTCACGCACCATCTCCTCACTCACCATCTCCTCACACGCCAGATCCTCACTCACCACCTCCTCACTCGCCATCTACTCACTCGCCATCTCCTCACTCGCCATCTCCTCACTCGTAATCTCCTCACTCGCCATCTCCTCACACGCCATCTCCTCACTCACCATCTCCTCACTCACAATCTCCTCACTCACCATCTCCTCACTCCCCATCTCCTCACTCGCCATCTCCTCACTCACCATCTCCTCACTCACAATCTCTTCACTCACCATCTCCTCACTCGCCACCTCCTCACTCACCATCCCCTCACTCACCATCTCCTCACTCACCAGCACCTCACTCACCAGCTACTCACTCAACACCTCCTCACTCACCATTTCCTCACTCACCACCTCCTCACTCACCATCTGCTCACTCACCATTTCCTCACTCACCATCTCCTCATGCATCAACTCCTCACTCCCCATCTCCTCACTCGCCACCTCCTCACTCTCCATCCCCTCATTCACGATCTCCTCACTCACCAGCACCTCACTCACCACCCCCTCACTCAACACTTCCTCACTCACCATTTCCTCACTCACCATCTCCTCATGCATCATCTCCTAACTCAGCATTTCCTCACTCACCACCTCCTCACTCACCAACTCCTCACTCAACAGATCCTCACTCACCAACTCCTCACAAACCAACTCCTCACTCACCACCTCCTCACTCGCCATCTCCTCACTCACCAACTCCACACTCACCATTTCCTCACTCACCATTTCCTCACTCACCACCTCCTCACTCACCATCTTCTCACTCACCACCTCCTCACTCACCAACTCCACACTCACCAACTCCGCACTCACCACCTCCTCACTCACCACCTCATCACCGGCATCTCCTCACTCAGCATCTCCTCACTCAGCATCTCCTCACTCGCCATCTCCTCACTCAGCATTTCCTCACTCGCCATCTCCTCACTCACCATCTCCTCGCTCACAATCTCCTTACTCACCAACTCCACACTCCCCACCTCCTCACTCACCACCTCCTCACTCACCAACTCCTCACTCACCATTTCCTCACTCACCAACTCCTCACTCAGCATCTCCTCACTCGCCATCTCCTCACTCAGCATTTCCTCACACGCCATCTCCTCACTCACCATCTCCTCACTCACAATCTCCTCACTCACCAACTCCACACTCCCACCTCCTCACTCCCCACCTCCTCACTCACCAACTCCTCACTCGCCAACTCCTCACTCACCAACACCTCACAAACCAACACCTCACTTACCATTTCCTCACTCACCATCTCCTCATGCATCATCTCCTCACTCCCCATCTCCTCACTCGCCATCTCCTCACTCGTAATCTCCTCACTCGCCATCTCCTCACACGCCATCTCCTCACTCACCATCTCCTCACTCACAATCTCCTCACTCACCATCTCCTCACTCCCCATCTCCTCACTCGCCATCTCCTCACTCACCATCTCCTCACTCACAATCTCTTCACTCACCATCTCCTCACTCGCCACCTCCTCACTCACCATCCCCTCACTCACCATCTCCTCACTCACCAGCACCTCACTCACCAGCTACTCACTCAACACCTCCTCACTCACCATTTCCTCACTCACCACCTCCTCACTCACCATCTGCTCACTCACCATTTCCTCACTCACCATCTCCTCATGCATCAACTCCTCACTCCCCATCTCCTCACTCGCCACCTCCTCACTCTCCATCCCCTCATTCACGATCTCCTCACTCACCAGCACCTCACTCACCACCCCCTCATTCACGATCTCCTCACTCACCAGCACCTCACTCACCAGCACCTCACTCAACACCTCCTCACTCACCATTTCCTCACTCACCACCTCCTCACTCACCTCCTCCTCACTCACCATCCCCTCACTCACCACCACCTCACTCATCAGCTCCTCACTCACCAACTCGTCACTCACCAACTCCACACTCCCCACCTCCTCACTCACCACCTCCTCATCACCAACTCCTCACTCACCAACTCCTCACTCACCATCTCCTCCCTCACCACTTCCTCACTCACCACCTCCTCACTCAGCATCTCCTCACTCACCGACTCCACACTCACCAACTCCTCATTCACCAACTCCTCACTCACCATCTCCTCCCTCACCACCTCCTCAATCACCACCTCCTCACTCACCACCTCCTCACTCACCACCTCCTCACTCACCAATTCCTCACTCATCAACTCCTCACTCACAAACGCCTCACTCACCATCTCCTCCCTCACCACCTCCTCACTCACTACCTCCTCACTCACCAACTCCTCACTCACCATCTTCTCACTCACCAACTCCTCATTCACCAACACCTCACTCACCATCCCCTCACTCACCACCTCCTCACTCACCAACTCCTCACTCGCCATCTCCTCACTCACCACCTCCTCACTCACCAACTCCTCACTCGCCATCTCCTCACTCACCAATTCCACACTCACCACCTCCTCACTCACCATTTTCTCACTCACCACCACCTCACTCGCTATCTGCTCACTCACCACCTCCTCACTCACCATCTTCTCACTCACCAACTCCTCATTCACCAACACCTCACTCACCATCCCCTCACTCACCACCTCCTCACTCACCAACTCCTCACTCGCCATCTCCTCACTCACCACCTCCTCACTCACCAACTCCTCCCTCGCCATCTCCTCACTCACCAATTCCACACTCACCACCTCCTCACTCACCATTTTCTCACTCACCACCTCCTCACTCGCCATCTGCTCACTCACCACCTCCTCACTCACCACCTCCTCACTCGCCATCTGCTCACTCACCATCCCCTCACTCACCATCTCCTCACTCGCCATCTCCTCACTCGCCACCTTCTCATTCGCCATCTCCTCACTCGCCATCTTCTCACTCACCACCTACTCACTCGCCACCTCCTCACTCACCATCTCCTCACTCACCATTTCCTCACTCGCCACCTTCTCACTCGCCATCTGCTCGCTCACCATCTCCTCACTCACCATCTCCTCACTCACCATCTCCTCACTCGCCATCTGCTCACTCACCATCTTCTCACTCGCCATCTGCTCACTCACCATCTTCTCACTCGCCATCTCCTCACTCACCACCTCCTCACTCACCAACTCCTCACTCACCACCTCCTCACTCACCATTTCCTCACTCACCACCTCCTCACTCACCATCTTCTCACTCACCACCTCTTCACTCACCAAATCCACACTCACCAACTCCGCACTCACCACCTCCTCACTCACCATCTTCTCACTCGCCATCTCCTCACAGACTATCTCCTCACTCACCATCTCCTCACTCAGCATCTCCTCACTCCCCATCTCCTCACTCGCCATCTCCTCACTCACCATCTCCTCACTCACAATCTCCTCACTCACCATCTCCTCACTAGCCACCTCCACACTCACCATCCCCTCACTCACTATCTCCTCACTCACCAGCACCTCACTCACCACCTACTCACTCAACACCTCCTCACTCACCATTTCCTCACTCACCACCTCCTCACTCACCATCTCCTCACTCACCATTTCCTCACTCACCATCTCCTCATGCATCATCTCCTCACTCCCCATCTCCTCACTCGCCACCTCCTCACTCACCATCCCCTCATTCACGATCTCCTCACTGACCAGCACCTCACTCACCACCTCCTCACTCAACACTTCCTCACTCACCATTTCCTCACTCACCAGCTCCTCAAGCATCATCTCCTAACTCACCATCACCTCACTCACCATCTACTCACTCACCATCTCCTCACTCACCATCTCCTCACTCTCCAACTCCTCACTCACCAACTCCGTACTCACCAACTCCTCACTCACCAACTCCACACTCCCCACCTCCTCACTCACCACCTCCTCACTCACCAACTCCTCACTCACCAGCTCCTCACTCACCAACTCCTCACAAACCAACTCCTCACTCACCACCTCCTCACTCGCCATCTCCTCACTCACCAACTCCACACTCACCATCTACTCACTCACCATTTCCTCACTCACCACCTCCTCACTCACCATCTTCTCACTCACCACCTCCTCACTCAACAACTCCACACTCACAAACTCCGCACTCACCACCTCCTCACTCACCACCTCATCACCGGCATCTCCTCATGCATCATCTCCTCACTCACCATGTCCTCACTCACCATCTCCTCACTCACCACCTCCTCACTCACCATCTCCTCACTCACCATCTCCTCACTCAGCATCTCCTCACTCGCCATCTCCTCACTCAGCATTTCCTCACTCGCCATCTCCTCACTCACCATCTCCTCACTCACAATCTCCTTACTCACCAACTCCACACTCCCCACCTCCTCACTCACCACCTCCTCACTCACCACCTCCTCACTCACCATCTCCTCACTCAGCATCTCCTCACTCAACATCTCCTCACTCGCCATCTCCTCACTCACCATCTCCTCACTCACAATCTCCTCACTCACCATCTCCACACTCGCGACCTCCTCACTCACCATCCCCTCATTCACGATCTCTTCACTCACCAGCACCTCACTCAACACCTCCTCACTCGCCATTTCCTCACTCACCACCTCCTCACTCACCATCTCCTCACACGCCAGATCCTCACTCACCACCTCCTCACTCGCCATCTACTCACTCGCTATCTCCTCACTCGCCATCTCCTCACTCGTAATCTCCTCACTCGCCATCTCCTCACACGCCATCTCCTCACTCACAATCTCCTCACTCACCATCTCCTCACTCCCCATCTCCTCACTCGCCATCTCCTCACGCACCATCTCCTCACTCACAATCTCTTCACTCACCATCTCCTCACTCGCCACCTCCTCACTCACCATCCCCTCACTCACCATCTCCTCACTCACCAGCACCTCACTCACCAGCTACTCACTCAACACCTCCTCACTCACCATTTCCTCACTCACCACCTCCTCACTCACCATCTGCTCACTCACCATTTCCTCACTCACCATCTCCTCATGCATCAACTCCTCACTCCCCATCTCCTCACTCGCCACCTTCTCACTCTCCATCCCCTCATTCACGATCTCCTCACTCACCAGCACCTCACTCACCACCTCCTCACTCAACACTTCCTCACTCACCATTTCCTCACTCACCATCTCCTCATGCATCATCTCCTAACTCACCAACTCTTCACACACCATCACCTCACTCACCATCTCCTCACTCATCTCCTCCTCACTCACCGCCTCCTCACTCACCATCCACTCACTCACCATCTCCTTACTCACCATCTCCTCACTCCCCATCTCCTTACTCACCCCCTCCTCACTTACCATCACCTCACTCACCATCTACTCACTCACCATCTCCTCACTCACCATCTCCTCGCTCACCAACCCCTCACTCACCAACTCCGCACTCACCAACACCTCACTCACCAACTCCTCACTCCCATACTCCTCACTCACCACCTCCTCACTCACCAACTCCTCACTCAACAGATCCTCACTCACCAACTCCTCACAAACCAACTCCTCACTCACCACCTCCTCACTCGCCATCTCCTCACTCACCAACTCCACACTCACCATTTCCTCACTCACCATTTCCTCACTCACCACCTCCTCACTCACCATCTTCTCACTCACCACCTCCTCACTCACCAACTCCACACTCACCAACTCCGCACTCACCACCTCCTCACTCACCACCTCATCACCGGCATCTCCTCATGCATCATCTCCTCACTCACCATCTCCTCACTCATCACCTCCTCACTCACCATCTCCTCACTCACCATCTCCTCACTCAGCATCTCCTCACTCGCCATCTCCTCATTCAGCATTTCCTCACTCGCCATCTCCTCACTCACCATCTCCTCCCTCACAATCTCCTTACTCACCAACTCCACACTCCCCACCTCCTCACTCACCACCTCCTCACTCACCACCTCCTCACTCACCATTTCCTCACTCACCAACTCCTCACTCAGAATCTCCTCACTCGCCATCTCCTCACTCAGCATTTCCTCACACGCCATCTCCTCACTCACCATCTCCTCACTCACAATCTCCTCACTCACCAACTCCACACTCCCACCTCCTCACTCCCCACCTCCTCACTCACAAACTCCTCACTCACCAACTCCTCACTCACCAACACCTCACAAACCAACACCTCACTTACCATTTCCTCACTCACCATCTCTTCATGCATCATCTCCTCACTCCCCATCTCCTCACTCGCCACCTCCTCACTCACCATCCCCTCATTCACGATCTCCTCACTCACCAGCACCTCACTCACCAGCACCTCACTCAACACCTCCTCACTCACCATTTCCTCACTCACCACCTCCTCAATCACCACCTCCTCACTCACCACCTCCTCATCACCAACTCCTCACTCACCAACTCCTCACTCACCATCTCCTCCCTCACCACTTCCTCACTCACCACCTCCTCACTCAGCATCTCCTCACTCACAGACTCCTCACTCACCAACTCCTCATTCACCAACTCCTCACTCACCATCTCCTCCCTCACCACCTCCTCAATCACCACCTCCTCACTCACCACCTCCTCACTCACCACCTCCTCACTCACCAATTCCTCACTCACCAACTCCTCACTCACAAGCGCCTCACTCACCATCTCCTCCCTCACCACCTCCTCACTCACCACCTCCTCACTCACCAACTCCTCACTCACCATCTTCTCACTCACCAACTCCTCATTCACCAACACCTCACTCACCATCCCCTCACTCACCACCTCCTCACTCACCAACTCCTCACTCGCCATCTCCTCACTCACCACCTCCTCACTCACCAACTCCTCACTCGCCATCTCCTCACTCACCAATTCCACACTCACCACCTCCTCACTCACCATTTTCTCACTCACCACATCCTCACTCGCCATCTGCTCACTCACCACCTCCTCACTCACCACCTCCTCACTCGCCATCTGCTCACTCACCATCCCCTCACTCACCATCTCCTCACTCGCCATCTCCTCACTCGCCACCTCCTCACTCACCACCTCCTCACTCACCAACTCCTCACTCAACAGCTCCTCACTCACCAACTCCTCACAAACCAACTCCTCACTAACCACCTCCTCACTCGCCATCTCCTCACTCACCAACTCCACACTCACCATCTCCTCACTCACCATTTCCTCACTCACCACCTCCTCACTCACCATCTCCTTACTCACCCCCTCCTCACTTACCATCACCTCACTCACCATCTACTCACTCACCATCTCCTCACTCACCATCTCCTCGCTCACCAACCCCTCACTCACCAACTCCGCACTCACCAACACCTCACTCACCAACTCCTCACTCCCCTACTCCTCACTCACCACCTCCTCACTCACCAACTCCTCACTCAACAGATCCTCACTCACCAACTCCTCACAAACCAACTCCTCACTCACCACCTCCTCACTCGCCATCTCCTCACTCACCAACTCCACACTCACCATTTCCTCACTCACCATTTCCTCACTCACCACCTCCTCACTCACCATCTTCTCACTCACCACCTCCTCACTCACCAACTCCACACTCACCAACTCCGCACTCACCACCTCCTCACTCACCACCTCATCACCGGCATCTCCTCATGCATCATCTCCTCACTCACCATCTCCTCACTCATCACCTCCTCACTCACCATCTCCTCACTCACCATCTCCTCACTCAGCATCTCCTCACTCGCCATCTCCTCATTCAGCATTTCCTCACTCGCCATCTCCTCACTCACCATCTCCTCCCTCACAATCTCCTTACTCACCAACTCCACACTCCCCACCTCCTCACTCACCACCTCCTCACTCACCACCTCCTCACTCACCATTTCCTCACTCACCAACTCCTCACTCAGAATCTCCTCACTCGCCATCTCCTCACTCAGCATTTCCTCACACGCCATCTCCTCACTCACCATCTCCTCACTCACAATCTCCTCACTCACCAACTCCACACTCCCACCTCCTCACTCCCCACCTCCTCACTCACAAACTCCTCACTCAGCAACTCCTCACTCACCAACACCTCACAAACCAACACCTCACTTACCATTTCCTCACTCACCATCTCTTCATGCATCATCTCCTCACTCCCCATCTCCTCACTCGCCACCTCCTCACTCACCATCCCCTCATTCACGATCTCCTCACTCACCAGCACCTCACTCACCAGCACCTCACTCAACACCTCCTCACTCACCATTTCCTCACTCACCACCTCCTCAATCACCACCTCCTCACTCACCACCTCCTCATCACCAACTCCTCACTCACCAACTCCTCACTCACCATCTCCTCCCTCACCACTTCCTCACTCACCACCTCCTCACTCAGCATCTCCTCACTCACAGACTCCTCACTCACCAACTCCTCATTCACCAACTCCTCACTCACCATCTCCTCCCTCACCACCTCCTCAATCACCACCTCCTCACTCACCACCTCCTCACTCACCACCTCCTCACTCACCAATTCCTCACTCACCAACTCCTCACTCACAAGCGCCTCACTCACCATCTCCTCCCTCACCACCTCCTCACTCACCACCTCCTCACTCACCAACTCCTCACTCACCATCTTCTCACTCACCAACTCCTCATTCACCAACACCTCACTCACCATCCCCTCACTCACCACCTCCTCACTCACCAACTCCTCACTCGCCATCTCCTCACTCACCACCTCCTCACTCACCAACTCCTCACTCGCCATCTCCTCACTCACCAATTCCACACTCACCACCTCCTCACTCACCATTTTCTCACTCACCACATCCTCACTCGCCATCTGCTCACTCACCACCTCCTCACTCACCACCTCCTCACTCGCCATCTGCTCACTCACCATCCCCTCACTCACCATCTCCTCACTCGCCATCTCCTCACTCGCCACCTCCTCACTCACCACCTCCTCACTCACCAACTCCTCACTCAACAGCTCCTCACTCACCAACTCCTCACAAACCAACTCCTCACTAACCACCTCCTCACTCGCCATCTCCTCACTCACCAACTCCACACTCACC
This sequence comes from Scyliorhinus torazame, assembly GCF_047496885.1. Classification (NCBI taxonomy): domain Eukaryota; kingdom Metazoa; phylum Chordata; class Chondrichthyes; order Carcharhiniformes; family Scyliorhinidae; genus Scyliorhinus; species Scyliorhinus torazame. The sequence continues at coordinate 15,063,791 of NC_092714.1, read as the reverse complement.
ATCTCCTCACTCACCATTTCCTCACTCACCACCTCCTCACTCACCATCTTCTCACTCACCACCTCCTCACTCACCACCTCCTCACTGACCACCTCCTCACCCACCACCTCCTCACTCACCATCTCCTCACTCACCACCTGCTCACTCACCATCTCCTCACTCGCCATCTCCTCTCTCACCACCTCCTCACTCACCACCTCCTCACTCACCATCTCCTCACTCACCACCTCCTCACTCGCCATCTCCTCACTCGCCATCTCCTCACTCACCACCTCCTCACTCACAATGCACTCACTCACCATCTACTCACTCACCATCTCCTCACTCACCACCTCCTCACTCGCCATCTCCTCACTCACCACCTCCTCACTCACAATGCACTCACTCACCATCTACTCACTCGCCAACTCCTCACTCACCACCTCCTCACTCACCATCTCCTCACTCACCAATTCCACACTCACCACCTCCTCACTCACCATTTTCTCACTCACCACCTCCTCACTCGCCATCTGCTCACTCACCACCTCCTCACTCACCACCTCCTCACTCGCCATCTGCCCACTCACCATCCCCTCACTCACCATCTCCTCACTCGCCATCTCCTCACTCGCCACCTCCTCACTCACCACCTCCTCACTCACCAACTCCTCACTCAACAGCTCCTCACTCACCAACTCCTCACAAACCAACTCCTCACTCACCACCTCCTCACTCGCCATCTCCTCACTCACCAACTCCACACTCACCATCTCCTCACTCACCATTTCCTCACTCACCACCTCCTCACTCACCATCTTCTCACTCACCACCTCCTCACTCACCACCTCCTCACTGACCACCTCCTCACCCACCGCCTCCTCACTCACCATCTCCTCACTCACCACCTGCTCACTCACCATCTCCTCACTCGCCATCTCCTCTCTCACCACCTCCTCACTCACCACCTCCTCACTCACCATCTACTCACTCACCACCTCCTCACTCGCCATCTCCTCACTCGCCATCTCCTCACTCACCACCTCCTCACTCACAATGCACTCACTCACCATCTACTCACTCGCCAACTCCTCACTCACCACCTCCTCACTCACCATCTCCTCACTCACCACCTCCTCACGCACCACCTCCTCACTCACCACCTCCTCACTCACCTCCTCCTCACTCACCACCTCCTCACTGACCACCTCCTCACTCACCACCTCCTCACTCACCATCTCCTCACTCACCACCTGCTCACTCACCATCTCCTCACTCGCCATCTCCTCTCTCACCACCTCCTCACTCACCACCTCCTCACTCACCATCTCCTCACTCACCACCTCCTCACTCGCCATCTCCTCACTCGCCATCTCTTCACGCACCACCTGCTCACTTACCATCTCCTCACTCACCATCCCCTCGCTCGCCATCTGCTCACTCGCCATCTCCTCACTCACCACCTCCTCACTCGCCATCTCCTCACTCGCCATCTCCTCACTCACCACCCCCTCACTCAACACTTCCTCACTCACCATTTCCTCACTCACCATCTCCTCATGCATCATCTCCTAACTCAGCATTTCCTCACTCACCACCTCCTCACTCACCAACTCCTCACTCAACAGATCCTCACTCACCAACTCCTCACAAACCAACTCCTCACTCACCACCTCCTCACTCGCCATCTCCTCACTCACCAACTCCACACTCACCATTTCCTCACTCACCATTTCCTCACTCACCACCTCCTCACTCACCATCTTCTCACTCACCACCTCCTCACTCACCAACTCCACACTCACCAACTCCGCACTCACCACCTCCTCACTCACCACCTCATCACCGGCATCTCCTCACTCAGCATCTCCTCACTCAGCATCTCCTCACTCGCCATCTCCTCACTCAGCATTTCCTCACTCGCCATCTCCTCACTCACCATCTCCTCGCTCACAATCTCCTTACTCACCAACTCCACACTCCCCACCTCCTCACTCACCACCTCCTCACTCACCAACTCCTCACTCACCATTTCCTCACTCACCAACTCCTCACTCAGCATCTCCTCACTCGCCATCTCCTCACTCAGCATTTCCTCACACGCCATCTCCTCACTCACCATCTCCTCACTCACAATCTCCTCACTCACCAACTCCACACTCCCACCTCCTCACTCCCCACCTCCTCACTCACCAACTCCTCACTCGCCAACTCCTCACTCACCAACACCTCACAAACCAACACCTCACTTACCATTTCCTCACTCACCATCTCCTCATGCATCATCTCCTCACTCCCCATCTCCTCACTCGCCACCTCCTCACTCACCATCCCCTCATTCACGATCTCCTCACTCACCAGCACCTCACTCACCAGCACCTCACTCAACACCTCCTCACTCACCATTTCCTCACTCACCACCTCCTCACTCACCTCCTCCTCACTCACCATCCCCTCACTCACCACCTCCTCACTCATCAGCTCCTCACTCACCAACTCGTCACTCACCAACTCCACACTCCCCACCTCCTCACTCACCACCTCCTCATCACCAACTCCTCACTCACCAACTCCTCACTCACCATCTCCTCCCTCACCACTTCCTCACTCACCACCTCCTCACTCAGCATCTCCTCACTCACCGACTCCTCACTCACCAACTCCTCATTCACCAACTCCTCACTCACCATCTCCTCCCTCACCACCTCCTCAATCACCACCTCCTCACTCACCACCTCCTCACTCACCACCTCCTCACTCACCAATTCCTCACTCATCAACTCCTCACTCACAAACGCCTCACTCACCATCTCCTCCCTCACCACCTCCTCACTCACTACCTCCTCACTCACCAACTCCTCACTCACCATCTTCTCACTCACCAACTCCTCATTCACCAACACCTCACTCACCATCCCCTCACTCACCACCTCCTCACTCACCAACTCCTCACTCGCCATCTCCTCACTCACCACCTCCTCACTCACCAACTCCTCACTCGCCATCTCCTCACTCACCAATTCCACACTCACCACCTCCTCACTCACCATTTTCTCACTCACCACCACCTCACTCGCTATCTGCTCACTCACCACCTCCTCACTCACCATCTTCTCACTCACCAACTCCTCATTCACCAACACCTCACTCACCATCCCCTCACTCACCACCTCCTCACTCACCAACTCCTCACTCGCCATCTCCTCACTCACCACCTCCTCACTCACCAACTCCTCCCTCGCCATCTCCTCACTCACCAATTCCACACTCACCACCTCCTCACTCACCATTTTCTCACTCACCACCTCCTCACTCGCCATCTGCTCACTCACCACCTCCTCACTCACCACCTCCTCACTCGCCATCTGCTCACTCACCATCCCCTCACTCACCATCTCCTCACTCGCCATCTCCTCACTCGCCACCTTCTCATTCGCCATCTCCTCACTCGCCATCTTCTCACTCACCACCTACTCACTCGCCACCTCCTCACTCACCATCTCCTCACTCACCATTTCCTCACTCGCCACCTTCTCACTCGCCATCTGCTCGCTCACCATCTCCTCACTCACCATCTCCTCACTCACCATCTCCTCACTCGCCATCTGCTCACTCACCATCTTCTCACTCGCCATCTGCTCACTCACCATCTTCTCACTCGCCATCTCCTCACTCACCACCTCCTCACTCACCAACTCCTCACTCACCACCTCCTCACTCACCATTTCCTCACTCACCACCTCCTCACTCACCATCTTCTCACTCACCACCTCTTCACTCACCAAATCCACACTCACCAACTCCGCACTCACCACCTCCTCACTCACCATCTTCTCACTCGCCATCTCCTCACAGACTATCTCCTCACTCACCATCTCCTCACTCAGCATCTCCTCACTCCCCATCTCCTCACTCGCCATCTCCTCACTCACCATCTCCTCACTCACAATCTCCTCACTCACCATCTCCTCACTAGCCACCTCCACACTCACCATCCCCTCACTCACTATCTCCTCACTCACCAGCACCTCACTCACCACCTACTCACTCAACACCTCCTCACTCACCATTTCCTCACTCACCACCTCCTCACTCACCATCTCCTCACTCACCATTTCCTCACTCACCATCTCCTCATGCATCATCTCCTCACTCCCCATCTCCTCACTCGCCACCTCCTCACTCACCATCCCCTCATTCACGATCTCCTCACTGACCAGCACCTCACTCACCACCTCCTCACTCAACACTTCCTCACTCACCATTTCCTCACTCACCAGCTCCTCAAGCATCATCTCCTAACTCACCATCACCTCACTCACCATCTACTCACTCACCATCTCCTCACTCACCATCTCCTCACTCTCCAACTCCTCACTCACCAACTCCGTACTCACCAACTCCTCACTCACCAACTCCACACTCCCCACCTCCTCACTCACCACCTCCTCACTCACCAACTCCTCACTCACCAGCTCCTCACTCACCAACTCCTCACAAACCAACTCCTCACTCACCACCTCCTCACTCGCCATCTCCTCACTCACCAACTCCACACTCACCATCTCCTCACTCACCATTTCCTCACTCACCACCTCCTCACTCACCATCTTCTCACTCACCACCTCCTCACTCAACAACTCCACACTCACAAACTCCGCACTCACCACCTCCTCACTCACCACCTCATCACCGGCATCTCCTCATGCATCATCTCCTCACTCACCATGTCCTCACTCACCATCTCCTCACTCACCACCTCCTCACTCACCATCTCCTCACTCACCATCTCCTCACTCAGCATCTCCTCACTCGCCATCTCCTCACTCAGCATTTCCTCACTCGCCATCTCCTCACTCACCATCTCCTCACTCACAATCTCCTTACTCACCAACTCCACACTCCCCACCTCCTCACTCACCACCTCCTCACTCACCACCTCCTCACTCACCATCTCCTCACTCAGCATCTCCTCACTCAACATCTCCTCACTCGCCATCTCCTCACTCACCATCTCCTCACTCACAATCTCCTCACTCACCATCTCCACACTCGCGACCTCCTCACTCACCATCCCCTCATTCACGATCTCTTCACTCACCAGCACCTCACTCAACACCTCCTCACTCGCCATTTCCTCACTCACCACCTCCTCACTCACCATCTCCTCACACGCCAGATCCTCACTCACCACCTCCTCACTCGCCATCTACTCACTCGCTATCTCCTCACTCGCCATCTCCTCACTCGTAATCTCCTCACTCGCCATCTCCTCACACGCCATCTCCTCACTCACAATCTCCTCACTCACCATCTCCTCACTCCCCATCTCCTCACTCGCCATCTCCTCACGCACCATCTCCTCACTCACAATCTCTTCACTCACCATCTCCTCACTCGCCACCTCCTCACTCACCATCCCCTCACTCACCATCTCCTCACTCACCAGCACCTCACTCACCAGCTACTCACTCAACACCTCCTCACTCACCATTTCCTCACTCAACACCTCCTCACTCACCATCTGCTCACTCACCATTTCCTCACTCACCATCTCCTCATGCATCAACTCCTCACTCCCCATCTCCTCACTCGCCACCTTCTCACTCTCCATCCCCTCATTCACGATCTCCTCACTCACCAGCACCTCACTCACCACCTCCTCACTCAACACTTCCTCACTCACCATTTCCTCACTCACCATCTCCTCATGCATCATCTCCTAACTCACCAACTCTTCACACACCATCACCTCACTCACCATCTCCTCACTCATCTCCTCCTCACTCACCGCCTCCTCACTCACCATCCACTCACTCACCATCTCCTTACTCACCATCTCCTCACTCCCCATCTCCTTACTCACCCCCTCCTCACTTACCATCACCTCACTCACCATCTACTCACTCACCATCTCCTCACTCACCATCTCCTCGCTCACCAACCCCTCACTCACCAACTCCGCACTCACCAACACCTCACTCACCAACTCCTCACTCCCCTACTCCTCACTCACCACCTCCTCACTCACCAACTCCTCACTCAACAGATCCTCACTCACCAACTCCTCACAAACCAACTCCTCACTCACCACCTCCTCACTCGCCATCTCCTCACTCACCAACTCCACACTCACCATTTCCTCACTCACCATTTCCTCACTCACCACCTCCTCACTCACCATCTTCTCACTCACCACCTCCTCACTCACCAACTCCACACTCACCAACTCCGCACTCACCACCTCCTCACTCACCACCTCATCACCGGCATCTCCTCATGCATCATCTCCTCACTCACCATCTCCTCACTCATCACCTCCTCACTCACCATCTCCTCACTCACCATCTCCTCACTCAGCATCTCCTCACTCGCCATCTCCTCATTCAGCATTTCCTCACTCGCCATCTCCTCACTCACCATCTCCTCCCTCACAATCTCCTTACTCACCAACTCCACACTCCCCACCTCCTCACTCACCACCTCCTCACTCACCACCTCCTCACTCACCATTTCCTCACTCACCAACTCCTCACTCAGAATCTCCTCACTCGCCATCTCCTCACTCAGCATTTCCTCACACGCCATCTCCTCACTCACCATCTCCTCACTCACAATCTCCTCACTCACCAACTCCACACTCCCACCTCCTCACTCCCCACCTCCTCACTCACAAACTCCTCACTCACCAACTCCTCACTCACCAACACCTCACAAACCAACACCTCACTTACCATTTCCTCACTCACCATCTCTTCATGCATCATCTCCTCACTCCCCATCTCCTCACTCGCCACCTCCTCACTCACCATCCCCTCATTCACGATCTCCTCACTCACCAGCACCTCACTCACCAGCACCTCACTCAACACCTCCTCACTCACCATTTCCTCACTCACCACCTCCTCAATCACCACCTCCTCACTCACCACCTCCTCATCACCAACTCCTCACTCACCAACTCCTCACTCACCATCTCCTCCCTCACCACTTCCTCACTCACCACCTCCTCACTCAGCATCTCCTCACTCACAGACTCCTCACTCACCAACTCCTCATTCACCAACTCCTCACTCACCATCTCCTCCCTCACCACCTCCTCAATCACCACCTCCTCACTCACCACCTCCTCACTCACCACCTCCTCACTCACCAATTCCTCACTCACCAACTCCTCACTCACAAGCGCCTCACTCACCATCTCCTCCCTCACCACCTCCTCACTCACCACCTCCTCACTCACCAACTCCTCACTCACCATCTTCTCACTCACCAACTCCTCATTCACCAACACCTCACTCACCATCCCCTCACTCACCACCTCCTCACTCACCAACTCCTCACTCGCCATCTCCTCACTCACCACCTCCTCACTCACCAACTCCTCACTCGCCATCTCCTCACTCACCAATTCCACACTCACCACCTCCTCACTCACCATTTTCTCACTCACCACATCCTCACTCGCCATCTGCTCACTCACCACCTCCTCACTCACCACCTCCTCACTCGCCATCTGCTCACTCACCATCCCCTCACTCACCATCTCCTCACTCGCCATCTCCTCACTCGCCACCTCCTCACTCACCACCTCCTCACTCACCAACTCCTCACTCAACAGCTCCTCACTCACCAACTCCTCACAAACCAACTCCTCACTAACCACCTCCTCACTCGCCATCTCCTCACTCACCAACTCCACACTCACCATCTCCTCACTCACCATTTCCTCACTCACCACCTCCTCACTCACCATCTTCTCACTCACCACCTCCTCACTCACCACCTCCTCACTGACCACCTCCTCACCCACCACCTCCTCACTCACCATCTCCTCACTCACCACCTGCTCACTCACCATCTCCTCACTCGCCATCTCCTCTCTCACCACCTCCTCACTCACCACCTCCTCACTCACCATCTCCTCACTCACCACCTCCTCACTCGCCATCTCCTCACTCGCCATCTCCTCACTCACCACCTCCTCACTCACAATGCACTCACTCACCATCTACTCACTCACCATCTCCTCACTCACCACCTCCTCACTCGCCATCTCCTCACTCACCACCTCCTCACTCACAATGCACTCACTCACCATCTACTCACTCGCCAACTCCTCACTCACCACCTCCTCACTCACCATCTCCTCACTCACCAATTCCACACTCACCACCTCCTCACTCACCATTTTCTCACTCACCACCTCCTCACTCGCCATCTGCTCACTCACCACCTCCTCACTCACCACCTCCTCACTCGCCATCTGCCCACTCACCATCCCCTCACTCACCATCTCCTCACTCGCCATCTCCTCACTCGCCACCTCCTCACTCACCACCTCCTCACTCACCAACTCCTCACTCAACAGCTCCTCACTCACCAACTCCTCACAAACCAACTCCTCACTCACCACCTCCTCACTCGCCATCTCCTCACTCACCAACTCCACACTCACCATCTCCTCACTCACCATTTCCTCACTCACCACCTCCTCACTCACCATCTTCTCACTCACCACCTCCTCACTCACCACCTCCTCACTGACCACCTCCTCACCCACCGCCTCCTCACTCACCATCTCCTCACTCACCACCTGCTCACTCACCATCTCCTCACTCGCCATCTCCTCTCTCACCACCTCCTCACTCACCACCTCCTCACTCACCATCTACTCACTCACCACCTCCTCACTCGCCATCTCCTCACTCGCCATCTCCTCACTCACCACCTCCTCACTCACAATGCACTCACTCACCATCTACTCACTCGCCAACTCCTCACTCACCACCTCCTCACTCACCATCTCCTCACTCACCACCTCCTCACGCACCACCTCCTCACTCACCACCTCCTCACTCACCTCCTCCTCACTCACCACCTCCTCACTGACCACCTCCTCACTCACCACCTCCTCACTCACCATCTCCTCACTCACCACCTGCTCACTCACCATCTCCTCACTCGCCATCTCCTCTCTCACCACCTCCTCACTCACCACCTCCTCACTCACCATCTCCTCACTCACCACCTCCTCACTCGCCATCTCCTCACTCGCCATCTCTTCACGCACCACCTGCTCACTTACCATCTCCTCACTCGCCATCTCCTCACTCACCATCCCCTCGCTCGCCATCTGCTCACTCGCCATCTCCTCACTCACCACCTCCTCACTCGCCATCTCCTCACTCGCCATCTCCTCACTCACCACCTCCTCACTCGCCATCTCCTCACTCGCCATCTCCTCACTCACCATCCCCTCGCTCGCCATCTGCTCACTCGCCATCTCCTCACTCACCATCCCCTCGCTCGCCATCTGCTCACTCGCCATCTCCTCACTCACCACCTCCTCACTCGCCATCTCGTCACTCGCCATCTCCTCACTCACCACCTCCTCACTCACCACCTCCTCACTCACCATCTCCTCACTCACCACCTCCTCACTCGCCATCTCCTCACTCGCCATCTCCTCTCTCACCACCTCTCACTCACCACCTCCTCACTCACCATCTCGTCACTCACCATCTCGTCACTCACCAACTCCTCACTCACCACTTTCTCACTCACCACCTCCTCACTCACCACCTCCTCACTCACCATCTCCTCACTCACCACCTCCTCACTCACCATCTGCTCTCTCACCACCTCCTCACTCACCAACTCCTCACTCACCACTTTCTCAATCACCATCTCCTCTCTCACAATCTCCTCACATGCCACCTCCTCACTCACCACCTCCTCACTCACCACCTCCTCACTCACCATCTCCTCACTCACCAACTCCTCACTCGCCATCTCCTCTCTCACCATCTCCTCACTCACCACCTCCTCACTCACCAACTCCTCACTCACCATCTCCTCACTCACCATCTCCTCACTCACCATCTCCTCACTCACCATCCCCTCACTCACCACCTCCTCACTCACCAACTCCTCACTCACCACCTCCTCACTCACCAACTCCTCACTCACCAACTCCTCACTCACCAACTCCACACTCCACACCTCCTCACTCACCAACTCCTCACTCACCATCTTCTCACTCGCCATCTCCTCACTCACCAACTCCATACTCACCACCTCCTCACTCACAATTTCCTCACTCACCACCTCCTCACTCACCACCTCCTCACTCGCCATCTGCTCTCTCGCCATTTCCTCACTCACCACCTCCTCACTCACCATCTCCTCACTCACCATCCCCTCGCTCGCCATCTGCTCACTCGCCATCTCCTCACGCACCAACTCCTCACTCACCATCTCCTCACTCGCCATCTCCTCACTCGCAACCTCCTCACTCGCCACCTCCTCACTCACCATCTCCTCAATCGCCATCTCCTCACTCACCATCTCCTCACGCACCACTTCCTCACTCGCCATCCGCTCACTCGCCATCTTCTCACTCACCACCTCCTCACTCACAATCTCCTCACTCACCATCCCCTCGCTCGCCATCTGCTCACTCGCCATCTCCTCACTCACCACCTCCTCACTCACCATCTCCTCACTCGCCATCTCCTCACTCGCCACCTCCTCACTCACCATCTCCTCACTCTCCATCTCCTCACTCACCAACTCCTCACTCACCATCTTCTCACTCGCCATCTCCTCACTCACCAACTCCATACTCACCACCTCCTCACTCACAATTTCCTCACTCACCACCTCCTCACTCACCACCTCCTCACTCGCCATCTGCTCACTCGCCATCTGCTCACTCACCATCCCCTCACTCGCCATCTGCTCACTCGCCATCTCCTCACTCACCACCTCCTCACTCACCAACTCCTCACTCGCCATCTCCTCACTAGCCACCTTCTCACTCGCCATCTCCTCACTCGCCATCTGCTCACGCACCATCTCCTCACTCGCAACCTTCTCACTCGCCATCTGCTCGCTCACCATCTGCTCACTCACCATCTGCTCACTCACCATCTTCTCACTCGCCATCTGCTCACTCGCCATCTGCTCACTCACCACCTCCTCACTCACCACATTCTCACTCGCCATCTCCTCACTCACAATCTCCTCACTCGCCATCTCCTCACTCACCATCTTCTCACTCGCCATCTGCTCACTCGCCATCTGCTCACTCGCCATCTCCTCACTAACCATCTTCTCACTTGCCATCTGCTCACTCGCCATCTGCTCACTCGCCATCTCCTCACTCGCCATCTCCTCACTCGCCATCTCCTCACTCGCCATCTGCTCACTCGCCATCTCCTCACGCACCACCTCCTCACTCGCCATCTGCTCACTCACCATCCCCTCACTCGCCATCTGCTCACTCGCCATCTCCTCACTCACCACCTCCTCACTCACCAACTCCTCACTCGCCATCTCCTCACTAGCCACCTTCTCACTCGCCATCTCCTCACTCGCCATCTGCTCACGCACCATCTCCTCACTCGCAACCTTCTCACTCGCCATCTGCTCGCTCACCATCTGCTCACTCACCATCTGCTCACTCACCATCTTCTCACTCGCCATCTGCTCACTCGCCATCTGCTCACTCACCACCTCCTCACTCACCACATCCTCACTCGCCATCTCCTCACTCACAATCTCCTCACTCGCCATCTCCTCACTCACCATCTGCTCACTCGCCATCTGCTCACTCGCCATCTGCTCACTCGCCATCTCCTCACTCACCATCTTCTCACTTGCCATCTGCTCACTCGCCATCTGCTCACTCGCCATCTCCTCACTCGCAATCTCCTCACTCGCCATCTCCTCACTCGCCATCTGCTCACTCGCCATCTCCTCACTCACCATCTTCTGACTCGCCATCTGCTCACTCGCCATCTGCTCACTCGCCATCTCCTCACGCACCACCTCCTCACTCACCACCTCCTCACTCACCATCCACTCACTCACCATCTCCTCACTCGCCAACTCCTCACTCACCATCCACTCACTCACCATCTCCTCACTCGCCAACTCCTCACTCACCATCCACTCACTCACCATCTCCTCACTCGCCATCTGCTCACTCGCCATCTCCTCACGCACCACCTCCTCACTCACCACCTCCTCACTCACCATACACTCACTCACCATCTCCTCACTCACCACCTCCTCACTCACCATCTCCTCACTCACTATCTCCTCACTCACCACCTCCTCACTCACCACCTCCTCACTCACCACCTTCTCGCTCACCATCTCCTCACTCACCATTTCCTCACTCTCCATCTCCTCACTCACCATCTCTTCACTCACCATCTCCTCACTCACCATCTCCTCACTCACCATCTCCTCACTCACCTCCTCCTCACTCACCATCTCCTCACTCACCATCTTCTCACAGACGATCCCCTCACTCACCATCTCCTCACTCACCACCTCCTCACTCACCTCCTCCTCACTCAGCATCTCCTCACTCACCATTTCCTCACTCACCATCTCCTCGCTCACCACCTCCTCGCTCACCATCTCCCCACATTCTCTGCTCTCGCAGCTACTTAATCTTTTGAACCATTTTCCAATGCCCCCGCTCCCCAGAACTCATAATTAAGGGGAATAAACAATTGGCTCCTTCCTCCAAAGTCTTCACAAGTCCTCCTGTCACCGGAGGGAAAATACACAATCTTTTATTGAATATTTACACTTACAAAGCAGTTAAAAGGAGGGATGACACACTGGGCTGAAAACAGGCGGCCTGATTCCAAAGAGAGAGCTCCTCCCCCCTCCCCGGATTATCAATGAGCTTCCCACATCCCAGATTGATTGGATTTTCCGGGCATACCAGGTGGAAAAAAGTGCGGGTGTCTGAGCTTTCCGGCTTCACCTGTGTTTCCCCAATCTGTCGCCAGCGGGAGAGGATGTCTCGTGTTTCAAAAACACCTTGGAAGTGGGAGGTGCCACTTATACATCCGGCCTCCCCCTCGCGCAACCCGCACCCCAATCTCAGCAACAGAGACCCTAACCGGATCCCCCCACCCCACTGAACACAGACACACCCACTCGGACCCCCCCCCCCCACACACACTGAACACAGACACACCCACTCGGACCCCCCCCCACCCACACACATACACTGAACACAGGCACACCCACTCAGACCCGCCCAAACTGAACACGGACACACCCACTCAGACCCGCCCACACTGAACACGGACACACCCACTCAGACCCCCCCCCCACACTGAACACGGACACACCCACTCAGACCCGCCCACACTGAACACGGACACACCCACTCAGACCCGCCCACATTGAACACAGACACACCCACTCAGACCCCCCCCACCCACACACATACACTGAACACAGACACACCCACTCGGACCCCCCCCCACCCACACACATACACTGAACACAGGCACACCCACTCAGACCCGCCCAAACTGAACACGGACACACCCACTCAGACCCGCCCACACTGAACACGGACACACCCACTCAGACCCGCCCACACTGAACACAGACACACCCACTCAGGCCCCCCCCACCCACACACATACACTGAACACAGACACACCCACTCGGAGCCCCCCCCCACACACACTGAACACAGACGCACCCACTCAGACCCCCCCCCACACTGAACACGGACACACCCACTCAGACCCCCCCCCACTGAACACAGACACCCACTCAGACCCCCCCACACTGAACACAGACACACCCACTCAGACCCCCCCCCACACTGAACACGGACACACCCACTCAGACCCCCCCACACTGAACACAGACACCCACTCAGACCCCCCCACACTGAACACAGACACACCCACTCGGAGCCCCCCCCCACACACACTGAACACAGACACACCCACTCAGACCCCCCCCCCACACTGAACACAGACACACCCACTCAGGCCCCCCCCCACACTGAACACAGACACACCCACTCAGACCCCCCCCACACACACTGAACACAGACACACCCACTCAGACCCCCCCCCACACTGAACACGGACACACCCACTCGGACCCCCCCCCACACACACTGAACACAGACACACCCACTCAGACCCCCCCCCACACTGAACACGGACACACCCACTCAGACCCCCACCCCACACTGAACACAGACACACCCACTCAGACCCCCCACACTGAACACAGGCACACCCACTCAGACCCCCCCCACACTGAACACAGACACACCCACTCAGACCCCCACCCCACACTGAACACAGACACACCCACTCAGACCCCCCCACACTGAACACGGACACACCCACTCAGACCCCCACCCCACACTGAACACAGACACACCCACTCAGACCCCCCCACACTGAACACGGACACACCCACTCAGACCCCCACCCCACACTGAACACAGACACACCCACTCAGACCCCCCCCACACTGAACACAGACACACCCACTCAGACCCCCGCACACACACTGAACACAGACACACCCACTCAGACCCCCCCACACTGAACACAGACACACCCACTCAGACCTCCCCACACACTGAACACAGACACACCCACTCAGACCCCCCCACACTGAACACAGACACACCCACTCAGACCCCCACACACACACTGAACACAGACACACCCACTCAGACCCCCCACACTGAACACAGACACACCCACTCAGACCCCCCACACTGAACACCGACACACCCACTCAGACCCCCCCACACTGAACACAGACACACCCACTCAGACCCCCCCACACTGAACACAGACACACCCACTCAGACCCCCCCCACACTGAACACAGACACACCCACTCAGACCCCCCCACACTGAACACAGACACACCCACTCAGACCCCCCCACACTGAACACAGACACACCCACTCAGACCCCCCCCACACTGAACACAGACACACCCACTCAGACCCCCCACACACACTGAACACAGACACACCCACTCAGACACCCCCACACTGAACACAGACACACCCACTCAGACCCCCCCACACTGAACACAGACACACCCACTCAGACCCCCCCACACTGAACACAGACACACCCACTCAGACCCCCCCACACACTGAACACAGACACAGCCACTCAGACCCCCCCACACTGAACACAGACACACCCACTCAGACCCCCCCCACACACACACTGAACACAGACACACCCACTCAGACCCCCCCACACTGAACACAGACACACCCACTCAGACCCCCCCACACTGAACACAGACACACCCACTCAGACCACCCCACACTGAACACGGACACACCCACTCAGACCCCCCCCACACTGAACACAGACACACCCACTCAGACCACCCCACACTGTACACAGACACACCCACTCAGACCCCCCCACACTGAACACAGACACACCCACTCAGACCCCCACCCCACACTGAACACGGACACACCCACTCAGACCCCCCCACACTGAACACAGACACACCCACTGAGACCACCCCTCACTGAACACAGACACACCCACTCAGACCCCCCCACACTGAACACAGACACACCCACTCAGACCCCCCCACACTGAACACAGACACACCCACTCAGACCCCCCCACACTGAACACAGACACACCCACTCAGACCCCCCCACACTGAACACAGGCACACCCACTCAGACCCCCCCACACTGAACACAGACACACCCACTCAGACCCCCCCACACTGAACACAGACACACCCACTCAGACCCCCCCACACTGAACACAGACACACCCACTCAGACCCCCCCACACTGAACACAGACACACCCACTCAGACACCCCCCACACTGAACACAGACACACCCACTCAGACACCCCCACACTGAACACAGACACACCCACTCAGACCCCCCACACTGAACACAGACACACCCACTCAGACCCCCCACACTGAACACAGACACACCCACTCAGACCCCCCCCACACTGAACACAGACGCACCCACTCAGACCCCCCCCACACTGAACACAGACACACCCACTCAGACCCCCCCCACACTGAACACAGACACACCCACTCAGACCCCCCCACACACACTGAACACAGACACACCCACTCAGACACACCCACACTGAACACAGACACACCCACTCAGACCCCCCCACACTGAACACAGACACACCCACTCAGACCCCCCCACACTGAACACAGACACACCCACTCAGACCCCCCCACACACTGAACACAGACACAGCCACTCAGACCCCCCCACACACTGAACACAGACACACCCACTCAGACCCCCCCCCACACTGAACACAGACACACCCACTCAGACCCCCCACACTGAACACAGACACACCCACTCAGACCCCCCCACACTGAACACAGACACACCCACTCAGACCCCCACCCCACACTGAACACAGACACTCCCACTCAGACCCCCCCCCCACACTGAACACAGACACACCCACTCAGACCCCCCCACACTGAACACAGACACACCCACTCAGACCCCCCCACACACACTGAACACAGACACACCCACTCAGACACCCCCACACTGAACACAGACACACCCACTCAGACCCCCCCACACTGAACACAGACCCACCCACTCAGACCCCCCACACACACTGAACACAGACACACCCACACAGACCCCCCACACTGAACACAGACACACCCACTCAGACCCCCCCCCACACTGAACACGGACACACCCACTCAGACCCCCCCACACTGAACACAGACACACCCACTCAGACCCACCCACACTGAACACAGACACACCCACTCAGACCCCCACCCCACACTGAACACGGACACACCCACTCAGACCCCCCCACACTGAACACAGACACACCCACTCAGACACCCCCACACTGAACACAGACACACCCACACAGACCCCCACCCCACACTGAACACGGACACACCCACTCAGACCCCCCCCCACACTGAACACAGACACACCCACTCAGACCCACCCACACTGAACACAGACACACCCACTCAGACCCCCACCCCACACTGAACACGGACACACCCACTCAGACCCCCCCACACTGAACACAGACACACCCACTCAGACCCCCCCCCACACTGAACACAGACACACCCACTCAGACCACCCCTCACTGAACACAGACACACCCACTCAGACCCCCCCACACTGAACACAGACACACCCACTCAGACCCCCCCCCCACACTGAACACAGACACACCCACTCAGACCACCCCTCACTGAACACAGACACACCCACTCAGACCACCCCTCACTGAACACAGACACACCCACTCAGACCCCCCCACACTGAACACAGACACACCCACTCAGACCCCCCCACACTGAACACAGACACACCCACTCAGACCCCCCCACACTGAACACAGACACACCCACTCAGACCCCCCCACACTGAACACAGACACACCCACTCAGACCACCCCTCACTGAACACAGACACACCCACTCAGACCCCCCACACTGAACACGGACACACCCACTCAGACCCCCCCACACTGAACACAGACACACCCACTCAGACCCCCCCACACTGAACACAGACACACCCACTCAGACCCCCCCCCACACTGAACACAGACACACCCACTCAGACCCCCCCACACTGAACACACAGACCCACTCAGACCCCCCCCACACTGAACACAGACACACCCACTCAGACCCCCCACACTGAACACAGACACACCCACTCACAATACCCCACACTGAACACAGACACACCCACTCACAATACCCCACACTGAACACAGACACACCCACTCAGACCCCCCCCACACTGAACACAGACACACCCACTCAGACCCCCCACACTGAACACAGACACACCCACTCACAATACCCCACACTGAACACGGACACACCCACTCAGACCCCCACCCCACACTGAACACAGACACACCCACTCAGACCTCCCCACACTGAACACGGACACACCCACTCAGACCCCCCCACACTGAACACAGACACACCCACTCACCCCCCACACTGAACACAGACACACCCACTTAGACCCCCACCCCACACTGAACACAGACACACCCACTCAGACCCCCCCACACTGAACACAGACACACCCACTCAGACCCCCACCCCACACTGAACACGGACACACCCACTCAGACCCCCCCACACTGAACACAGACACACCCACTCAGACCCCCCCACACTGAACACAGACACACCCACTCACCCCCCCACACTGAACACGGACACACCCACTCAGACCCCCCCCACACACTGAACACAGACACACCCACTCAGACCCCCCCACACTGAACACAGACACACCCACTCAGACCCCCCCACACACACTGAACACAGACACACCCACTCACACCCCACACACTGAACACAGACACACCCACTCAGACCCCCCCACACTGAACACAGACACACCCACTCAGACCCCCCCACACTGAACACAGACACACCCACTCAGACCCCCCCCCACACACTGAACACAGACACACCCACTCAGACCCCCCCCACACTGAACACAGACACAACCACTCAGACCCCCCCACACTGAACACAGACACACACACTAAGACCCCCCCACACTGAACACAGACACAACCACTCAGACCCCCCCCACACTGAACACAGACACACACACTAAGACCCCCCCACACTGAACACAGACACACCCACTCAGACCCCCCCCACACTGAACACAGACACACCCACTCAGACCCCCCCACACACACTGAACACAGACACACCCACTCAGACCCCCCCACACTGAACACAGACACACCCACTCAGACCCCCCCCACACTGAACACAGACACACCCACTCAGACCCCCCCACACACACTGAACACAGACACACCCACTCAGACCCCCCCACACTGAACACAGACACACCCACTCAGACCCCCCCCACACTGAACACAGAAACACCCACTCAGACCCCCCCCACACACACTGAACACAGACACACCCACTCAGACCCCCCCCACACTGAACACAGACACACCCACTCAGACCCCCCCCACACTGAACACAGACACCCACTCAGACCCCCCCACACTGAACACAGACACACCCACTCAGACCCCCCCACACTGAACACAGACACACCCACTCAGACCCCCCCACATACTGAACACAGACACCCACTCAGACCCCCCACACTGAACACAGACACACCCACTCAGACCCCCCACACTGAACACAGACACACCCACTCAGACCCCCCCCACACTGAACACAGACACACCCACTCAGACCCCCCCCACACTGAACACAGACACACCCACTCAGACCCCCCCACACTGAACACAGACACACCCACTCAGACCCCCCCACATACTGAACACAGACACACCCACTCAGACCCCCCCACACTGAGCACAGACACACCCACTCACACCCCCCCACACTGAACACAGACACACCCACTCAGACCCCCCCACACACACTGAACACAGACACACCCACTCAGACCCCCCCACACACTGAACACAGACACACCCACTCAGACCCCCCCACACTGAACACAGACACACCCACTCAGACCCCCCCCACACTGAACACAGACACACCCACTCAGACCCCCCCACACTGAACACAGACACACCCACTCAGACCCCCCCACACTGAACACAGACACACCCACTCAGACCCCCCCACACTGAACACAGACACACCCACTCATACCCCCCCCACACTGAACACAGACACACCCACTCAGACCCCCCCCACACACTGAACACAGACACACCCACTCAGACCCCCCCACACTGAACACAGACACACCCACTCAGACCCCCCCACACTGAACACAGACACACCCACTCAGACCCCCCCACACTGAACACAGACACACCCACTCAGACCCCCCCACACTGAACACAGACACACCCACTCATACCCCCCCCCCACACTGAACACAGACACACCCACTCAGACCCCCCCCCCACACTGAACACAGACACAACCACTCAGACCCCCCCACACTGAACACAGACACACACACTAAGACCCCCCCACACTGAACACGGACACACCCACTCAGACCCCCCCACACACTGAACACAGACACACCCACTCAGACCCCCCCCCACACTGAACACAGACACACCCACTCAGACCCCCCCACACTGAACACAGACACACCCACTCAGACCCCCCCCCCACACTGTACACAGACACACCCACTCAGACCCCCCCACACTGAACACAGACACACCCACTCAGACCCCCCCACACACACTGAACACAGACACACCCACTCAGACCCCCCCCCACACTGTACACAGACACACCCACTCAGACCCCCCCACACTGAACACAGACACACCCACCCAGACCCCCCCACACTGAACACAGACACACCCACTCAGACCCCCCCCTCCCACACTGTACACAGACACACCCACTCAGACCCCCCCACACTGAACACAGACACACCCACTCAGACCCCCCCACACACTGAACACAGACACACCCACTCAGACCCCCCCACACTGAACACAGACACACCCACTCAGACCCCCCCACACTGAACACAGACACACCCACTCAGACCCCCCCCCACACTGAACACAGACACAACCACTCAGACCCCCCCACACTGAACACAGACACACACACTAAGACCCCCCCACACTGAACACGGACACACCCACTCAGACCCCCCCACACTGAACACAGACACACACACTAAGACCCCCCCACACTGAACACGGACACACCCACTCAGACCCCCCCACACTGAACACAGGCACACCCACCCAGACCCCCCCCACACTGAACACAGACACACCCACTCAGACCCCCCCCCACACTGTACACAGACACACCCACTCAGACCCCCCCACACTGAACACAGACACACCCACCCAGACCCCCCCCACACTGAACACAGACACACCCACTCAGACCCCCCCACACACACTGAACACAGACACACCCACTCAGACCCCCCACACTGAACACAGACACACCCACTCAGACACCCCCCACACTGAACACAGACACACCCACCCAGACCCCCCCCACACTGAACACAGACGCACCCACTCAGACCCCCCCCCACACTGAACACATACACACCCACTCAGACCCGCCCCCACACTGAACACAGACACACCCACTCAGACCCCCCCCACACTGAACACAGACACACCCACTCAGACCCCCCACACACACTGAACACAGACACACCCACTCAGACCCCCCCCACACTGAACACAGACACACCCACTCAGACCCCCCCACACACACTGAACACAGACACACCCACTCAGACCCCCCCCACACTGAACACAGACACACCCACTCAGACCCCCCCCCACACTGAACACAGACACACCCACTCAGACCCCCCCACACACACTGAACACAGACACACCCACTCAGACCCCCCGACACTGAACACAGACAAACCCACTCAGACCCCCCCCACACTGAACACAGACACACCCGCTCAGAGCCCCCCCACACTGAACACAGACAAACCCACTCAGACCCCCCCACACACACTGAACACAGACACACCCACTCAGGCCCCCCCACACTGAACACAGACACACACACTCAGACACCCCCACACACTGAACACAGACACACCCACTCAGACCCCCCCACACTGAACACAGATACACCCACTCAGAGCCCCCCCACACTGAACACAGACAAACCCACTCAGACCCCCCCACACACACTGAACACAGACAAACCCACTCAGACCCCCCCACACAAACTGAACACAGACACACCCACTCAGACCCCCCGACACTGAACACAGACAAACCAACTCAGACCCCCCCCACACTGAACACAGACAAACCCACTCAGACCCCCCCCCACACACTGTACACAGACAAACCCACTCAGACCCCCCCCACACTGTACACAGACAAACCAACTCAGACCCCCCCCACACACTGAACACAGACAAACCCACTCAGACCCCCCCACACACTGTACACAGACACACCCACTCAGACCCCCCACACTAAACACAGACACATCCACTCAGACACGCCCCCACACTGAACACAGACACACCCACTCAGACCCCCCCACACACTGTACACAGACAAACCCACTCAGACCCCCCCCACACACTGTACACAGACAAACCCACTCAGACCCCCCCCACACTGTACACAGACAAACCAACTCAGACCCCCCCACACACTGAACACAGACAAACCCACTCAGACCCCCCCACACACTGTACACAGACACACCCACTCAGACCCCCCACACTAAACACAGACACACCCACTCAGACCCCCCCCACACTGAACACAGACACACCCACTCAGACCCCCCCACACACACACTGAACACAGACACACCCACTCACACCCCCCACACTGAACACTGACACACCCACTCAGAATACCCCACACACACATTGAACACAGACACACCCACTCAGACCCCCCACACTGAACACAGACACACCCACTCAGACCCCCGCACACTGAACACAGACACACCCACTCAGACCCCCCCACACACTGAACACAGACACACCCACTCAGACCCCCCACACTGAACACAGACACACCCACTCAGACCCCCCCACACACTGAACACAGACACACCCACTCAGACCCCCGCACACTGAACACAGACACAGCCACTCAGACCACCCCAACACTGAACACAGACACACACACTCAGACCCCCCCCACACTGAACACAGACACACCCACTCAGTAACCCCCCACACTGAACACAGACACACCCACTCAGACCCCCCCACACACAATGAACAGACACACCCACTCAGACCCCCCCCACACTGAACACAGACACAGCCACTCAGACCACCCCAACACTGAACACAGACACACACACTCAGACCCCCCCCACACTGAACAGACACACCCACTCAGTAACCCCCCACACTGAACACAGACACACCCACTCAGACCCCCCCACACACAATGAACAGACACACCCACTCAGACCACCCCTCACTGAACACAGACACACCCACTCAGACGGCCCCCACACTGAACACAGACACACCCACTCAGACGGCCCCCCACACTGAACACAGACACACCCAATCAGACCCCCGCACACTGAACACAGACACACCCACTCAGACCCCCCCACACACTAAACACAGACACACCCACTCAGACCCCCCCACACTGAACACAGACACACCCACTCAGACCCCCCCACACTGAACACAGACACACCCACTCAGACGCCCGCACACTGAACACAGACACACCCACTCAGACCCCCGCACACTGAACACAGATACACCCACTCAGACCCCCCCACACTGAACAGACACACCCACTCAGACCCCCCCCCACACTGAACACAGACACACCCACTCAGACACCCCCACACTGAACAGACACACCCACTCAGACCCCCCCCCACACACACACTGAACACAGACACACACTCAGAGCCCCCCCCACACACACACTGAACACAGACACACCCATTCAGAGCCCCCCACACTGAACACAGACACCCACTCAGACCCACCCACACTGAACACAGACACACCCACTCAGACCCCCCCCACACACACACTGAACACAGACACACCCACTCATACCCCCCCACACACTGAACACAGACACACCCACTCAGACCCACCCACACTGAACACAGACACACCCACTCAGACCCCCCCACACACACACTGAACACAGACACACCCACTCAGATCCCCCCCACAGACTGAACACAGACACACCCACTCAGACCCACCCAAACTGAACACAGACACACCCACTCAGACCCCCCCCACCCACACACTGAACACAGACACACCCACTCAGACCCCCCCCACACTGAACACAGACACACCCACTCAGACCCCCCCACACACTGAACACAGACACACCCACTCAGACCCCCCCCCACACTGAACACAGACACACCCACTCAGACCCCCCCACACACTGAACACAGACACACCCACTCAGACCCCCCCACACACTGAACACAGACACACCCACTCAGACCCCCCCCCACACTGAACACAGACACACCCACTCAGACCCACCCACACTGAACACAGACACACCCACTCAGACCCCCCCCACACACACTGAACACAGACACACCCACTCAGACCCCCCCACACTGAACACAGACACCCACTCAGACCCCCCCACACTGAACACAGACACACCCACTCAGACCCCCCCACACTGAACACACACACCCACTCAGACCCACCCACACTGAACACAGACACACCCACTCAGACCCCCCCACACTGAACACAGACACACCCACTCAGACCCCCCCACACTGAACACAGACACACCCACTCACCCCCCACACTGAACACAGACACACCCACTCAGACCACCCCTCACTGAACACAGACACGCCCACTCAGACACCCCCACACACTGAACACAGACACACCCACTCAGACCCCCCTCACTGAACACAGACACACCCACTCAGACCCCCCCACACACTGAACACAGACACACCCACTCAGACTCCCCCCCCACACTGAACACAGACACACCCACTCAGACCCCCGCACACTGAACACAGACACACCCACTCAGACCCCCCACACACTGAACCCAGACACACCCACTCAGACCCCCCCACACACTGAACACAGACACACCCACTCAGACCCACCCACACTGAACACAGACACACCCACTCAGACCCCCACCCCACACACACTGAACACAGACACACCCACTCAGACCCCCCCACACTGAACACAGACACACCCACTCAGACCCCCACCCCACACACACTGAACACAGACACACCCACTCAGACCCCCACACACTGAACACAGACACACCCACTCAGACCCCCCCACACTGTACACAGACACACCCACTCAGACCCCCCCCACACTGAACACAGACACACCCACTCAGACCCCCCCACACTGAACACAGACACACCCACTCAGACCCCCCCACACTGAACACAGACACACCCACTCAGACACCCCCACACACAATGAACAGACACACCCACTCAGACCCCCCCACACTGAACACAGACACACCCACTCAGACCCCCCCACACTGAACACAGACACACCCACTCAGACCCCCCACACTGAACACAGACACACCCACTCAGACCACCCCTCACTGAACACAGACACACCCACTCAGACCCCCCCACACAAACTGAACTCAGACACACCCACTCAGACCCCCCCACACTGAACACAGACACACCCACTCAGACCCCCCCACACACACTGAATACAGACACACCCACTCAGACCCCCCCACACACACTGAACACAGACACACCCACTCAGACCCCCCGACACACACTGAACACGGACACACCCACTCAGACCCCCCCACACTGAACACAGACACACCCACTCAGACCCCCCACACTGAACACAGACACACCCACTCAGACCCCCCCACACACTGAACACAGACACACCCACTCAGACCCCCCCACACTGAACACAGACACACCCACTCAGACCCCCCCACACTGAACACAGACACACCCACTCAGACCCCCCACACTGAACACAGACACACCCACTCAGACCACCCCTCACTGAACACAGACACACCCACTCAGACCCCCCCACACAAACTGAACACAGACACACCCACTCAGACCCCCCCACACAGAACACAGACACACCCACTCAGACCCCCCCACACACACTGAATACAGACACACCCACTCAGACCCCCCCACACACACTGAACACAGACACACCCACTCAGACCCCCCGACACACACTGAACACGGACACACCCACTCAGACCCCCCCACACTGAACACAGACACACCCACTCAGACCCCCCACACTGAACACAGACACACCCACTCAGACCCCCCCCACACACTGAACACAGACACACCCACTCAGACCCCCCCACACTGAACACAGACACACCCACTCAGACCCCCCCCACACTGAACACAGACACACCCACTCAGACCCCCCCACACTGAACACAGACACACCCACTCAGACCCCCACCCCACACACACTGAACACAGACACACCCACTCAGACCCCCACACACTGAACACAGACACACCCACTCAGACCCCCCCCACACTGTACACAGACACACCCACTCAGACCCCCCCCACACTGAACACAGACACACCCACTCAGACCCCCCCACACTGAACACAGACACACCCACTCAGACCCCCCCACACTGAACACAGACACACCCACTCAGACCCCCCACACTGAACACAGACACACCCACTCAGACCACCCCTCACTGAACACAGACACACCCACTCAGACCCCCCCACACAAACTGAACTCAGACACACCCACTCAGACCCCCCCACACTGAACACAGACACACCCACTCAGACCCCCCCACACACACTGAATACAGACACACCCACTCAGACCCCCCCACACACACTGAACACAGACACACCCACTCAGACCCCCCGACACACACTGAACACGGACACACCCACTCAGACCCCCCCACACTGAACACAGACACACCCACTCAGACCCCCCACACTGAACACAGACACACCCACTCAGACCCCCACACACTGAACACAGACACACCCACTCAGACCCCCCCACACACTGTACACAGACACACCCACTCAGACCCCCCCACACTGAACACAGACACACCCACTCAGACCCCCCCACACTGAACACAGACACACCCACTCAGACCCCCCACACTGAACACAGACACACCCACTCAGACCACCCCTCACTGAACACAGACACACCCACTCAGACCCCCCCACACAAACTGAACACAGACACACCCACTCAGACCCCCCCACACTGAACACAGACACACCCACTCAGACCCCCCCACACACACTGAATACAGACACACCCACTCAGACCCCCCCACACACACTGAACACAGACACACCCACTCAGACCCCCCGACACACACTGAACACGGACACACCCACTCAGACCCCCCCACACTGAACACAGACACACCCACTCAGACCCCCCACACTGAACACAGACACACCCACTCAGACCCCCCCACACACTGAACACAGACACACCCACTCAGACCCCCCCACACTGAACACAGACACACCCACTCAGACCCCCCCCACACTGAACACAGACACACCCACTCAGACCCCCCCACACTGAACACAGACACACCCACTCGGAGCCCCCCCCACACACACTGAACACAGACACACCCACTCAGACCCCCCCCCCCACACTGAACACAGGCACACCCACTCAGACCCCCCCACACTGAACACAGACACCCACTCAGACCCCCCCACACACTGAACACAGAAACACCCACTCAGACCCCCCCCACACTGAACACTGACACCCACTCAGACCCCCCCACTGAACACAGACACACCCACTCAGACCCCCCCACACTGAACACAGACACACCCACTCAGACCCCCCCACTGAACACAGACACACCCACTCAGAACCCCCCCACACTGAACACAGACACACCCACTCAGACCCCCACACACACACTGAACACAGACACACCCACTCAGACCCCCCCACTGAACACAGACACACCCACTCAGACCCCCCCACACTGAACACAGACACACCCACTCAGACCCCCACACACACACTGTACACAGACACACCCACTCAGACCCCCCCACACACACTGAACACAGACACACCCACTCAGACCCCCCCACACTGAACACAGACACACCCACTCAGACCCCCCCCACACTGAACACAGACACACCCACTCAGACCCCCCCACACTGAACACAGACACGCCCACTCAGACACCCCCACACACAATGAACAGACACACCCACTCAGACCCCCCCACACTGAACACAGACACACCCACTCAGACCCCCCCACACTGAACACAGACACACCCACTCAGACCCCCCCACACTGAACACAGACACACCCACTCAGACACCCCCACACACAATGAACAGACACACCCACTCAGACCCCCCCACACTGAACACAGACACACCCACTCAGACCCCCCCACACTGAACACAGACACACCCACTCAGACCCCCCCACACTGAACACAGACACACAAACTCAGACCCCCCCCACACTGAACACAGACACACCCACTCAGACCCCCCCACACTGAACACAGACACACCCACTCAGACACCCCCCACACCGAACACAGACACACCCACTCAGACCCCCCCACACTGAACACAGACACACCCACTCAGACACCCCCCACACTGAACACAGACACACCCACTCAGACCCCCCCACACTGAACACAGACACACCCACTCAGACCCCCCCACACACACTGAACACAGACACACCCACTCACACCCCACACACTGAACACAGACACACCCACTCAGACCCCCCCCCACACTGAACACAGACACACCCATTCAGACCCCCACACACTGAACACAGACACACCCACTCAGACCCCCCCACACTGAACACAGACACACCCACTCAGACCCCCCCCACACTGAACACAGACACACCCACTCAGACCCCCCCACACTGAACACAGACACACCCACTCAGACCCCCCCACACACTGTACACAGACACACCCACTCAGACCCCCCCCACACTGAACACAGACACACCCACTCAGACCCCCCCCCACACTGAACACAGACACACCCACTCAGACCCCCCCACACACACTGAACACAGACACACCCACTCACACCCCCCCACACACTGAACACAGACACACCCACTCAGACCCCCCCCACACTGAACACAGACACACCCACTCAGACCCCCCCACACACTGAACACAGACACACCCACTCACACCCCCCACACTAAACACAGACACACCCACTCAGACCCCCCCACACTGAACACAGACACACCCACTCACACCCCCCACACTAAACACAGACACACCCACTCAGACCCCCCCACACTAAACACAGACACACCCACTCAGACCCCCCGTCACTGAACACAGACACACCCACTCAGACCCCCCCACACTAAACACAGACACACCCACTCAGACCCCCCCCACACTGAACACAGACACACCCACTCAGACCCCCCACACTGAACACAGACACACCCACTCAGACCCCCCCCACACTGAACACAGACACACCCACTCAGACCCCCCCACACACTGAACACAGACACACCCACTCAGACCCCCCCCCACACACTGAACACAGACACACCCACTCAGACCCCCCCACACTGAACACAGACACACCCACTCAGACCCCCCGCACACTGAACACAGACACACCCACTCAGACCCACCCACACTGAACACAGACACACCCACTCAGACCCCCACCCCACACACACTGAACACAGACACACCCACTCAGACCCCCCCACACTGAACACAGACACACCCACTCAGACCCCCACCCCACACACACTGAACACAGACACACCCACTCAGACCCCCACACACTGAACACAGACACACCCACTCAGACCCCCCCCCCACACTGTACACAGACACACCCACTCAGACCCCCCCACACTGAACACAGACACACCCACTCAGACCCCCCCACACTGAACACAGACACACCCACTCAGACCCCCCCACACTGAACACAGACACACCCACTCAGACCCCCCACACTGAACACAGACACACCCACTCAGACCACCCCTCACTGAACACAGACACACCCACTCAGACCCCCCCACACAAACTGAACACAGACACACCCACTCAGACCCCCCCACACACACTGAACACGGACACACCCACTCAGACCCCCCCACACTGAACACAGACACACCCACTCAGACCACCCCTCACTGAACACAGACACACCCACTCAGACCCCCCCACACAAACTGAACACAGACACACCCACTCAGACCCCCCCACACTGAACACAGACACACCCACTCAGACCCCCCCACACACACTGAATACAGACACACCCACTCAGACCCCCCCACACACACTGAACACAGACACACCCACTCAGACCCCCCGACACACACTGAACACGGACACACCCACTCAGACCCCCCCACACTGAACACAGACACACCCACTCAGACCCCCCACACTGAACACAGACACACCCACTCAGACCCCCCCACACACTGAACACAGACACACCCACTCAGACCCCCCCACACTGAACACAGACACACCCACTCAGACCCCCCCACACTGAACACAGACACACCCACTCAGACCCCCCACACTGAACACAGACACACCCACTCAGACCACCCCTCACTGAACACAGACACACCCACTCAGACCCCCCCACACAAACTGAACACAGACACACCCACTCAGACCCCCCCACACTGAACACAGACACACCCACTCAGACCCCCCCACACACACTGAATACAGACACACCCACTCAGACCCCCCCACACACACTGAACACAGACACACCCACTCAGACCCCCCGACACACACTGAACACGGACACACCCACTCAGACCCCCCCACACTGAACACAGACACACCCACTCAGACCCCCCACACTGAACACAGACACACCCACTCAGACCCCCCCACACACTGAACACAGACACACCCACTCAGACCCCCCCACACTGAACACAGACACACCCACTCAGACCCCCCCCACACTGAACACAGACACACCCACTCAGACCCCCCCACACTGAACACAGACACACCCACTCGGAGCCCCCCCCCACACACACTGAACACAGACACACCCACTCAGACCCCCCCCACACTGAACACAGGCACACCCACTCAGACCCCCCCACACTGAACACAGACACCCACTCAGACCCCCCCACACACTGAACACAGAAACACCCACTCAGACCCCCCCCACACTGAACACTGACACCCACTCAGACCCCCCCACTGAACACAGACACACCCACTCAGACCCCCCCACACTGAACACAGACACACCCACTCAGACCCCCCCACTGAACACAGACACACCCACTCAGAACCCCCCCACACTGAACACAGACACACCCACTCAGACCCCCACACACACACTGAACACAGACACAACCACTCAGACCCCCCCACACTGAACACAGACACACCCACTCAGACCCCCCCACACTGAACACAGACACACCCACTCAGACCCCCACACACACACTGTACACAGACACACCCACTCAGACCCCCCCACACACACTGAACACAGACACACCCACTCAGACCCCCCCACACTGAACACAGACACACCCACTCAGACCCCCCCACACTGAACACAGACACACCCACTCAGACCCCCCCACACTGAACACAGACACACCCACTCAGACACCCCCACACACAATGAACAGACACACCCACTCAGACCCCCCCACACTGAACACAGACACACCCACTCAGACCCCCCCACACTGAACACAGACACACCCACTCAGACCCCCCCACACTGAACACAGACACACCCACTCAGACACCCCCACACACAATGAACAGACACACCCACTCAGACCCCCCCACACTGAACACAGACACACCCACTCAGACCCCCCCACACTGAACACAGACACACCCACTCAGACCCCCCCACACTGAACACAGACACACCCACTCAGACCCCCCCCACACTGAACACAGACACACCCACTCAGACCCCCCCCCACACTGAACACAGACACACCCACTCAGACACCCCCCACACTGAACACAGACACACCCACTCAGACCCCCCCACACTGAACACAGACACACCCACTCAGACACCCCCCACACTGAACACAGACACCCACTCAGACCCCCCCCACACTGAACACAGACACACCCACTCAGACCCCCCCACACTGAACACAGACACACCCACTCAGACCCCCCCCCACACTGAACACAGACACACCCACTCAGACCCCCCCACACTGAACACAGACACACCCACTCAGACCCCCCCCACACTGAACACAGACACACCCACTCAGACCCCCCCACACTGAACACAGACACACCCACTCAGACCCCCCCACACACTGTACACAGACACACCCACTCAGACCCCCCCCACACTGAACACAGACACACCCACTCAGACCCCCCCCCCCACACTGAACACAGACACACCCACTCAGACCCCCCCACACACACTGAACACAGACACACCCACTCAGACCCCCCCACACACTGAACACAGACACACCCACTCAGACCCCCCCCAACACTGAACACAGACACACCCACTCAGACCCCCCCACACACTGAACACAGACACACCCACTCAGACCCCCCCCCACTGAACACAGACACACCCACTCAGACCCCCCCCACACTGAACACAGACACACCCACTCAGACCCCCCCACACACTGAACACAGACACACCCACTCAGACCCCCCCACACTGAACACAGACACACCCACTCACACCCCCCACACTAAACACAGACACACCCACTCAGACCCCCCCACACTAAACACAGACACACCCACTCAGACCCCCCCACACTGAACACAGACACACCCACTCACACCCCCCACACTAAACACAGACACACCCACTCAGACCCCCCCACACTACACACAGACACACCCACTCAGACCCCCCCACACTAAACACAGACACACCCACTCAGACCCCCCGTCACTGAACACAGACACACCCACTCAGACCCCCCCACACTAAACACAGACACACCCACTCAGACCCCCCCCACACTGAACACAGACACACCCACTCAGACCCCCCCCACACTGAACACAGACACACCCACTCAGACCCCCCCACACACTGAACACAGACACACCCACTCAGACCCCCCCCCACACACTGAACACAGACACACCCACTCAGACCCCCCCACACTGAACACAGACACACCCACTCAGACCCCCCACACACTGAACACAGACACACCCACTCAGACCCCCCCACACACACTGAACACAGACACACCCACTCAGACACCCCCACACTGAACACAGACGCACCCACTCAGACACCCCCCACACTGAACACAGACGCACCCACTCAGACCCCCCCACACACTGATCACAGACACACCCACTCAGACCACCCCCCCACACTGAACACAGACACACCCACTCAGATCCCCCCCACACACTGAACACAGACACACCCACTCAGACCCCCCCACACTGAACACAGACACACCCACTCAGACACCCCCACACTGAACAGACACACCCACTCAGACCCCCCCACACTGAACACAGACCCACCCACTCACCCCCCCACACTGAACACAGACGCGCCCACTCAGACCCCCCCACACTGAACACAGACACACCCACTCAGACCCCCCCACACTGAACACAGACACACCCACTGAGAACCCCCCACACACTGAACACAGACACACCCACTCAGACCCCCCCACACTGAACACAGACACACCCACTCACCCCCCCACACTGAACACAGACACACCCACTCAGACCCCCCCCCCACACTGAACACAGACACACCCACTCAGACCCCCCCACACTGAACACAGACACACCCACTCAGACCCCCCACACACACTGAACACAGACACACCCACTGAGAACCCCCCACACACTGAACACAGACACACCCACTCAGACCCCCCCACACACTGAACACAGACACACCCACTCAGACCCCCCACACTGAACACAGACACACCCACTCAGACCCCCCCCACACTGAACACACACCCACACAGACCCCCCCCCACACTGAACACAGACACACCCACTCAGACCCCCCCACACTGAACACCGACACACCCACTGAGATCCCCCACACTGAACACATACACACCCACACAGACCCCCCCACACTGAACACAGACACACCCACTCAGATCCCCCCACACACTGAACACAGACACACCCACTCAGACCACCCCTACACTAAACACAGACACACCCACTCAGACCCCCCCACACTGAACACAGACACACCCACTCAGACCCCCCCACACTGAACACAGACACACCCACTCATAGAATTTTTTTTTACAGTGCAGAAGGAGGCCATTCGGCCCATCGAGTCTGCACCGGCTCTTGGAAAGAGCACCCTACCCAAGGTCAACACCTCCACCCTATCCCCGTAACCCAGTAACCCCACCCAACACTAAGGGAAATTTTGGACACGAAGGGCAATTTATCATGGCCAATCCACCTAATCTGCACATCTTTGGACTGTGGGAGGAAACCGGAGCACCCGCGGTAAACCCACACACGGGATGTGCAGACTCCGCACAGACAATGACCCAAGCCGGAATCGAACCTGGGACCCTGGAGCTGTGAAGCAATTGTGCTAACCACTGTGCTACCGTGCTGCCACTCAGACCCCCCCACACGCACTGAACACAGACACACCCACTCAGACCCCCCCACACTGAACACAGACACACCCACTGAGACCCCCCCACACTGAACACAGACACACCCTCTCAGACCCCCCCCCCCCCCCACACACACACACACACTCATTCAGAGCCTCTGTAGGAATGTGAAAGGTGCTGAGAGATACATCCTGTCCCAAAACCCGGCCAACATGTTGGACGGGGATGACCAAGGCTGGTGCAAGGGAAACGAGAGAGCAAAAGAGAGAGAGAGAGAGAGAGAGATAGGGAGAGAGAGAGATAGGAAGAGAGAGAGAGCGAGAGAAAGAGAGAGAGCGAGAGAGAGACAGAGATAGAAAGAGATAGAGAGAGTCAGAGAGGAAGATAGAAAGAGAGATAGAAAGACAGAGACAGAGATAGAGAGAGAGAAAGAGAGAGAGTGAGAGATAGAAAGAGAGAGACAGAGATAGGAAGAGAGAGACAGAGATAGGAAGAGAGACAGAGATAGAAAAAGACAGAGAAAGAGACAGATAGAGAGAGATAGAGAGACAGCGATAGAAAGACAGAGACAGAGATAGAAAAACAGTCAGATAGAGAGACAGAGATGGAAAGAGAGACAGAGATGGAAAGAGAGAGAGACAGAGATAGAGAGGCACAGATAGAAAGAGAGAGACAGAGAGAAATAGAGATAGAGACAGAGATCGAAAGAGACAGACAGAGAGACAGAGATAGAAAATGGGAGAGAGAGTTAGAGACAGAGATATAAAGAGAGAGAAACAGTTAGAAAGAGTGAGAGGGAGAGATAT
The DNA here is from genome assembly GCF_047496885.1 of Scyliorhinus torazame. Taxonomy (NCBI): domain Eukaryota; kingdom Metazoa; phylum Chordata; class Chondrichthyes; order Carcharhiniformes; family Scyliorhinidae; genus Scyliorhinus; species Scyliorhinus torazame. Next base: position 15,028,964 of record NC_092714.1, on the reverse strand, counting down.
AAAGAGAGAGGAACAGAGATAGAAAGAGAGAGAAATAGAAAGAGAGAGACAGAGATGGAAAGAGCGAGGCAGAGATAGAAAGAGAGAGACAGACAGAATGTATCACTGCAGTATCGTGCCTGAGAGGCAGCTCCTGGGAATCTCGCCCAGTTTTTGCTTCGATCATTACTCTGTCTGCCGATGCATTCTCGATCAATAATCCCCCCTCCCTCCCCACCCCCCGTATATCGAGACGCAGGAAGGAACACAAATAAAGCCCCGCACACAAACACTGGTCAGCGACAGCGGAAACGAGAAGCCTTGAAAAAGAAAGCGAAGGAGATGGCAATTTCTTTCTCTTTGTCTTTTATCCCTTCTTCCTCCTGCTCCCCGCATTGCCACTTTTTTTTCTGTGTGTGGCTTGAAATTGGGAAAAGGGGAGCTGCTCTGTCACTGCGTCACCTCGCTCAGATTAGCAACAAAGTGCACACACACTGCCTCCTAAAAAACCGCATTGCAAATCAGCTCAGTCCCTATCCTCGCCCTGGCTCTCGCACTGTTACATTGAGACCCACACAGCATCGTCTGTTAAAGAGAAGCAGCCAGAGAGAAAACAAAATTAGGTATCTATGGCAAGAATAATTCAAAAGGTGTTTAGCAAAGCATTTAATTATTTGTCTCCTTTTTCTAGCCACTCTCTGTGCAGCAAGAGGCAGCCAGCTGTAAAATAAAATACATCTTAAAGGACTGTTTCTCCCCCCCTCTCTGATGTGATCTTAATCAAATGCTTCCTCTCCTGCTCTCCTCCCTCCCCCCACTCCTCCTGTGGCAATGGGTCTCAAACTCCTAAGATTAAAATCAGTCGCATATCATTTCCAACATACCTTGTTGGTGACTGACTCCGGGAATGCAGGGGGGTCAGAGAAGGACGCTGACTCACGCCGGCTGTGTGTGTGTGTGCATGGGGAGGAGGGAGAGAGGGCGGTGTATAATCGGCTGATATTTTGACTGTCTCATCATTAACTCCCAGACTGAGCATCAAATCGCCTGCTCAAAGTCACTGTCAGATTCCAGGAAGGAGCTGGAAGCCTGGCCCTTCCTTGCAGGTCACAGACACAGATATACACAAAGGTGCGCACAAACATGGCACATACAATCATGAACACAGTTACACACACAGACAAATGCACACACACACACACACACGTGCAGACACAACCACACACCTAATCACAGACACACATGTACACATGTGCACACAAAGGGACAGGCACGTTCACATACATAGCACACACACACTCACATGCACACACACAAAGGAAAAAAAAACCAATTGCCATCTTTCTCTTTCATTCCCCAAAGTTCCTTTTCTCTTCCCATCTCACTGGGATATGTAACTCACTCCCCCTCCCTTACATGGACAATGGGGAGTGTGCCTCTGCACCAAACTGATGGATCGACCCCCTCCAGCCCCCATTCCATCTCCTTGTCCCAGCTCCATCCTTTCCACTTGTACACTCCTCTCACCCCAGCCTTACTCCCACATTCCCACGCTCCCCATTCACCATTTTCCCCTTCCTATGTACCTCCCCTTCCCCAACTCCCTCTCCACCACTTCCAGCCCATCCCCACTCCTCCGCCTGTCTAATTCCCACACTGCATTCCCATTTCCCGCTCCTGAGCCTTCATCCCACTCCCCCTTCCCCACCTACCAATCTTCCTACCCCCTCCAACTCCAGTGCTCCCCCCCCATTCTCCAGTCCTCTTAACTCCCCATCCTCAGTCTCCCACTCCCCACCTCTTCAACCTCCACTTCCTCCTCCTCTTCCACTCCGCACCTTATTACTCTCCCCCCAAACCCAAGAATCCACCCACCACACGTCCTCTATCTCACTCCCATTCCCCATCTCCCACACGCACACAAACGTCCCATCAGCAATCATCTCCACTCTAACCACTCTGATGTATCTCCACATACAGCCTTGGAGAAATGTGAAAATACTTTGATCCTTTCTCTGTGCTTCAGTAAGATCACATGATGCAGAAACAGAAGGCTGCCCACAAATGCTCATACTTGCAATTTAGCAGCAATTTAACATTCTCTGTCTGTCAATGCAAATGGTCACAATCGCTGTCCATCGGTCTATCGAACTACTATATATCTTTCTCTCTATCTATCTGTATTTCTATCTGTCTCTACGTATTCCAAGGGAGTGACTGACTATCTTGGGTACTCTTCAAAATACCATCTCCCTCCCTTTTCCAGTCTCTCTCTCTTCCTTTCCACATCTCTCTCCTACTCTTCCTCTATAGCCATCCAATTTGCTATAGCCCTGTTTCCTTTCTCTGCCTCTTCCTGTCTGTTCCTATCTCTACTCCTCTGTACATTTATCTCTTGCCCTTTATATCCTCTCTCTTGACTTCTTCCATCTCTCTGCTTGTCGCTATCTTCTCCCTCCCCATTTTCTTCGTCTCTGTCCATCTGTCTCCCTCCCTGTCCTGTGTTCTCTCTCTCCCCTTTGCCTCTTCTCACGCGTTCCTCCCCACTCCTTGTGGCGTCTCATATCTCCTCCTGATTTGTATCTCCTTTTTCCACATCATCTCACCATATCTCCTCCTTCTCTTCATCACTCCCCAATCCTATCTCACAACTCATTCTACCTCCAACTCTGTGTCTCATTTATGCTCCCTGTTTCGTCTCACTCCATTCCTTGGCAACACTCTCTCTCGCCCTCTCCCTCTTCCTCCCTGTGTCTCTCTGTCTCTTCCTGGTGATGCATTTCCCTTCACTCGTTCGCCGTGCGATCTCTTCCTGACTTGCACACTCGACAGCAAGCAAATTTAAATATTGGAATTCAAGATCCCCAAAACTATCATGAGCCTCCTACCCTATCCTATTATTCCTAATTTACCGCTTAAATCGTTACAGTTTTAATTCAATTTCACTCGATGGGGCAGAGTCAGGGGGTTTCTTTGCAGATGTGAGGAATGAATCTCTGATTTAATTCACGCCAAGACACATTGTCACATCCCAACATGCACTGCTGCACTGCAGTTCGCTCCCCAGATCTAAAATTGCAGATCTATAGCCATGCCGCTCAAGGTGGGAACTTGAATGCCGAAATGATTATCTTTTCTGAAGGAGATGCTATTACTTCCCCAGTTCCCGGCTCCAATCTCTCTCCTGCCCTCAAGTTGAACAAGCTTTGCCACTGAGGCCGCTGCCCAGTCACCAAAGAAATAACCCATTGAACAGATTTAAAAGAAAGGAGACTTGACAGATGGGGAGGGAGCAAGAGAAAGAGAGTGCAAGAGTTGGAGGAGAGAAAGGCAAAAAAAGGGGCGAGAGAGTGTGGCTTAGAGAGACAGAAAGAAACCAAGAGACAGAGAGAGAAATGGAGGCAGAATGAAAGCAAGAGAGACAGAGAGAAAAATAATGAGACAGAAAGAGAGTAAGAGGGATAGCGAGAGTGAAAGAAAGAAATAGAGAAACAAAATGAGAGCAAGAGAGAAAGAGATAAAATGGGATTCAGAGAGAGAAATAGAGAGAGGCAGAAAGTGACGGCGAGAGAGAAAGATAACAAGAGAGAAAAAAAAAGGCAGAAAAGAAGGAAGTATGAAAGAGATGAAGATGGACAGCAAGACAGGGTCGGGCGAGACAGAGGACAAGACAAATATTACCAGAGATATCGAGAGGAAGTGAAACAGAGAGAAAGGGAGACACCTTGACAGAGGCCAAACTAGAAAAGGGAGACAGAAAGAGAGAAAACGATACGGGGGAATAGAGGCAGAGACGAGAGAGACAGAGGGAGAAACAGCCAGCCAAAGGTATATGGAGAGGAGACAAGTCAGGGACACTGAAGAACAGTGAGAGGGAGAAAGAAAAAAAAAAGCCCTGAGACAGAAATGGAGTCAGACAGACAGTCTAGAGAGAGGCAGGCAGAAAGATCAGCGAGAGGCAAAACCAGGAAGACAACAAAAATCAGAGGAAGAGAGCAAAGGAGAGGAAAAAAAATGCCGGCAAAACTAAACTAAAACACAAAGCACAAGCAACATGCAACAAGAAAATGCACAGTGGAAACAAATCATTAACCCTTACCCTGCTGAATTAATCGGGAGCTCCGCACAGTGAAGGCTGATAATATGCTGAAGCAGTTATTGCTTTTCAACCATTTGATCCTTTTGACAATTAAGAAGAATAAATCGCTACTTGAGAGAAATGAAAGGGACAACAAAGCCCTGGTCCCATCTTTGGGTGGGTCGTGTGTGGAGGGATGGATTTTGTCTCCTGGTCTCCACAGAACCCCCCCCCCCCCATCCATTCTCTCTCCCCCCCCCCCCCCCCCCCCCACACTCCACCACCAGCTCGGTCTCTCCTGAACCCAGTCCCACTCAGTTAAACCGTTCCGACATTCTTGGCCTTTATCTCACGATAGAATGCACCCCCCCACCCCCCCCGCAACCTCACTTTACCCACAATGCCCCAGACAAATTGGGGTCGTGACCTCAGCCTGGCTATCGCGAAAAATAAATAAATAAGTTCAAAAATCGCACTCCGCTAATAACCGTTCGGTTGGAACTTACGGCCAAACCTATCTGCCCCCTCTCTGCCTTGGAGGGTTGCCTCTCTTAGCAGTCGCACGCAGCCCTTCAAATCGGAGTGACGGGGAAGCAAATGGACAAACCTGTTTCTCTTTAAAAGGAAAGAGAGCTGGCAGAAACACCTGTCTGCGGTCGCACATAATTTAAAAAAACGAAATAAAAGGCAAATTAAATCAACAGAAGTCAAGATCAGGTGTTAAAATTACACGAGAGAGAGAGAGAGAGAGAGAGGAGTGTCGACCTGTAATGGTGGCCAGGTTCAAGTATGCTGCCTCCCTTTCTGAAGACTGTGAGCCCCGTTGGGAATGCAGAGCAGATAGGATCAATATAAGACAGAATCGCAGACGCTGTAATCAATCTGCTCTATTACTACTGTCAAGAAATCCCAAGGAGAGGGTCTCCTCTCTTGTCATGCATCTTTCACTTCAGACAAAGACCCATGACTTAACACTTGGAAGAATCAAACAGTTGTAATCCCCTCCAACATGCTAACTGCATTCAGTTTACATAAAATATATATTTCTACAAGAAGACAAATATACATTATACCCACAGATATACATATACGTGCACGTATCCTTTAAAAGGACAGATATATGCATGTATATACATACAAAACCAAATACATATACAAACATATTTCCACTGATACACATATTATAGCGACACACACAAAACTGGGTTCCTGAATTGTCTGTTCAGACGAAGATCCAGGATTTTTCCGTCGGTCTATTTTCTTCCTCCACCGACAGCCCCCCCCCCCCTCCCCACCCACCCACCCTCACTGCCCCATTCCCACCCCTCCCACTCATTTTCAAAAAAATCAATGGCATTGATCTTGTGCAGGGTCTAGAGGCTGCACCTTCATCAAGCAGTGAAGAAAGCGTGTGACACAGCGTAAGGGAAGCTGCCTTTGCCAGACACATCGATTAGCTCCCTAACTGCAGACACTGAAGCTCCCTGTGAATTGATGACTGCCTCTGCTGTGGTAGCAAAAAAAAAAACTTCCATTTCGCAATTGCTACAGGAATAAAATTTCCTTTCCTCGTCTTTGAAAAATGTCCCCTCATTTGTCTTGTCTGCTGCCCCTCACCCCCCCCCCCCCTCCCCCCTCCCTCCTCGGGCTACCTAGCGGCAGAGACTGAGATCCAAGAGGCCATTCTGTGCCTGGGAAACTCAGATGTTGAGCGCTGGTGGATACTGGCTGCGGCGATATCATCCCAGTCGCTGGATATCAATCAAAAGAAGGAGATTTTCTAAGGACAGAGCCACTGAAGTGAACGGGCTGACTGGTCCTGGCGGGGAGTAGCTTACTTGTAGCAGATTGGCATCATACTAGGGGCATCACGGGTAGAGCTGTTCTTGGACTGGCCAACACTCGGGTGCTATTAGTGCTGCTTGTTCAGGGAGGGGCAGGGGATAGGGGGCATGGAACTGGTTTCCTTTTGCTGTGCAGATACCCACTGGCCTGGAAAGTGCACGGATGTGGACTCTTGAGAGTTAGGAAGTATTCTTTACACAGTAGAAATTTGGAGCTTAACTCATTAAGGGTATTAAGGGAAATGTGGGTGGGTGGAGGCAAAATACAGGCCAGACATGATCTCACTATGGTGGAATAGACTTCAGGGGCTCAATGGTATCCTTCTGTTCCTCTGTTGTGATATCTCCGCACTAATGGCAGAGCTCAGTTTGTGGTAGGGGGATTCAGGGGGATTTGATCTAGAGCTTTGCTTGAGATGGCAAATAGATAGGAACTACCAACACACCTTAGTCCTAAGATGAAATTTGCGAACTGCGCAGAGGCATAGTCAAGACCTGGAGGCTGAATATGGGTAATGAAGGCTTCTGGGAGTGACATGTAGAAGGTTCCCCAAAGCTAGGTTTGGCCAACACAGCCACATGAATGATAACACTAAAAGAATAGCAGGAAAGAGGGTACTAAATTGATAAACCCATACTGGGTGCACTTAATCAGGAACCTTTGGACAAAAATAAGCAGAAGAATAGGCAGGATAGAGGTCTGATGACAATGAAGTTAGGGTTTCCCACTTGGATGAGGAAGCTGATGACAGCCTCAGGTTGTGGAGACATAATGAGTGAACAATCACTGGAGGGCAGGGCTAAGGAGAGAAAGATGAGTATTTCATCAGCATCTTTCACAACCTCAGGATATTCCAAAGCACTTTACACCCAATTAATTACTTTTGAAGTCCAGTCACTGTTGTAATGTAGGGAACACAGCAACCAATCTGTGCACAGCAAGCTCCCACACACAGCCAACAGGGATTATCTCACAGGATGTGGGTGTCACTAGCTAGGCCAGCATTTATTATTAATCCCTAATTGCCCTTGAGAAGGGGGTGATGTACGATCTTCTCACACTGCTGCAGCCCGTCGTGTAGGTACACCACCATGTGTGTATAAGGAGTCAGCACGTTCTCCCCGTGTCTGCGTGGGTTTCCTCCGGGTGCTCCGGTTTCCTCCCACAGTCCAAAGACGTGCAGGTTAGGTGGATTGGCCACGCTAAATTGCCCTTAGTGTCCAAAAGGTTAGGGGGGGTTATTGGGTTTCAGAGATAGGGTGGAAGTGAGGGCTTAAGTGGGTCGGTGCAGACTCGATGGGCCGAATGACCTCCTTCTGCACTGTATGTTCTATGCATGTTCTATGTATGTTGTATGTATACCCACAGTGCTGTTAGGGAGGGATTCCAGGATTTTCATCCCGACACAGTGAAGGAACGGCCATATATTTCCAAATCAGCATGATGAGTGGTTTGGAGGGGAACTTGGAGGGGAACAGAGATGGTGTTCCCATGTATCTGCTGCCCATGTCTTTCTACTTGGTAGAGGTCACGTGTTTGGAAGGTGCTGTCGAATGAGCTTTGGTGAATTGCTGAAGTGCATCGTGTAGATGGCACACATGGCTGCTGCTGTGTGCTGGTTGGTGTCGAGCTTCTTGAGTGTTGTTGGAGCTGCACTCATCCAGGCAAGTGGGGAGTATTCCATCACACTCCTGACTTGTGCCTTGTTGATGGTGAACAGGCTTTGGGCAGTCAGGAGGTGTACTACTCTCCATCGAATTCCCAGCCTCCGGCCGGCTCTTGTAGCCACAGTATTTATATGGCTAATCCAGTTCACTTTCTGGTCAATGATAACGCTCAGGAAGTTGAGAGTGGGGGATTCAGTGATGGTAATGCCATTGAATATGAATGGGAGGTGATTAGGTTCTCTATTGTTGGAGATGGCCACTGCCTTTTTAAAAACTTCATTTACGGGACGCGGGCGTCGCTGGTTGGGCCAGCATTTAGTACCCATCCTTAGTTGCCCTTCAGAAGGTGCTAGTGAGTTGCCTTATTGAACTGCTTCACTCTTTCAGATGTAGGTACACCCGCTGTGCTCTTTGGGAGTTCCAGGATTTTGTCTCAGCGACAGCGAAGGAACGGCGATTTATATCCAAGTCAGGGCGGTGGGTGACTTGGAGGAGAACCTCCAGGTGGTGGGGCTCCCAGGTATCTGCTGCTCTTATCCTTCTAGATGGCAGTGGTCGTTGGTTTGGAAGGTGCTGTTGAAGGATCCTTGGTGAGTTACTGCAGTGCATCTTGTAGATGGTACACACGGCTGCAACTGTTCGACTTTGGTGGAGGGTTTGAATGTTTGTGGAAGGAACATAGAACATGCAGTGCAGAAGGAGGCCATTCGGCCCATCAAGTTTGCACCGATCCACTTAAGCCCTCACTTTCATCCTATCCCTGTAACCCAATAACCCCTCCCAACCTATTTGGTCATGAAGGGCAATTTAGCATGGCCAATCCACCTAACCTGCACGTCTTTGAACTGTGGGAGGAAACCGGAGTATCCGGAGGAAACCCACGCAGACACGGGGAGAACGTGCAGACTCCGCACAGACAGTAACCCAGTGGGGAATCGAACCTGGGACCCTGGCGCTGTGAAGCCACAGTGCTATCAACTTGTGCTACCATGCTGCCTGTGCTGACGGAGGAGCAATCAAGCGGGCTGCTTTGTCCTGGATGGTGTTGAGCTTCTTGAGTGTTGTTGGAGCTGCGCTCATCCAGGCAAGTGGAGAGTATTCCATTACAGATCCTTACCTTGTAGATGGTTGACAGACTTTGGGGGTCAGGAGGTGAGTTACTTGCCATAGGATTCCTAGCCTTTGGCCTGCCCTGGTAGCCACAGCATTAGTGTGGCTAGTCCAGTTCAGTTCCTGATCAATGGTAACCCCCAGGATGTTGCTTGTGGGGGATTCAGCGATGGTAATGCCATTGAATGTCTGGCACTAGTGTGGCACAAATGTTACCTGCCACTTAGCAGCCCAAACCTGAATGTTGTCCAGGTCTTGCTGCATATGGGTACAGATAGTTTCAGTGTCTTAAGAGTAATGACGGAAGCTGATCATTCTACAATAATCAATCAAAATCCTTTACGATGAAGGGAAGATCATTGATGAAACAGTCAAAGCTCGTTGGGCCTACAGGAACTCCCACAGGATGTTATGGGTCGGAGGTGACTCACCTCCAACAATCATCTTTGTGCCAGTTATGGCTCCAAACTGTGGAGAGTTTTCCCCCTTATTCTTACTGACTCAAGTTTGGCTAGAGCTCCTTGTTGCCACACTTGGTCAAATGCTCCCTTGAAGTGAAGGGCAGTCACTCTCACCTCATTTCTTGAGTTCACCTCTTTTGTCCTTGTTTGAAGCAAGGCTGCAATTAAGCCAGTAGCTGAGGCGCCATGGTAGAGCCTAACTTGAGTGTCCATGAGCAGGTTATTGCAGAGTATGTGCCACTTGATAGCACTGTTGAGAGAACTTTGCATCACGGTGTCACAGTGGTTAGCACTGCTGCCTCACACTGCCAGGTTCAATTTTTTAAAAATTCGTTCATGGGACGTGGGTGTCGCAGGCTGTGTTAGTATTTATTGCCCGTCCCTAACTGCCCTTGAGGGGTCAGTTAAGAGTCAACCGCTTTGTGGGGCTTCTAGAGTCATATGTAGGCCAGACCAGGTAAGGACCACAGATTTCCTTCTGGACATTAGTGAACCAGATGGGTTTTAACGACAATCTGCAATGGTTTCATGGTCATCATTGGACTTTTAATTCTAGATTGATTGATTTGATTTATTGTCACTTGTACCGAAGTACAGTGAAAAGTATTTTTCTGCGGAACGTACACAGTACGTACATAGTAGACACAAGAATAATCAACAGAGAAAATTGACAAATGGTACATCGACAAAACAGTGATTGGTTACAGTGTGGAACAAGGGGCCAAACAAAGCAAATACATGAGCAAGAGCAGCATAGGGCGTCGTGAATAGTGTTCTTACAGGGAACAGATCAGTCCGAGGGGGAGTCGTTGAGGAATCTTGTAGCTGTGGGGAAGAAGCTGTTCCTATGTCTGGATGTGCGAGTCTTCAGACTTCTGTACCTTCTGCCTGATGGAAGGGTCTGGAAGAAGGCAATGCCTGGGTGGGAGGGGTCTCTGATAATGCTGTCTTTTCTATTTAATTAAAATTTCACCAATTGCAATGGTGGGATTTGAACCTGGGCCCCCAGAGCATTATTCTGGGTCTCTGAGTTTACTAGTCCAGTGACAATGCCACTATGCCGCCGTCTCCCCGGTCTTTGGTAGCTGTCTGTCTGGAGTTTGCACTTTCTGGGGCTGTTTAGCACAGGGCTAAATCGCTGGCTTTGAAAGCAGACCAAGGCAGGCCAGCAGCACGGTTCAATTCCTGTAACAGGCGCCGGAATGTGGCGACTAGGGGCTTTTCACAGTAACTTCATTTGAAGCCAACTTGTGACAATAAGCGATTTTCATTTTCATTTTCATTTTCCCATCTCTATGTAGGGTTTCCATTGGGTGCTCCGGTTTCCTCCCACAGTCCTAAGATGTGCAGGTTAGGTCAGGTAGATTGGCCATGATAAATTGGCTCTTAGAGTCCAAAGATCTGCAGGTTAGGTGGATTGGCCATGATCAAGGTGTGTGGTTACAGCGGGATACTGAGCCTTGGTAGAGTGCTCTTTTGAAGAATCGTTGCAGAACCGATTGGCCAAATGGCCTCCTTTTGCACTAGACTGATAGGGCAGTAATTGACTGGATTGGATTTGTCCTGTTTCTTGTGTACGGGACATACCTGAGCCATTTTTCACATTGCCAGGTAATGCCAGTGTTGTAGCTGTACTGAAACAGCTTGGCTGAGGGTGTGCTAAGTTCTGTAGCACAGGTCTTCAGGACTATTGCCGGAATATTGTCAGGGCCCATAACCTTTGCAGTATCCGGTGCCTTCAGCAGTTTTTTGATATCATGTGGAGTGAATCGATTTGGCTGAAGACTGGCATCTGTGATGCTGGGGACCTCTTGAGCTAGCCGAGATGGATCATCTACTCTGGTCTTCTGGCTGAAGATTGTTGCAAATGCTTCAGCCTTATATTTTGCACTGATGTGCTGGGCTCCTCCATCATTGAGGATGGGGATATTTGTGGAGCCTCCTCCTCCTGTCAGTTGTTTAATTGTTCACCACCATTCACAGCTGGATGTAGCAGGACTTAGATCTTGCCTGTTGGCTGTGGAATCGCTTAGCTCTGTAGATTAGTTGTTGCTTCCATTACTTCCTGCGTTGAAGCTTCACCAGGTTGACACCTAATTTTCAGTCGTGCCTGGTGTTGCTCCTAGCATGTCCTCCTGCACATTTTATTTACCCAGTCTTGAACGTTTGGTTTGATAGTAATGGTAGAGCAGGGGAAATGCCGAGCAGTGAGGTTACTGACTGTGGTTGATGACAGTTATGCTGCTGCTGATGGCCACAGCGCCTCACAGATGCTCAGATTGAGTTGCTAGATCTGTTTGAAATCTATCCCATTTAGCACGGGTGGTAATGCCACACAACACGATGGAGGCTATCCGCAATGTGAAAGCCTTTGTCTCCACAAGGACTGTGCGGTGACCACTCCTACCGATAGTGTCGTAGACAGATACATCTGCGGCAGGCAAGTTGGTGAGGATTAGGTCAAATATGTTTTCCCTCTTGTTGGTTCCCTTACCACCTGCCGCAGACCCACTCTAGCAGCTATGTCCTTTAAGACATGGCCAACTCGATGGGTGGTGGAGCTACTGAGCCACTCTTGGTGATGGACATTGAAGTCCCCGCCCAGAGTACATTCTGCACCCTTGCCACCCTCAGTGCTTCCTCTGAGTGGTGTTCAACATGAAGGATACGGATTCATCAGCTGAGGGAATTTCATAGAATTTACAGTGCAGAAGGAGGCCATTCGGCCCATCGGGTCTGCACCGGCTCTTGGAAAGAGCACCCTACCCGAGGCCCACACCTCCACCCTATCCCCATAACCCAGTAACTCCACCCTCAACTAAGGGCAATTTTGGACACTAAGGGCAATTTATCATGGCCAATCCACCTAACCTGCACATCTTTGGACTGTGGGAGGAAACCGGAGCACCCGGAGGAAACCCACGCACACACGGGGAGGATGTGCAGACTCCGCACAGACAGTGACCCAAGCCGGAATCGAACCTGGGACCCTGGAGCTGTGAAGCAAGTGTGCTATCCACAATGCTACCGTGCTGCCCTAGAGGAATAGAGGATGGGGTGTGATAACTAACAGAATCTTTCCTTGTCCAAGTTTGATTAGATGCCTTGAGGCTCCACGGGATCCAGAGTTGATGTTGGGGAATCCCAGAGCAACTCCCTCTTAACTTTATGCCACTCTGCCGCCACCTCTGCTGGGTCTGTCCTGTGGGACAGGAAATATGCAGTGATGGTGATGTCTGGGACTTTGTAAGGTATGATTGTGTGAGTATGTCTACACGAGGCTGTTGCTTGGCTAGTCTGTGGGACAGCTCTGCCAATTTTGGCACAAACCCCAGACGTTGATGGGGCTGGGTTTGCCTTTGCTGTTTCTGGTGCCTAGGTTGACGCCGGGTGGTCTGTTTCCTTCCCTTTAGGTCTTTGTAGCAGTTGAATACAACTGAGTGGCTTGCTAGGCCATTTCAGAGGGCACTTAGGAGTTAAGCACATTGCTATGGGTCTGGAGTCACGTGTAGGCCAGACTGGCTAAGGACGGTAGAATTCAATCTCGAATGATGCTTGTTGAGGGATAAATATTGGCCAGGACACATCCGTACTTCTTCAAATAATGCCATGGGATCTTTCTCTTCCATCTAAGGAGCTCCGTTTCAACATGCCATCCCAAAAGAACGCACCTCAGAAGGTGCAGCACTCCCTCAGTTCTTGGTAAGTTAGTTAGAATTTTGTGCTCAAGACACAGAGGCGAGAGTGGACCAGGGCTGACATGGAAGATGAGGGCGAGGCACAAAAAGCTTGGTCTTTGTGAGTTTACACAGAAACAGCCAAGAACGAATTGGTATCAAAACGGGTTCAACGTGGCGGTTTCAGGATCTGCTAAACGCCTCCAGCCCCTGCTTGACAAAGAGCCATTTAGTACGGTTCCCTAATCTCGCAGTTTCAACTCTCACATCAGTGGAGGCTCAGTTGTAATCAATGACTTGCATAAAAACCGGGTCTTTGCCAGCTGGATACACTTTGGCTGAGGCAGTATGATTTTTTTTTGTTGCATTGTTTGATTCTTGTACATCTGGAGAAGGTATTTGTGGGTTCAAAGGTGAATGAGCGCCTGTTTGGATTTGGAAGGGGCCTTCCCCTCCAACCAATCCTCACCACGGGATTTGGGAGCTGCCCGAGGTTAGTACTTTTCTGAGAAAATTGTGTTTTTTATGCAGAGGGTTTGTAATGGCTGCACTTTGTGAGTGTATGGCAGAGATTTCTTTGCTGTTCTGCAGCAGGCAGCCTGTTTATCTCTCTTAAAATTGCATAGGACCTCTACAGTGCAGCAGGAGGCCAATCGGCCCATCTAATCTGCACCGACCCTCTGAAACAGCACCCCTATCTCGGCCCCCCCCCCCCCCCCCCCCGCCCCCCGGGCCTTATCCCCGTAACCACATAACCCCACCCAACCTGCACATCTTTTGGACAATAAGGGGCAATTTTAGCACGGCCAATCCATCTTTGGACTGTGGGAGGAAACCGGAGCACCCGAAGGAAACTCACGTAGACACGGTTAGAACGTGCAGACTCCAAACAGACCCCCAATCAAACTGGGGGTCCCTGGCGCTGTGAGGCAGCAGTGTTAAACATTGTGCCACCCAGGGCTTGCCAGAATGAAGGGGGTTCTCTGAGACTGATACCATTAACAGCCCAGGGTATACACTCAGAAAAATGTGGGCGGATCAATTGATAAACAATTCAATTCCCACCCCCTTTATCTGCCTTTTTTATACTTTCATGGTCAGCTGGTACATGCTCGCCCCTAATTGCCCTTGAGAAGGTGTCGGGGAACCATCTCCAAAACATGGACCAATTCATATTGTGTCGCTTTTGGTCCCTTACTTTCTTGGCTCAGGTCCTGCCTCTGTGAGCTTTGACAGATTATTCGAGTATGAGTAGCCTTGTATGAAAACCAGGGCACACCCTACCTCACCTTGAGGAAGTACTCCCAACATCCAGCAGGAGTCACTGGGGCCTGATCAGGTGGAGGACACCTGGATGAACATTGAACTTCTGAAGTTCAACAGGATGGAGGCTATCGAGTGCTGAGAATCACAGCAGCTTTCCAGAAACGCAGTGGTGACAAGACCGGGAGCCATTTTACCCAGATCCTCCTGCCACCAGAAACCGTTTCTCTTCATTTACTCCATCAAAACTAGTCAGGATTTCAAACGCCTCAAATAAATCTCCCCCTTTCCTTTCTCTGTTCTAAGGTGCTTTTCCAGTTCTCCACGTAACTGAAGTCCCTCATTGCTGGTGTCAGTCCAGCAAGTCTATTTTGCACCTTCTCTCTTCAGTGCATCGTGCGCACAATACTCCCAGCCATGGTATGTCAAAAAGGTGGCCAGTCAACCCATTGAACCTGTGCTGGCTCTTTGAATTTTTTATTATTATTTATTCTTGCATGGGATATGTGCATCGCTGGCAAGGTCAACATTTGTTGCACGTGGGCAGCACGGTGGCGCAGTAGGGCAGCAAAGTGGTTGACTCTTAAATACCCTCTGCAGACAATCAGTTTCAAAGGTAATTAGGGATGGGCAATAGATGTTGGCCCGGCCAGTGACGACCAAGTCCGATGAACGAATAAACAATAACAAACATCGTGTCCCTACCCTGTGTCTCCAAACTAAGGCAACTCCACTGGGTCTTCAAATCATGACAAGGGGTAATTTATGTCCACATGAAAGGGCAAAAGTGGCCTTAGTTTAACACCTGACCTGATAGATGCCATCTCTGTCACTGCTCCCTCAGTGACTCCACTAGGAGTGTCAACCTACATTTTTGTGCTCATGTTTCTCAAATATAGGGGCAGAACGGTGGCACAGTGGGTTAGCCCTGTTGCCTTATGGCACCGAGGTCCCAGGTTCGATCCCGGCTCTGGGTCTCTGTCCGTGCGGAGTTTTCACATTCTCCCCGTGTCTGCGTGGGTTTCGCCCCCACAACCCAAAGGTGTGCAGGGTAGGTGGACTGGCCACGCTAAATTGCCCCTTAATTGGAAAAAATTAATTGGGCACTCTAAATTAAAAAAAAAAACATTTGTTGCCTGTGACTAATTTTCCTTGAGAGCAGTTAGCAGAAAATCACGATTTTTGGGTCTGTCGTCACATGTAGGCCAGGCCACGTAAGGACGGCAGATTTCCTTCGCTAAAGGGCACGAGTGAACCAGATGGATTTTAACAACAGTCAATGGTAGTTTCACAGTCACCATTAGGCTAGCTTTACAGACCAGCTTTTTTTATTAATGGAATTCCACCAGTTATTGTGGTGGGATTTGAACATCCTACTCCCAGAGCCTGATGGTCTAGATTACTACTCCAGTGACATCACCACTATGCCACAGAATAAAACATATCCCACTGAGGTAAGCATTTGAAGTGTTGCCAACCAGTGGCAAAGATCTGGAACTAGCGCTCCTCGGTGGTTTTCCTAGGTTGTCCCAGAAGTGGCGAGAGAAGGTCCAATATTTCTGGCATGTAACAATAACAATGCGTGTACTTATAATGCTCCTTTGACATAAATGGGCGGCACGGTGGCACAGTGGTTAGCACTGTCGCTCCACAGTGCCAGGGTCGCAGGTTTGATTCCCAGCTTGGGGCACAGTCTGTGCGGAGGTCGCACGTTCTCCCCGTGTCTGCGTGGGTTTCCTCCGGGCGCTCCGGTTTCCTCCCACAAGTTCCAAAAGACATCCTGTTGGGTAATTTGGACATTCCGAATTCTCCCTCTGTGTACCCGAATGGGCGCCGGAATGTGGCGACTAGGGGCTTTTCACAGTAACTTCATTGCAGCGTCAATGTAAGCCTACTTGTGACAATAAAGATTATAATTATTAAATCAAACTTTCCAAGGCATTTCACAGGAGTGTTATCAAACAAAATTTGACACTGAGCTCTATAAGGAGATCTGAGGAGAGATGGCTAAATGTTTGATCAAAGAGGTAGATTTTTAGTTATGTCAATGAGGGAGGGAAAGGCGGAGAGGTGAAATTTAGGCTCTGGCTAGTGGAAGGTACTATACCGCGATAAAATCAGGAGAGAATAAGAGGTCAGACTTGGAGGAGGGCAGATAGCACAAGGAGTTGTAGGCTGAAAGAATGACAATTTAACGTCAAGGTGTTGCCCAACCTGCAAATGTACGTCAGCGAGCCCAAGGCTGATTGGTGGACAAGACTTTGTGCGAGTTTGTGTACAGCCAGGGGTGTTTGCTTCACTTGAAATTTCTGAAGGGTGTAAAGTGGGAGGTGGGACCAGGAGAACATTGAAGTGGCTGAATTTGGAGACAGCGAAGGCTTGGATGAGGGTGGCAGCAACAGTGAACGGAGACAGCGACATCGACTGGCCGATATTACAGACACGGAGGTAGACAGTCTTGGTGACGGAATAACAAATCGAAACTCAGCTCAGGATTAAATAGGCCAAGTCTGAAAAATGCACATTTTCCAAGCCTTTCCACATAATCTGGCCATCTTAGATGTAATGTCCCACTCTGAGGACTGTCCTGAAAATTAACTAGGCAGCTTTCGGCTTTCAACAAGAACCCTCATTGTGACACGTCTCCATATATCATTGCAGCCATCCCTGATATTCCTCTGACTCAGATTATTAATTTTGTTCTCTGTCCATTCAGGTTAGAATTTACCAGGTCATTTATCGTAGGAATCTCATTTGGAGAATTTTCCATCCCGCCAAATTGACCTGAATTTGAACCTCGACTTGTGAAGTGAATAAATAGTGTGTAAAGCGTTAAAGATTCGTTGCCTGCTTGAATACTCTTCTTCACAGGATTGTTGAACTCATCAACCCCAGACTGAAAAGCCATGAAATCATGCTCTCTCTCTCTTCATGTAAGATCCTTGTGAACCAAGGGTTGCAAATCGTGGGTTGCGCCATGATATCACTACA
Source organism: Scyliorhinus torazame (assembly GCF_047496885.1). Classification (NCBI taxonomy): domain Eukaryota; kingdom Metazoa; phylum Chordata; class Chondrichthyes; order Carcharhiniformes; family Scyliorhinidae; genus Scyliorhinus; species Scyliorhinus torazame. The sequence goes on along the minus strand of NC_092714.1, from coordinate 15,011,893 downwards.
AGGTGAGGAGGTAGGCCTCCAGAACTATCTCAGTGGGGATGGAGATTGAACGTGACCTGTTGGTGTTGTTCTGTACCGCAAACTAGCCTTCTGAATAAATTGAGCAAAGTGGCCTCCATCGCGAATTCCCAGCCTGAAAACTCCCAAATTAGCTCCAATATGAGTGTCTCTCGCGCCCACTAAGCAGGGCTGTGTTGTCAATGCAATTTTGGCCTCTCTCCAAATTTTCCTGACCCAGCCGCACCGACTCACGCCGCGGGCGACCCGGAAGATCCTGCCTGGGGAATTGGGAGCTCCAAACCTCCAGGGCTACAAGATCTTCCAGCTCATACTGTGGAGCACTTATGTTTCAACCACATTGCTGTCAGCCTGGAGTCACATGTAGGCCAGACGGGGTAGGAAAGTCAGATTTCCTTCTCTAAAGGGCATTAGTGAACCAATTGGGTTTTTAGATGTAAACATGATCTTTTTTTTCAAAAAATTATTTCATGGTCATTGTGAGACTTTTCATTCTGGAATTTTATTGGACGTAAACTTCACCATCCGCTATGGTGGGATTTTAACCTGGGTCCCGAAGGCAGTACCCTGTGCCCCTAGATTACTAGCCCATTCATAGAAACATAGAATTAGAATCATAGAATTTGCAGGGCAGAAGGAGGCCATTCGGCCCATCAAGTCTGCACCGGCCCTTGGAAAGAGCATTCAACCTAAACCCACACCTCCACACTGTCCCCATGACCCAGCAACCCCGCCTAACCTTTTTGCACACTAAGGGGCAATTTAGCATGGCCAATCCACCTAACCTGTACATCTTTTGTGAAGGGTAGGTCGTGCCTCACAAACCTTATTGAGTTCTTTGAGAAGGTGACCAAACAGGTGGATGAGGGTAAAGCAGTTGATGTGGTGTATATGGATTTCAGTGAAGCGTTTGATAAGGTTCCCCATGATAGGCTACTGCAGAAAATACGGAGGCATGGGATTCAGGGTGATTCAGCAGTTTGGATCAGAAATTGGCTAGCTGGAAGAAGACAAAGGGTGGTGGTTGATGGGAAATGTTCAGACTGGAGTCCAGTTACTCGTGGTGTACCACAAGGATCTGTTTTGGGGCCACTACTGTTTGTCATTTTTATAAATGACCTGGAGGAGGCCATAGAAGGATGGGTGAGTAAATTTGCAGATGACACTAAAGTCGGTGGAGTTGTGGACAGTGCGGACGGATGTTACAAGTTACAGAGGGACATAGATAAGCTGCAGCGCTGGGCTGAGAGATGGCAAATGGAGTTTAATGCAGAAAAGCGTGAGGTGATTCATTTTGGAAGGAATAACAGGAAGACAGAGTACTGGGCTAATGGTAAGATTCTTGGCAGTGTGGATGAGCAGAGAGATCTCGGTGTCCATGTACATAGATCCCTGAAAGTTGCCACCCAGGTTGAGAGGGTTGTTAAGTCGGCGTACGGAGTGTTAGCTTTTATTGGTAGAGGGATTGAGTTTCGGAGCCATGAGGTCATGTTGCAGCTGTACAAAATTCTGGTGCGGTCGCATTTGGAGTATTGTGTGCAATTCTGGTCGCCGCATTATAGGAAGGATGTGGAAGCATTGGAAAGGGTGCAGAGGAGATTTACCAGAATGTTGCCTGGTATGTAGGGAAGATCTTATGAGGAAAGGCTGAGGGACTTGAGGCTGTTTTCGTTAGAGAGAAGAAGGTTAAGAGGTGACTTAATTGAGGCATACAAGATGATCAGAGGATTGGATAGGGCGGACAGTGAGAGCCTTCTTCCTCGGATGGTGATGTCTAGCACGAGGGGACATACCTTTAAATTGAGGGGAGATAGATATAAGACAGATGTCAGAGGTAGGTTCTTTACTCAGAGAGTAGTAGGGGCGTGGAATGCTCTGCCTGCAACAATAGTGGAATCGCCAACACTAAGGGCATTCAAATGGTCATTGGATATTCATATGGACGATAAGGGAATAGTGTAGATGGGCTTTAGAGTGGTTTCACAGGTCGGTGCAACATTGAGGGCCGAAGGGCCTGTACTGCGCTGTAATGTTCTATGTTCTATGTGGGAGGAAACCGGAGCACCCGGAGGAAACCCACGCAGACACGGGGAGAACGTGCAGACTCCGCACAGACAGTGACCCAAGCCGGGATTCGAACCTGGGATGCTGGAACTATGTTAACCAGTGTGTTCCTGTGCCGCCCATTATCGCACTGCCTCCCCGAACCAAGCAGAACCAAGATTCAAAACTTCTCTGCTTTTCAATTCTATTGAGTAATGAATCCCAGCGCTCTGTTTGCTACCTGATTGCCCTGTTGGCTTATGTTGTTACTTTTAATGATTTGTGAATCTGCACCCCTAGAACTATACCCAGTAAGCTGGGTTTTAACCACAAAAGCACGTTGGCCGGGGTTGGATGATATGTGAAAACGTTTCAAATCGCAAGCTCTGAACCTGGCCAGCCTCCAAGCTGTCCACGATCAGTTTTAAATAAGGCAGGATAACAGGGTGAGCAGCCAATCCACTTTCAAGGTGGGGCAATGTTGGCCATTGACTATCATAATCAGCCTCAATCTGAAGCTTCTTTGCAAGTTTAACCCAGGTTGGTTAAGTTTCCCGAGTGTCAAGGAACATAACAGCTGAAGGGAGGCGAGGAAAGTTTTCTCCAACATCCAAATCCACCCCCTCACCAATCAGACCTTTCCCCCGCATAAAAGAACACCCAACCAGGTGCTGGAATGTGGCAACGAGGGACTTTTCACAGTTACCTCATTGCAGTGTTAATGTAAGCCCACTTGTGACAGTAAAGATTTTTATTATTTTTAAGATTCCCCCGGGATTAGGGTTTGGGCCCAGAGGGTCAGGGATCGAGCCTCTCCACAGGGCCGAGGATCAAACCCCATCCGATTAACCCACTAGCATTTGCAGCCACCTTGCTTGTCCTGTGGCCTGCACTGGGCTGCTGTCCATCCAACTTGCAGCTAAGCCTGTTGATTAGGCTGACCTCCAGACAGGGAACTGACTGAGAAAAATGTTATACAGTCTGTAGACTCAAAAGAACACAACATGGAGGAAAATCTTGGCACCTAAACTCCATGCCTCCGTCACCACGCCTGTCTGAAATGGGACCTACATTTTTTTTAATTCATTGGATGTGGGCAGCATTGGCTCATCCCTAATTGTCCCACTGGCCCACTCTTGGTCGTCAGAAAAGGGATGGAAGGTGTCATAGTCAATGCTGTCAAGTGCTATTTACTTATTCAGCGCCTGCTCACCAATGTCGGTTGCGCCAGGGACTCTCGGCTCCGAAACTCATTGTGGCGGCACGGTAGCACAGTGGTTAGCACTGTTGGTTCACAGTGCCAGGGACCTGGGTTCGATTCCCGGCTTGGGTCACTGTCTGTGCGGAGTCTGCACGTTCTCCCCGTGCCTGCGTGGGTTTCCTCCGGGTGCTCCGGTTTCCTCCCACAGCCCAAAGATGTGCGGGTTAGGTGGATTGGCCACTCTAAAATTGCCCCCGGAGTGTCCAAAGGTTAGGTGGGGTTGCTGGGTTACGGGGATAGGGTGGAGATGTGGGCTTAGGTAGGGTGCTCTTTCAGGGGCTGATGCAGACTCGATGGGCTGAATGGCTTCCTTCTGCACTGTAAATTCTATGATTCTATGGAGAAAAGAGAGTAATTCACAAGGTGTGGTGAGAGTAACTGCCCTTGACATCAACGCAGAACGTGACCGAGTGTTGGCATCAAGGAGTCCTTGCAAAATTGTTGTTAATGGAAATGGGGGAGAAAATTCTTCACTTCTGGAGTCAAACCTATCAGAAAGAATGATGATTGTTGTTGTCAGAGGTCAATGATCTCAGCCCAGGACACTGCTGCGGGAGTTCCTTTGGGCAGTGTCTGAGGTCCAACCATCCTTAGTCCCTTTAACAATGTCCTTCCCTCCATCATAAGATTTGCTGATAATTTCACAATGTTCAGTACTATTTACAACTCTTCATGTGCTGAAGCAGCCCCTATCCATATGTAGCAAGACGTGGTTAACATTCAGGTTCCAGCTGGAAAATGCAAAATAACATTAATGCTGTACAAGTGCCAGGCAATGACCATCTCCAACAAGATAAAAGTCAACCATCTTGCCTTGATATTTAACAGTATTATCATCTTTCAATGCCCCTGTAGCAACATACTTGGGTTACCACTGATCAGAAAGTGAACTGGACCAGCCTTATAAATACCCTGGTCAGACTCGGGGAATCCTGCGGTGAGTAAGTCACCCCCTTGCTCCCAAAGCCCGTCCACCATCTACAAGGCACAAGTCAGGATTGTGATGGAATACTCTCCACTTGCCTGGATGAGCGCAGCTCCAACAACACTCAAGAAGCTCCAGGACAAAGCAACCCGCTTGATTGGGGACCCAACCACAAACATTCACTCCCTCCACAACCGACGCACATCCGCAAGATGCACTGCAGGAACTTACCAAACCTCCTTTGACAGCACCTTCCAAACCCAAAAGGACAAGGGTATATGGGAACATTCCCCCCCCCCCCCCCCCCCCCCCCCCCCGCCCCCCTCCCGAATATACCCCTTCAAATCACAACTTATCCTGACTTGGAAATATAACGCCGTTCCTTTACTGTCGCTGGGTCATAACCCTGGAACTCTACAGGAACTGCAGTGGTTCAAGAAGGCAGCTCACGTCCACCACCTTGTCAAGGGCATTTAGAGATGGGTAATAAATGCTGGCCTTGCCAGCAACGCTCGCATCTTATGACTGAATTTAAAAGGTCTGTTATTCTATGTCACTAACACTTTTGGCAACAATCCTGTGCCTCTAAATGGATTTTTAAGGACTCTGTTAGTGGCAAGCCTTACATGGGTGGACATTTGAAAGTTATTTTCCATTTTACAGTGCAGGCAAAGTAAAAACAGACAACTCGCAGCAGCCTGCTTTCATTACAGCTCATGTTTTCCTCAGCGTCATTGCCCCTTACATGCACAGCACACACTGGGATCTCACAGTGAGCAGCTCACCACCGCCTGGTACTGGACGGTTGACGGGCATCTCATTATGCTCTCCAAAGAAGTTGATTGATGTCCATTGGAGGAGTTCAATGGAGGCTGATCGCCACAACCATCTCAGTGCCTTGAGTGATGGGCAAAAATTACTGACATTGCGAGTGATTCCTGCATATCAGAAATGGATAGAACAATGGAATAGTACAGCACAGAGCAATGCCATTCAGCGTGGCTCATTTGAAAAGCGAATCCAGGTAGAATCGTAGAATCCTAGAAAGGTTAAGCGCGGAAGGAGGCCAGTTGGCCCACCTTGTCCATGCCAGCCCGAGATCACCCAGGTGTCCGTTCTACTCCCACCTTCCCGCACCCGGTCCATGGCGCTGTATCTATTTAAGGTGCTTTTAAAAGTGTTCAGGGTCTCTGCCTCCACCACCAACTCGGGCAGTGAATTCCAGACCCTCACCACCCTCTGCGTAAAAAGGTTCTTCCCCATTTCCCCTCTGCACCTTCCGACGCTTATCTTGAATCTACGTCCCCTGGTCCTCGAATTCTCCACCAAGGGAAATAATTGAATCCTGTTCACCCTATCTCTTCCCCTCATAATTTCGCACACCTCAATTAGTCCCAATCTCCTGCACTTTCCCCATTCCCTTGCAATTATTTTTCCTCGTGAAGTATTGATCCAAATACTCCGACATAGCAACATGGTACCATGGTATATTTACGGTCCCCATGGTAAAGTCGCTGTTTTAGCAGAAGCCAAACGATGCTTGTGATGCATCGAGGAGCAACTACCAATGAGTCTGGCACTCAGATGGGTAGAGCAAACATGGCACAAGCCAAAATTGCTGCTTGGCTGAAGCAAAATACTGTGGATGCTGGACATCTGGAATCAGAACAGAAAGTTCCAGAATTAGTCAACAGAAGACTTATTCCGAAGATGAGGCTTATTGGACTTGAAACTTTAACTGTTTCTTTCTCCCCAGATGTTGCCACATCAGCCGGGGCGTTTCCAGCACTTCCTGTTGTTCTCACTAGTTAGCTATTCCTTACTTTCTCCAGTGTTTGAATTGGTAGCCTCAGTCAAGGGTTGCCAACCCTCTAGGAACTTCCATAAGACACACGCGTGGAGAACCAGGTAGGACTGAGCTGTTCCCCTTAATCATTTCAGAGTCGATAGTGCGACTCAATGAACCATAGAGTACCAGGTGGCGTTGAGTTGCTTACATTGAAATTGTGGCGTGTACTGAGCATGAAAGGGGAGGCGACACTTGAGAATCTCCAGCTCTTAAAAGATTAAATCTGCAGTACGTCCCTGCAAGCAATATGAGAAATATTGGACATTCTGAATTCTTCCTTTGTGTACCCAATCAGGTGCCTGAATGTGGCAACTAGGGGCTTTTCACAGTAACTTCATTGCAATATTAATGTAAGCCTACTTGTGACAATAAAGATTATTATTATTGTAAAAAAATAATGTTTTTCTTAAATTTTCTTTGAAGGCTTTCAGTTGTTAGTTACGGAAATATTGGAGATGGGCGAATGGGATGAATGATTGGATTACAAAACCCTGCTTGCATTCCAAGTGGCTGTTGGAAGGCAGAGGAACCTGGAGTATGGGCCAATGGAGGGAATATGGGGGTGGTGCATTTGTTGTGTGTGTGTGTGTGTGCATGGGGGGGGCTCATGTGACGAGACATCCAGGAATACACCGTTCCAGAATTGTCAACCCTTGTTTACCGCAAGATTTATTTACTTTTCCATCTTTCGACAATGGGAACCTGAGGAATGGCCACACACAGAGAGGCTATGGTGCCGTGAATTCTGAGTGGCAAAACAAAAGATTGAAAATTGTGCGTTTGGCATGTTGTCCAGAACATTCTGCTGTATCACAGCGGCCATAATTGATACTGGCAAAACCAGCCCCTTGCCAAGATAACTGTGAACAATTGCTGTTGCATGAATGGCACCACAGCGATTTAGGTTAAGCTAAATTGTGCAGATTAGCATATCATATTGAGTAAAAGCCAACAAACCACCCCTGCCAAAAGCGACCCTTGCCTGAGTTAGTTAGTTAACCTCGGAGCTATCGTACAACGCTGCTATGGTTGCCAACTCTTCAAGATTAGACTGGAGTCACCAGGCATGACAGATCAACTCTGAGAAACCTTGAGGAGGAAAAGGAACCCCAGAAATGTTAAAGATTTTCTTTTATTTATTCATTATTTTAATATTAAAGTTTAACAAGAAGGTTATTTGTCAGGGCCGTGAAATTAGAGTCGGGAGCAGATGATAAAACCTCCAAGAGTACGTCCAGCAAAGGTTGGCAGGAGTCGGGATCCTGAGCGGTTTTCCAGGATCCCATGGCTCCAAATTGGCTCTTGGAGCTGGTCTGAAATCATGGCTCACATGGATACGTTCTGGCAGAAACACGACTGTTCCCAATCCCACAGTGGCATAGCAGCGAGCAAGGCCCAACTTCACAGCTCTGAGAAACAGCATACCTCAGATCCTTTGATGTACAATATTCTTTCTTCTTGACATACTTATTTGAAAAGCTAAATACATTCGCATGAAAGGACGCAGAATGCAGAAGGAGGCCATTCAGCCACCATGCTGGTGTGAGTTCTTTGAAAGACCTAGCCAATCGGTCTTACTCCCCTTTATTTTGAATTGCCAATTTTTCTTTTTCAAGGTACATCTAATTCTCTTTTGAGAGCTACTATTGAACCTGCTCCCACCACAGCCAACACATACCAGGTCCCAACAACTTTCCTGACCCTTTCCTTTGTCAATGATCATAAATCCATGTCCTCTGGTTACTGACCTGCTGTAATTGGAAACATTGGGCGGGATTTACTGACGTAGTTTTCGCCAACGGAGGCGGCGACCCAGCGGAAGTTTCTGGTCCCGCCATTGTCAACGGGATTTCCCGCTGACTGCACCCTCATCCCTGGGAAACCTGTGCGCCGTCGGTGGGATCGGAATATCCCCCAGGCGTGAACAGCCGGTTAATTCCGCCCACTGCCTCTATCAAAACGCATTTTCATTTTGAATACCTCTATTAAAATTGCCTCTTCGCCTTTCTGCTTTAAGGAGAACAATCCCGGCTTTTCCACTCTCTCCGTATATTTAAAGTCGCTGATTTCTGGTACCTTTCCAGTAAATCTCCTCTGCACCCTCTCCAAGCCCTTGACACTCTTCCTGAGAGTGGTGGCTGTAATTGAACCCGATGCTCCTGCTAAGACCTAACCAAGTGTTTTCTCAATGTTGAGTGTAAATTCAATGAGCTCTGGCCCTGCGTTAGGGGATTCACAGTTACCAATATTTTTAAATGCAGAAATTAAAAGTCACGTCAACAGGTGTCCGTAATTCCAAATCGTAATGATCCCGATGTACTGCCGGTTGGTTTCTGTACTGATGGTTGGTTTCAACGACTGGGACATTTGATGCCACTGAAATTGAACATAGATTCTCCAGTGGTGTGCTTCCCGTGAACGACACGCCAGAAGAGGGTCACGTTAAATTGGCACTGTTATACCAGAGGAATGTTTGCCCAGTGTGAATAATGATTGGGATTCTTCTTGGCCTGGGCAAACAAGTCAGGAGTCTTGTCAGTCTGACGTTACAGACACCATGGGCTGCATTCTCTGTTTTTGGGACCATGTCCCCACCCCGTCGTGAAAACTTTTACCCCAGGAAATCTGGCGTCAAAAGGCCACAGATTCACAGCCCTGCAGAGGGCTAGCAGGCAGCTGTCATGGAGCCCGCAGCTCGAGCTGCCGATTTGGCCCCCCGCACTTCCGGGTCAGAGGCCACGCATGCGCACACCGGCGGCCTCCAGTGGCCGAACCGTGCTCCATGGCGGACTCAGCCCGCGGACCTGGACCGCCGAAATAATGCCATTTTCTCCATTTGCTATGCCAGCCATTCTAGATGCACACTCACTCACATTGCTAGATTCGCTCAACATTGACCCTAACCTGCATTTTTAACTCTATATCCTCTCCATCAGCAAGGCCGCCTCTTTCCACGCTGCCCCCAACGCCCCCCCCCCCCAACCCCCGCCCCCCATCCCCACCCCCCACCCCAGGACATCACTTATCTCAACCCCTGGTCTCAGCACATCAGCACACTTTTGTTAACTTCAAACTCAAATATTTGAGTGGTCTCTCGACCAGGTTCCCATTGTCGATCTGTAAACTTCAGAAACTGACTCTATCTTAGCGCACGCCCATTCAGCCATCATCACTTGAATCATCTTGGTGGGGTTGGGATTGCGGGGGGGGGGGCGGTTAACAAGCGGCTGTAACAATCCTGATGAAGGACCTGCTGCTCGGTGTGTTGCTCCTGGAGCAAAGTCAACATAAGAATATTCTAAATTGATGGGAGGAAAAGGCCGGATGGTCCATTTAGCCTGCCCCACACCTCACCATGGCTGGAGAATCAAGATTAAACATTTCCCACTTCCCCTCCCCATTCCAATCCATAGCCCTGTAATCTTCTGGGAGGGGGAAAACACCCCAAACAATCCCATGCCAACGAGTGAAAAATATCGTGAAAAACTTATCTCTGACCTCCCAATTCCAAATCTCTTCCTGCACCTAGTGGTGCACTATGGCAGTGTTTTGTCTGGTTCCATAGATCGTAATTCCTGGAGCAGGTCGTTAGTCTGTCATCAGAGATTAATAGCTTGAGCGGTGCCACTCCACGACAAGTGTGGCTGACCAGGAGTCTCTCCCGCTCTTACCGCCAGGTAATTGGCATGTTTGGAAGAATTTCACAGGTTGAAACTCAACCTGTTTGGCCGCATAATGAAGTCACCTGACTTGGCCATCAAGTCCTGGGGCGGAACTCAAACCCAGAGCATCCGGCTCAGAGGCAGGGACGCTACCCTCTGTGCCACAAGGCCTTCATTTTGATCTTCTTAGGTGATTGAAACTAGACCAGGAGATCAGACGCAGTGACTCTTAGAACATAGAAAACTCTTGCTGTTACAAGTTTGCTTTTCCATAGCAACATGCATGGGCCCAGGAAATGCCGGTGCCCCTTAGAGTTCAGGAGGCCCCACTGCTTTCAGTATGAAAAAGGCCACTGTAGGGAAACATCAATCTTCGCACATCAAGGTCCCACAAACAGAAATGAGAGGAACGACAGGATGGTGGCAGATACACCCTTGGTTTACTGTGTTATCTGAAAGGTCGCACCTCTGACAGTGCCACCCACCCACAGTACTACATTGGAAGGATCAGTCTAGATTCTGTGCTCAGGTTTCATGCATCGGGCTTGTACCCTTGACCTTCTGTCTCAGAGGGCTAAGATTCACTTAGCCTTGCTGACCCGGGTGTTGTGTTGAGGCAAAATTGGGAATAATGCTCTTTGCAGACTAATAGATTCCCACCTCGGCACATACCTGAAGACTGATCAGGTGAGACCATTAGAGTGGAAGTATCAGTGCAGATAATATAAAATCCCAGTCTAAGGTTAGTACTCGCAGGTCAAGACGCGGATAAAATTGGGATATAAAAGATTTGACTAAACCTAACCTGGGATTTTGTGCCCCGTACCTCTTTTCTTTGTTGCTGTCAACAAGGGTTGTCAACCCTTCAGGATTGCCCAGGAATCTCCAGGAATTAAAAGATTAACCTCCGGGTTACTGTTGTGAGCAAAACACCAGGAGAAACACGATAGGGAGCATTAAAAAACCAGTGGTATAGAGCTTTCATTTCCTGTCTGCACTTTTCATTCATCAGCAGAAAGGACATTCCAGTTGGGGAAATTGGCAATTTGACAACAATAAACATCCAATCAGTATTCCCACACACTTACACCCACCCCGTCATTCCCAACATTCCGTATGGCTGAGGGTCAGGTGGGGGTGTGGTGGATGGGGTGCGGGGAGGCTGTTGTGGTGCATACGAAAAATTCTGTTCACTTTATCCTCACGGAAAGCTGGTGCGGCGCCAGGATTTTGTCTTGTTGGGAAGGGGAAGAGTGCGGTGGGGGTTAGCGATAAGAGATCACGTGGTGAAATTAAAGAGTTGGCAACCCAACGCCACTTGAATTGCCTTTTGAAGATGTCAAGGTTAATAACCCAGTTCTGCGCCATTGCTGCTGTCGATGTTGGCAAGGACTAAATCTGAAAAATCCCTCTCACAGCGAAGCACTAGAACATGTCCTTAATCTGAGAGAGGACGTGCTTTGAATTTTATTTTGCGCACTGAGTGATTCATTAATATCTTTCTCCAAAGCAAAATGCCTGTCTTGGAAGTCTGCAGCGTTGCGTCTCTCGATGGATCGTGCATGCTCCGGGGAAAGCTAGGAGATTGTATAGTTAACTCCCGTGGTGTAATTCTAAACTATACAACCTACTACCTCAACCCGGACGCAAGCAAATGCTTCCGACTGAACACCACATATTGTTTCTTCGTTTCTTCGATTTATAAATCCCCTCATCCTTTCATAAGTTTATGATACCATAGGAAATAGGAACCAGAGTAGGCCCCTCGAACATGCTCCACCATTCAATGAGATCATGCCTCAGCTTTACTTTCCTCCCTGTCCCACATCACCCTCGATATCCCCGTCAATCGAAACTCTGTCTAACTCAGCCTTGAATATGTTCAATCATCAAGTCATTGCTGCGCTCTGGGGAAGAGAATTTCAAACACCAATTTAAGTGGGGGGGCTTCTTTCTTTTCAAGTGCGTCCCCTAGTTCTAGATTCCCCTCAGCTTCCACCCTGTGAAGTCCCCCCCGTCCCCCCCCCGTCCCCCCCTCAGAGTCTTATATTTTTCAATAAGATCACCTCTCATTCTCCTAAACCCCAATGAGTGTAGGCTCAGCCTGCTCAACCTTTCCCTCTAAGACAAACCTTTCATCCCAGCAATCGGCTTCTCTGAACTGGTTCCAATGAAGAATATCCCTCCTTATGGAGATCATAACTGTACGTAGCACTCCAGGGGCAATCTCACCAATGCACTGTGCAGCTGCAGAAAGACTTCCCTACTTCTATACTCTCCACCCCTTTGCAATAAGGCCGACATTCCACTTGCCTTCCTAATTACTTGCTGTTCCTGCATGCTAACCATTTGTGATTCATGTACAAGGACACCCAGACCTCCCTCTGTACTGCAGCTTTCTGCAGCCTCTCTCCACTTACTGATAATGTTCTGCTCTTCTACCCTTCCTCCCAATGTGGACAAGTTCATATTTTCCCACATTCTACTCCATCTGCCAAATTTCTGCCCGCTCACTTAACCTTTCAATATATCCCCATGACAGAGGCGTGTGTTCTCCTCACAACCTACTTTCCCACCTATCTTTTCTTTCATCAGCAGGTTTGGCTACAACACGCTTGCTCCACTCATCCAAGTCATCAATTTGGATCATAACTAGTTAAGGCCCCAGTACTGACCCCTGCGGCACTCCAATAAGTTACAGTTTGGCAACCTGAAAACGACCCTTTATCCTGACTCTCTGTTTCCTGTCAGTTAGCCAATCCTCTCTCCATGCTAATCTATCACCCCCAAGACCATGAACTCATCTTATCAAATAACCCTTGGAAATCCAAGTATGCTGCATCTACTGGTGCCCCATTATCTACCCTGCTTGTTGCATCCTCAAACAACCCTAATAAAGTCGTCAGACAAAATTTCTCTTTCACAAAACTATCTTGACCGCCTGATAGTATGCCAATTTTTTTAATGTCCACCTACTATCTCCTTAATAATGGACCCCACTGTGGCCATATTGGAAGTGAGAGTGATGTGGTGGGTGTGGATGTGTGGCAATACATCAGAACTGCGCCTCGGAGTCTCATGTGCCTCAGCACACCTGTGACAGGGACCAATTTAAAGAGGAAATTGGATAAACACATGAGTGGGATAGGAACAGCAGGGTGTGCTAATAGCATTAGATTAAAATAAATATTAGATGATCACTTGAAATGCCATCGCATCCAAGGCATCCAAGTGTTGATAAATGGGATTAGAATAATTAGGTTCTTGATGGCTGGCATGGACGCCATGGGCCAAAGGGCCTCTTTCCATGCTGTAAAATTCTATGATTCTACGAAAAGATGGGGGCGGGAGGCTTGTGTGGGGCATAAACAACAGTACAGGCCAGTTGGGCCGAATGACCTGTTGCTGTGCTGTCGATTTTGCAGCACATACATGACCCCATTCACTTTCCTACTTCAACAGAAGCAGATGCTGGAAATCTGGAGTATCAATTAGCATGGTAGCACAGTGGTTAGCACTGTTGTTTCACAGCCCCAGGGACACGGGATCGATTCCCAGCTTGGGTCACTGTCTGTGCGGAGTCTGCACGTTCTCCCCGCGTCTGCGTGGGTTTCCTCCGGGTGCTCCGGTTTCATCCCACAAGTCCCGAAAGACGTGCTTGTTAGGTGAATTGGGCATTCTGAATTCTCCCTCAGTGTACCCGTACAGGCGCCGGAATGTGGCGACGAGGGGCTTTTCACAGTAACTTCATTGCAGTGTTAATGTAAGCCTACTTGCTCCACTAATAGAGATTATTACAGAAAATGCTAGAAACACTCAAGCGGTCTGGCAGCATCTGTGGGAAAAGAGAAGCAGAATTAACATTTCAGGTTAATGACCTTTCATCAGAACACCTTTTCAGCAAGGACAGGAATTGTGGCAAGGAAGGGAAGGTTTGTGACTGGGTGTCAGGCTGGAGAGATTAAATGATAAAAGGCAGGATGGTGCGAGGAAAAGATTGGCGGTATTATTCAAAATGAGAAAGCAATAAAAGTGGGTCCAGAGGATGTGTAAATTGTGTCAACAGAAATATAGAATCACCAAGTGATACAGCACAGAAGGACTTTTGGCCCATCATGTCTGTGTTAGTTTTTTTTATTAGAGCTAACCCATTAATCCTACTCTATTCCTGTAATCTTGCCCTCTGTCTAATCACTCTATACAAATGCGGTCAGTCCTTTTTTTAAAATACATTTTTTTGTCCATTTAAGGGACAATTTAGCGTGGCCAATCCACCTACCCCGCACATCTTTGGGTTGTGGGGGTGAGACCCACGCAGACACGGGGAGAATGTGCAAACCCCTCACACAAGATGCTGTCAGTTCTGCCGAGTATTGACTTGTATCTTCTAACTTCCTCTGCTATTCTCTACTTTGCTGCTCTTTCTCATCAAGACCTATATTCCCGCACTTCTCCTGATCGCAAAGCAGCTTTTGATGGAATTATGTGGCTCTTCTGTGTGTACAGTTGATGATTGATAACCTCCACTGCATATTGCTTAGCCACATGCTCAGAGGAACCTCTGGAGATGATAAGGTCGGCCTCCAAATGGTCTTTCTTTCTCTCTTTTCAAGTTTTATTTGGGAACGGGCTCCCCAAAATTTGCTGACAGTCCGTTATGGTGATCGGACTGGGATTATAGAAATTCAGCAAACAGAGAGGAGATTGGAGGAGCACTGCACGATGTAATGTACCTTAGAAACATCGGAACAGGTGGAGGATCAATCCTGACCTCTCCAACTCGTTGGTCCTATAACTCTTAAGGTCCCGTAACTCCTTGCCCGACAGAAGCCTATCAATCCTGACTTTGAGATTATCAATTGATTCTCAGCCCCGACAGCTTTTTGGAGGGAGAGGGTTCCAAATTTCCACAACCCTTTGTATGAAGTAATGCTTCCTGACATCACCCCTGAAAGGTCTCACTTTAATTATTTGGTAATGTCCCGTCTTGTTCTGGATCTCCAACCAGAAGAAACAGCCTCCCTCCATCTATACTGTTGAATCCTTTAATCATCTCAAATGTATCAGCTAGAATGACATCTTAATCCTCTATCCATCTGATTCAAAGTTAGATAGGCAAACACATCAATATTGGGGAATACAGGAACAAGAATACGGCCATTCATCCCCTTGAATCTGTTCCACCATTCCTCCTTTTGGGGTAGGAGGCGAGCATTCCAGAATGCTAAGAGGAGAGTGGTGTCCCTGACAATGCCGTACTTTGGGAGCAAGAAAGACATGCCAGCGAGAAAAGAAATATACATCGGAAAGGAACCGTAGGAGCCGTACCAGTGTCCCCGAACAGGCGCCGGAATGTGGCGACTAGGGGCTTTTCACAGTAACTTCATTTGAAGCATACTTGTGACAATAAGTGATTTTCATTTCATTTTTTTTTCAAGAGGAACGAGAAGAATGAATGGTGGAGATGCTGGATGAGGGAGCTGGAGAACCGACGGAAATCCCGACTCTGAAACAAAACAGAAAAAGAAAAGAGCTTAAGCTCCTCGCTGTTCGTGACGTAACCAGGGGAGGCCTACCAGGGTCACGGCGGCTATATGACCACATTGACACAGACCCATAGAAGCGAGCTTGCGCACTAGACTTCACCACAAGATCGGATCTACGGGTTTATAGCAACTGGCAGTGTCTGACCATGGTAGGATGACGTAGCTGGGAAATCCAGTCCATGGAATTCGTGCGGCGAAATGGAGCGAGAGAGAGAGAGAGCGAGGGAGAGGAGCGAAACAACAAAGAATTTTATTTAAATATTCAACAGTCAACCCTCTAACAAAACTCAGGCACACAGATTAGTTGAATCAAATTTCACTCAACACATGCACATGTTCACGGAAAGTTTATGTCCCTCAGTTTTATTCTCACTCTTAAAACCAGTTCCGTACTATTTCCTCGGGTCTCCCTCTAGGAATGGGAAGAGGCAATTCAGACGATCCAGCCTGTTCCACCATTCAGTTCAATCATGGCTGATCTCTGCCCTAACTCCGTCGACCTGCCTTCGCCCCCTAGTCCTCAATAACCGTACCAAACAAAAAGCTATCAATTCTCAGTTCGGAAATTTTCAAATAACCCGCAGCCTCAGCAACCTTTTTGATTTCAGATTTCCGACGATCTTAGTGTGAAAACGTTCTTCCAGGCAACACGCCCTTCGCAGATTAGAGTTTTAGCTGTGCAGACGGAGGATATTCGGCCCATCATGTCTGCATAAATGCTAAGTTTACTGAGCGCCATTTTCCTGTCTTCTCTCATCAGACAGCCCAGAACTAGGTCATTCATTCCATCTTGTCTATGCCAGCCCTCTGAAAAAGTTATTCAATTAGACCCATTCCCTTCCTCTTTCCTGATATGCTGAAAATGTTTCCAATTTATCCAATATTTTTCCAGGAATTATTTAGTTATCAAATTCCCCTTTGAAAATTGTTCTGGAATCTGCTTCCGCCACCTTGTCAGGCAGCGCTTCCCCGCTCAGAAGAACTGTTTGTCCAATTCTCTTGCTCACCTTCTTTCTTTGAAACGTATCTCCTCCACCAAGCTATTGACCATCTGACCTGGTACCACTGTATATGATTAGAACAGGAGAGCATACGAGCAGGAGTCTGGCCATTCAGCCCATCGAGAGTGCTCCGCCATTCAACATGGTCAAGGCTGACCATTCACTTCAATGCCTTTTTTCCCGTACTATTCCCATATTCCTTTATGTCATTGGCATTTAGAAATCTGCCAATTTCTGCAAACTCAAGGAGTGAGCTTCCACAGTCCCCTTGGGTAAAGAATTCCAAAGATTCACAGCCCTCTGTCATACTTTGTTTTATATCAGAAACAAAGGGCGCGATCTACCGGCCTCGTCACGCCCGATCCGGTGACGCGAAGAGGGTGTTATATCTCACGAGAGGCCTCTCCTCTGATTTACGACGCCCGTTACGCCTCGCGGGATATAACGAGATCTCGCGAGGCATCGCGATCTGGATCTCGCCCTCGATGGGTGGTGCCCAGATTTGCATATTCAAGCGAGTAGTTAGTCTGCAGCGGAGTTACCCAAGGTGCGGGGTCGAATGGCCTCGCCTCGGAGACCCCCACCCTGACACCCATTAGCACTGGTTTCCACAAACGTGGACCAGGCGTAAACGGCACTTGGAAGGGTCTCCCAGACGATTGGAGGCCCCAGGTGGTCAGGCTCTGGGTAGGGTGGGACACTGGTGCTCCCGATGCCACCCGGGGACCTTGGCACTGCCACCCCAGCAGTGCTACCCTGGCACCACCAGGGTGTCCAGGTGGGGTGAACTTTTGCCAGGATGTCCATGCCAGGAATCGGGCCCGGGGTGGCCTGCCCTGGGGTGTGGAGGTGGGGGGGATGCTCAAGGGTCTCCAAATTGGTAAGTTGGGTCATTGGGAGAATCCGGAGACTCCGGCGGGGAGGGGCGTCGAGAGTTTAGAGTGCCATTTAAAACCCCGATCACTTCCTGTACTGGCAAGCTGAGCTTGTCCGTGCAGGAAATGAGTCTAAGTGCGGCCTCGGCGGGCGCTCATCGCTGCGAACGCCAGGAAGCACCCCGCTCTATGTGCCCAAAATGGGACTCGGTTTTTTCCATTAAATCAAGTCCATTAAACATAGGAGTGGCCCATTCAGCCCATCCATTCAATATGATCACGACCGATCCTCTATCTCAACACCGTACTCTAAAGCTGTCCCTGTATCCTTTGATACCTTTAGAGTCTAAAAATCTATTTCCTTCTTAAATATATTCAGCGATTTGGCCTTCACAGCCCTCTGTGATAAAACATTCCACAGGTTCACCACTCTCAGTGAAGAAATGTCTCCCCATCTCCGTCCTAAATGGCCTACCCCCTATCCTGAGACTGGGACCCCTTGTTCTAGACCCTCCATCCATTGGAAACAACATCCCTGCAACCAGCCTGTCCAACAATGTTATACATTTCAATTAAACCCTCTCTCATTCTTCTAAATCCCAGTGAATACAGGCCCAGGTGACCCAATCTCTCCTCACATGACAATTCTGCCATCCCAGAAATCATATTGCTCATGTGAAGCCCCTTGGGACTTTTTTTGATTCAACGTGTGATGTAATTATAAGTGGTTGTTGCTGTGGTATTTACAATCAGTGTCTGTTGGTTACTGACCCTGATACAAGTAAAAAACCAATTTCCCTACACTCACTCTATCAAAATCCTTCATAATATTGAATACCTCTGATAAATTTTCCCTTAATCTTCTCAGCTGTAAGGAAAACAATCCTTGCTTCCTCAATCCCCCCTCCAAACTCAAGTCCCTCATTCCCGTTGCCATTCTGTGCCTCCTCTCCAAAGCCTTGCCATCCTATAAGGTGCAGTGCCCAGAATTGGCACGGCTGGGACTGAGTCAGTCAGTCATGAGGGTTTAGAATGACTACCTTGGTCACGACGTGGTCATTTCCTTGCTGTTTGTGGGACATTACAGTGCTTAAAATTGTCAGTGTACCCGGACAGGCGCCGGAGTGTGGCGACGAGGGGACTTTCACAGAAACTTCACTGCAGTGTTAATGTAAGCCTACTTGTGACAATAATAAAAATTATTATTATTTGACTGCGTAACAAATGTCACTGTACCTCAAGAATTGTTAATCGGGTGTGAAGCTTTTAGGTACTGAGACATACATGGACTTTGGGTATGTGCGGGTCACGTGCAATTGCAGCGAATAATCCTGAGTAGGCCCGATATTGAGTCTTGGGCCTGATTTAAATAAGGCCTCCCCAGAAAGCTCACTGGCAAAAATGCATGAGATTTCAAGGCCACTGCGTCTCTATCAGCGAGCGGCCTTCCCCTAAATCCCGAATGGGAGGAGGGGAGGAAGTGATCGGGAGGAGGCGGCTACATTCCAGATGATACAACTCGCTGCATGTTTGAAAAAAAAATCTCGCCTGTTTCTTTGCAGTTCCCCATGGTTACCGACTTTCCTGCCAGTGGGAAATGTTTCTCCCCAACGGCGCTATCAAAATCCCCTTCACGGCCTAGGAGCATTTCTCCTCTTTCATTCAGTCATACTAGTTGATCTTAGTCAGCCTGTTAGCAGACATCAACACCTGGGATCCCTGAGACACGCCCAGACTGTCTTTACTGCGGCCTACTCAGCAGGCCTGCAAAAGGAACTGAGAATCGGTTGGAGCTCAGGAAACCAGATGCCCGACCAGCCGAAAACTGGGGCTGTTCAGTGTCAAACTGGATGAATGTTCTCCCCCCCCCCACCCCCCACCCAACTCTACAACTCACTGTCCAAGCACTTGGGTGAGGTACAGAAGAGCACCCATTCAGAGATTTTCACTGACCTTGCCTGGCCTTAACCGGATCGTGACAGTCTCAAAATGGGGCAGACTCCATTTTGAAAGGGCCGGGCCCTGTGAAAAACATCCAACTATTTCAGACCCTCTTTTGAGATAGAAACCCGATACTGTGGCATGAATAGGACCCCGGTCAACATTTTAGGTTGTAGCATGGTCTGTGTTCGTTCTGGGCGATGGAATCCCTGGCCTGAAGGAAATGTCTACTTATAGTTTCAGGGTGACAGGGAAAGGAATGGTGGGGGAGGGAAGGTGGGGTCAACCCCAATGTCGCTGCTGCCCCAGGAACCCCACCGCTGGCGATCGTGACTGCCCCTCACACCATCCCCCGTCTCACAATCCAACTGCCTGGCAACCTGCTCGTGGGCTGCACCAAGGGTTTGCTCATTTGGCACTCAAAGATCACTGGGGGTCAGCTATATAGGAACATAGGGCAGAAGTAGACCATTCAGCCCACTGAGCTTGTTTAGCCATTGAATAGAATGGCGGCTAATCTGTACTCGAGCTCCATCCACATGCTTTGGATTCGTAACCTTTCAACTTCCTGCACTAGAGAAAGAAAAGTCTATTTATCTCAGATTTGAAATGGTTAATTGTGCTCGTAGATGTGGAGAGAGTTCCACACTTCGATGTGTGAAGGAGTGTTTCCTAATTACCCCCCCCCACCCCCCCACCCAATGGCCTGCCTCCAATTTTCAGCTTAATCTCCACTCTCGTCCTTCATGCTTCTCACATGAAGCAGTAGATGAGGAAGAATATGGATATAAAAAGTCCTCCTGAAAGCTGGAGAGTGAGCTGATGTGAAAGGAAATCTCAGTGAGGGAAGACAATTCCCAAACTCCCTTCCCTCATTCACCCCCTCGCCCCCACCCCACCCCGCCCCACCCACCCCCAGTAATAATGTACAGAGTAGCTCTGTTCCGACAGCATTGGTATCAGATGGGATTAGCTGCTCCAGCCCTGAGCAACCCCCCAGGGCCCCCTTGATCTGTGCAGCTCACCCCAAGCACTTACGCCTGGGATTGATTCAGCAAGGGAGCCAGAGACCACATACTCATCGCTTATGAAGAGCAAATAATAAAAGTTGTGCTACCTTTACTCAAATGTCCATTGGAAGCGTCTGCGACCAGGGTATGGATTCCTCAGATGTCGCTCGATCTGTATTGTAGGGAAAGGGAAACAAATGTTTAGTCTTCCTTTGAAAGGATCTGATGAGTCAGATGACAGCCTGCCCTGAAACACTGCAATCAGAGGTCTTGATGCTGCCCGTTATAGGTGTACACAGAACACAGGTCCATCAAGCCAAGATTCCATGGCCTAGGTACTCCCAAAGCATCAAACTACTTGTGGTGAATGTATTCACCTAAGTATGAACTGTCTGTATAGTGCTGTGAACTATGACCTGGAAATGATAATACGGTCTACTTCCAGGTACTGTACTGGAACCCCGGTGGGCTCCGCCTCTGGCTCCGCCCTCACCGGGGCGATATATAGACTGGCCACCTGTGGGTAGCACTCATTTGTACAGCAGACACTGGCAGGCGAGTTCCTGGATAATAAAGCCTTATATTCACTCGTTCTCAAGGTCTCACAGTGAATTGACAGTATAACACTACTTACACAGCAATCTCAGTGATACAGCATGCATCACATAGATTGCAGTCTGTAATTCACTCCTGGGGTACCTGATTTTCTATATATAAACCTTTCGACTACATCCCGCGATTAGATCTCAGTTTGTAGCTCACTCGCGATTATCATGGAATTTACAGTGCAGAAGGAGGCCATTCGGCCCATCAAGTCTGCACCGGCCCTTGGAAAGAGCACCCTCCACCCTATCCCCGTAACTCAGTAATCCCACCCAACCTTTTTGTTGGATACTAAGGGCAATTTAGCGTGGCCAATCCACCTAACCTGCACATCTTTGGTCTATGGGAGGAAACCGGAGCACCTGGAGGAAACCCACGTAGACACGGGGGGAACGTGCAGACTCCGCACAGACAGTGACCCAAGCCGGGAATTGAACCCGGGTCCCTGGCACTACGAAGCAACTGTGCTAACCACTGTGCTACCGTGCTGTCCGTGATTGTCCCTCGCTCGGTACAAAGAGTCCCCGGATCCCAGGACTACTTTGCAGCCCATGCCTCAGACAGCACAGAAAGGGGTGACACCCACCATTCCCCACCCAATGCCCTCCCAACCCCACACCTGCCCTTTCTCAGGACCTTGCGATTTATCTCCATTCAGCTGATTATCTAATTTCCCTTTTGAAAGCCACGGTTGAATTTGCGTCCGTTACACTCTCACACATTGCATCCCCGATCCTAGCCGCTCGCTGTGATGTTCCTCGTGCCGCTTTTGGTTCTTTTGACGATCGTCTTAAATGGCTGTCCTCTGGTTCTCAGCCCTTCTGTCAATGGGAAGAGCGTCTCTCTGTCTGCTCTGACCAGGAACGTCAGGAACACCTCTATTGGATCTCCAATCGACCATCTCTTCGGGAAGGAGAACAGTCCCACCTTCCCTAATCTATGTAACTGAAGTGCCTGGTCCCCAGAAGCGTCCTTGTAAATCTTTGCAGCACGCTGTTTAACACCTCCGCACCCTTCTGGTGTCCAGAATCGGACACAATACTCCAGTTGAGGCTAAGCCAGTTTTATAATTCATCGTCACTTCCCTGTTTTTGTACGCTTATTTTATTTTATATTCCTTGCTCTTACACCAAAATGTGCAGCTTCTCACTTCTCTGTATTCAGTTCCCTCTGCCACATGTCGACCCATTCAATCATCCTGTCTATGCCCTCCTGGGTCTCTCGTTGTCCTCCACACAGTTCACCCTCCCCACTGTTCACAACTCTTCCAAGATTTGTGTCATCTGCAAATTTTGAAATTTTGGCTTGAACACTCTCGTCTCGATCAGCAATATATATCAGGAAAAGCAGTTGTCCCAACACCGACCCCTGGGAAACTCACACCCAGGTGTATGGTGTTCTATATATAAACCAAACAAATGCCTTGATTAGATTCCAGCCGGTAATTCACTCCCATACATACTTTAATCCAGGTAGAAACATCATCCCCTTCATAAAGCTGCCTGCTGAAACTGTGATCTAACTCTGTTGCAGTCCTTCAAAACACTTTGTAAACAATCTGATATCATTCCTCCCTCCTGCTTTGGGGGAAGCTGCTTTGTAGCAGGGGCTGTTTAGCACAGGGCTAAATCGCTGGCTTTGAAAGCAGACCAAGGCAGGCCAACAGCAGGGTTCAATTCCCATAACAACCTCCCTGAACAGGCTCTGGAATGTGGTGACTAGGGGCTTTTCACAGTAACTTCATTGAAGCCTACTTGTGACAATAAGCGATTTTCATTTCATTCATTTTTCATTTCGTATTGTTCACCACCTTTACCCCATTTCGCTCTGTGGGAACAAACACAGTGGAGCGACGGAATTTACTTTCTTCACCCAAGGTCAATTCCTTCTCTTTTCCTCTCCTCCTTCGGCCTGAAGATTCCGACTCAAGCCGTTTTCCAATCTCTGACTAGCAGCTAACATGTTTACGAGGGAACAGAGCAGTGGGGGAGCAAAGAGTTTGTGCTGGTGGTACTTTTACCCTCTCTTGATTGCTGTGGAACCCATCACGTTCTCCTACCCTGTGTGCAAGACTAAAGTGGCAATTGTGGTAGGATGGCGTTACAATTCAGACCAATTCTGTCCCCATCTAATCTTTACATGTACAGAGAGACACACACACACACATATACACACATATATGAAACACGTACACAGGTACACCACCACACACACAGGGACACAGGTGCACACGCACACAGACACAGGTACACAAGCACACGCAGACAGACACCCAGGTACACAGGCACACACACATACACGCATGTATGAAAACACATAAACATAGGTAAACAAGCAAACTCACAGACACAGGTACACAAGCACACGTGAGGGGCGGCACGGTGGCGCAGTGGTTCAATCATGGCTCCGGGTCACTGTCCGTGTGGAGTTTGTACATTCTCCCCGTGTATGCGCGGGTCTCACCCCCATGACCCAAAAAGATGTGCAGGGTAGGTAGGTTGGCCACGCTAAATTGTCCCTTAATTGGAAAAAAAATTGGGAACTCTAAATTTAAAAAAACACAAGCACATATGCACAGAGCCTCACACACATGTACACACATGTACACACACACACATGTACAAACACATGCAGACATGGGTTCAAGCACGCAGACACACACACACATGCACATAGACACACACACACATGCACAAATTGACACCCACACATGTAACCATACAAAGACACATACACAGACACACTTCCTGACAAAAGGATTGACTCATCCTTGAATCAGGGCATTGAGACCAATCTTGTCACCTCTGACCCTGCCTTGGCTATACACTTGTTATTCAGCTTGGATCAAGAGCTGTGTAACCAGATGGGAGTTTCTGGTGGGGCATCACTATCTCACGAAGGTGCAAGGTCTTTGAAATCTTGATTCGGAAAATAACTTGAGTTTTCTCCAGGCAACCGCCGTTTCCTATCTGAAGAGGAGTGCGGTAGTAAAACAAATTCCTTCAAAAATGTGAGACAAACCTATATTAAACTAAATAGATCATAGAATCCCTAGAGGGCAGATGGAGGCCATTTGAGTCAGCACTGACCTTCGCAAGGCCACCCTGCCTAGGCCCAATTCCCCACCTTATCCTCACCCAACCTTTGACACTAAGGGGCAATTTAGCCTGGCCAATCCACCTAAACTGCACATCTTTGGACTGTGGGAGGAAACTGGAGCACCCGGAGGAAACCCACGCAGACATGGGGAGAACATGCAGACTCCATACAGACAGTCACCCGAGGCCAGAATTGAACCCGGGTCCCTGGCGCTGTGAGGCAGCACTGCTAACTACTGTGCCTCCGTGCTTGATTAACAAATAATTCAGGGCAAGCCTCACTGCCTCTCAGACAAAAATGACACAAACACTGAGCACGCTTATGTAGTTCAGCGCCCCAAAGGTTCATCTAACTAAAGAGTCTGCAATAAGCTGCATACTTAAAGATAGAAAGACTTTGGTATGGCATTTTTCACCAAGTCAGGATGACTCAAAGTGCTTTATAGATGATTAGGTTTTCCTTTGAAGTGTAGTCACTGTAGCAATGTGGGGGGAAAATGGCGGTCACTATGTACACAGCAAGATCCCACAATCAGAAATGTGGTAATGAGCAGATTGCCTGTCCTTCTCTTACGTCATGTTGGCTGAGGAGATAAATGCCAGCCAGGCCACAATGGAGAACTCCCACTGTACTTCTTTGAATTAGTTCCATGGGGTTTATTTCCTTCCAGAGGCGCAAAATACCGTTGAACCCCAAACTCTTGCACTTCATATTGAGCAGACACCATAGTGTGACGTCTCATAAATGGGTATGACACTGAGCAATGCTTGGGCAAAACTGTACTGAAGTAGGAAAGCGGGGTGTGGTGACTGACGTCATGGTTTAAGTGACGTCAGTCACCACACTGCAAATTGGAGGAGAGAATTTTGGAGTGCGGGGTTGTGAAGGTTCCGTCACCAGTTTTTCAACTGAATGAACAAGGAACCAAAGATAAACAGAGTAACTGAGGCGTTTAATTCATTTCCTTCATTCTCACTCTCGATACTTGAGCATCAGAGAATCTTACTCCACAGAAGCAGTCATTAGCCCATTTTACCAGCATCGACTCTTAGAAATGAGCCTCACTTCTCCTCTCCTACATTTACTTTCCACATCGATAATCTCGGAAAAGAGCCTCGGCTCACCTGTAAATGGCACACTTACTCCTTGTCATGCACAATTGCTGCCCCTCTTGCCTCTGAGCCATACCCCGGAACCTTCCCCACTCGCCCGCCCCGGGAACAGAAATTCCTGCCCGAAGTCAACGGAGCTTTGGCTGCTCCGTCAAGTTTTCCGAACCGCCCGTGACGGTTCTCACCACAGGTGGAACCAGAAAGTCCCACCGTAAGGTTCTGGGTTGAATACCCATTCCGGAGGCTTGGCAGATAATCTGGGCTGACACTCCCACTGCAGTACTGAGGGAGTGCTGTACTGCGAGCTGTCTTTTGTATGAGACATTAATTCCGCTTTAGGTGGAGTTATAAAAGCTATTCAAAGAAGAACAGGGGAGTTTTCAGCAGTCTACTGGCCAATATTTATCCCTCAAACAACCACCAAAAAACGGCTTATCTGGTCATTATCACACTGCTGAAAATTAGCTGCAACCTTTCCCTCATTGTGACAGTGACAACAGAAGTTATAAACCGATTGGGGTGCCTTTTGAGTCCATGAAAGGCACTATAAGTACAAGTCGTTGTTTCTTGTGTGCAAACCTTGCTTCTTATGCTCATCATGTTTTAGCCATAGCTTTGAATAAACTTAAATAAATATCCATGTTAACCTTCAGAATGGAAAATTGCCATGTAAACTTGTCACGCTGTAATTATACCCTCCCACTGTGGTGGCCCTGCAGTGTCTTAATTCTGAATTCTACAGTTCCTCGGCTGGTACAGGAGATAAGTTTATCAGTTTCAACCAATGCTACATCTCTTCTTCCCAATTACTGTCAGTTCTGGTATAAAACTATAAATAATAGCAAATCAAAGCAGAAAAATAAGGTAATAATTGTTTCCATTTCCTTGCTTTCTTGCCACAGCTTCAACTGTATCAGAGGGTTATTTATTCTACCTTAAAATATGCAAAGGTTACCTTAACTAATTCCTGCGTTAAAATATTACATGTTCCAATGACATTCTCCATTAAGATGTCTCCCTTTGCCAGTGAAGCAAAATAATCTTTTTTCTTTAAAAATAGGAGAAAAAGTGGCAGTGGTTAGAACAGTTTGTGCCTGACTTGCGCCTGAACTGACGAGCATTTCTCATTATGCTAAACCAAACCCACACAACCATTAAACCCTCATTCACTGCAGTTCCTGTTCACTTAACAATTAGACATTATGATCTTAAGATCCTGGAAACTTCAGCAAGAATGACAATGTGCCCATTAACCCATTTTTCAAAATTAGAGTACCGAATTGTTTTTTTCCAATTAAGGGCCAATTTAGCGTAGCCAATTCACCTACCCTGCACATCTTTGGATTGTGAGGGTGAGACCCACGCAGATACGGGGAGAATGTGCAAACTCCACACGCACAGTGTCCCAGACCCGGGATTAAACCCAGTCCTCGGTGCCGTGAGGCAGCAGTGCTATCCACTGTGCCACCATGTCGCCCATAGTGTGACCATTAACCTAACCCCACTGTTCATTCCAAGCTATTTGTTTTTACATTTGTTTGTTCATGGGATGTGAGTGTTGCTGGCGTGGCCGGCAATTGCCCTCTGTCTTTAACTGTCTCTGGGGATGGTGAGGGTGAGCTGCCACCTTGAACCAGTAGGTACGCCCAAAGTGCTGTTAGGGAGGGAGTTCCAACTATACATTGTAGTCCTAGCAGCAGATCGATCTATCAGGCCACATTGCGTTGGGCCAGTAGCGTGTCAACAGCGCAAACCTTTATTAATGCGGAAATCATCCAGCAAATACTTTGGATTAAGAAATACTGAGACTCCAGAATTTGCTGGATTTGCACATTAATTGCCAAATCACAGGAAGTTAAATTTGGTCATTAAGAGCATAAGTACTCTTTTAACGACATGACAATTATAAACATAATGCCAATTAACCTCTCTGGATTAGAAAGGAAAGAATTTAATGTGTTCAATCCCATTCCAGCAGTTAGCAATTGGTGTTACCGGTTTAAGCATGCTTAATATTTATTTTCTTTACATTTGTATTACTTTTTCTTTCTGTCACTTTTCTCTCTTTCTCTTACTTCAACCTTTCCTTCCCTCTCCTTATTTTTCTATCTGCATTCTGATTTGACTCTAAGTCACCTGCCGTTGCCATCATTCCTCAGTTTCTTTCTCAATCCTTAAGTTCCACTGGTTAAGGAGGTTCACTCTGGTCTCACATTCACTGAGGCATATTGCCCTCACTGTACCATTAACAGCTTACATTTCTAGCAAGTTGTACAGCAAAATATTTAGAACTGAGGGGTGCAGGAAAATGGGCATTGTGTATACAGAGCTTTGTGTAGATTGGCCACTGTCTTTATTAGACACTGTATTGATCAAGCTGTGTGACTATCGGGCGGTGTATAAACCAGGCGCTGTATATATCGGGTGATGTGTATACCAAGCAGTATGTATATCGATTCATGCGTAGATCAGGCATTGTGCATATTGGATGCCTTGTATATCAGGTAGTGTGCACATTAGGTGGTATGTATACCGGGTGAAGACTATATTGGGTAATGTGTATATCAGGCTGTGTGTATATCGGTAAATGTGCTGGCACCAAGGTGGCACTGTCAGGGTGCCAGGCTGGCAGTGCCATGGTGACGCCAGCAGTGTCAGGGTACCTGATCCCCTGGGAGACCTCTATGTGTGCCATCCCGTCTGGTCCCCTTGTGGGACCAGTACTGAACGTTCCTGCCTGGGGTCTCCGAGGTAAAGGGAATAGGATCACAACTCTTCGGGTGCCTCAGAAAACTGTAAATTAAAGTTAGACTAGCTGTCTCGCTCTAATATGCACATTTGCCAAATGATTCACATCGCAAAGTCTCGCAAGATCATGTAAGATCTCTCGAGTAACCATGAGCCGGGTAGATTCCATGAGCGGGGTCTCCCTGCTTCTATCGGCCAGTTCGCACCGCAGCGGTGTGTGGTTAGATAGTTGTGGGCAACTCACCGAGAGAGCCGTGGTGAAACTCCTAGCCAAATCCACCGGATATAGCACTGAGAAACCTTTCCGCTCGAACATGACCATGGCTAAGGGAAGGGAGGGACTGGCAATCTAACATTCCAGGGTATGGGCCCTTTAAGCGAGACAGAGGAGGGAGCAAAAAGGGAGGTGGTGTTGCACTATTCATTAATGAATCAATTACTGCAGTGAGGAGAGACGATGGGCGGGACATGTGGGAGGAAACCAGAGCACCTGGAGAGTAGTCCTGGATCCGGCTCTGGGGAACAAAGCCAGACAAGTGTTCAGTGTGGGAGCAATGGGGGAGCAGTTTAGTGATAGCGAACACAACACAGTACGGTTCAAGTTTGTTATGGACAAGGAAAAAGATGACCTGGAAAAGGCGGAACAGTGGAGGGCATTCAAAAAGAAAATGGGGAGAGGAGAGGTCCAACATGTTCCCTATAGGTTCCCAATAAGTTCAGGGAACTGGATAAGGAAGAAGAGAAAGACTTTTAGCAAGTCCAAAGGGAGAAATTCAACTGCGGCCTGAGAGGAATGTAGGAAGTGCAAGAGGGAACTGAAGAAAGCAATTAGAAGAGCAAAAAGAGAGCATGAAAAAGGACTGACGAATAAGATTAGAGAGAACCCTAAGTTATTCTATAAATACATTAAAGGGAAGAGGTTAACCAGGGAAAGAGTGGGGCCCATTAGACAACATGGGGGAATTGTGTGTGGAGCCGCAGGACATTGCTATGTCTTCACTCAGGAGAGGTAGGACGTGGGTACAGAATTTAGGAAATGGGACTGTGAGGACATTGAGCAGTTTGACGCAGGAAGTGAGGGGGTACTGGAGGCTTTGATGGGCTTAACAATAAACAAATACCCAGACCTGGATGAATTGCATCCCAGGCTGCTGTGGGAGGCAAGGAAATTGCAAGGCGCTCTGACATAAGTTTTTCATTCCCCTCTGACCACAGGGGGAGTGCCAGAAGGCTGGAGAACAGCTAATGGTGTTCCACTTTTCAGGAAGGGTGGTAGACATAGGCCAGGGAGTCTCACGTCAGTGGCAGGGAAACTATTGGTGAAAATTCTGAAGGAGAGATTAGAGGCAGTTATTGTAGGTGCAGACTCGATGGGCCAAAGTGCCTTTTCTGCGCTGTACGACTAAGATTCTATTTCCACGAGACAGAGGGAGATGGATTGCATCAAAGAGATACTACAAACTGAGGGAAAAAGATGCATTCTTCCCTCATTGTAATTCAATTTTTTTTCAAGTCATTTTAAAAACAGGCAAAGCCTCTTTAGCGGAAAGTGATGGAAAGGCAGGGTATGGAGGCAAAAAGGATGAAGGGTGGGTAGTATTGGGAAGAAAAGAGCGATGGGAAAAGGAGTGGTGAGTATCAAGATGAAGGGTGGGAAACATGAGATGGGGGATTGTTAGTGTGAGCGAAGTATGAGGAATTAATAGAGATCATGCAAGTGAATCATTGAGGGCTACATTTTCCCAAGACTACCCAACCCAAATACAGCCCGCAGCTGCTAATAGTTCCTTCCCTTTCCTCACTGCCCGCATTATCACATCCACGATCCCTAAATCCCCCCCAAAATAAGATAAAGACAGAGAGAAATCAAAAGGAGTATTAACGAGAGTTGGAACCAGAGGAAGAGAGAGAACCAACAACATAAAGATGTTAACGATGGGTAAGATAAAGGCCAGAATCTCCGACATAAGTATGTGCACGGTCATGAGAAATAAAACTATAATCGACTTCCTATTCTGGAAGCACTGACTCTTGCTGAAGTGTGACTCACTGCCAGTAGCTACCCTTTTGTGTTTCACCCAAGTGACCATGACTCACAGACAAGTCTAGACAGTGATCGTGGGCAGGTTCTTTAATTGCGAAGGCAGCAATCGATGTGTCTTCACCGGTCCACATCCCGACTCCCTCCGACACGTGGGTAGCCACGAGAAACGGAAACACCTGACTGACATCCGGGCTGACGTACATCAGGCTTGCGCTGAGGACCAATGATCTATCGCATGGGCATGAACAAGATGGAGTTCCTTTCCATTCTGCATCGCACAACACACTGCCTGCAGTCCATTAGGGTACCAGCACTGTATGTAATGCACCCCTCCCACTATCAGACTGCCCGCTCTTCCTAGTTATGACAGGCAGCATTAAATAAGCAAGGAATGAGCAAGACTAATTTTTGAGCTCCCAATTCCTACTTTGCAAAATATTCCATGCTCCGCCTTCCCCGCCAGCATTCAGTTCTGACAATTGTTTGCATGTTCCTGAGGCCACCACAGGGTCTCCCAGCAATTCCTAAATTTTTTTTGGATGGCTGTTCCAGAAAACTGAGTCACAAGTCCTTGCCAACGAGACGACCGATGCCAAACTTAGGAGTAAAGGAGAAAGGCACACAATCCAACACAAGAGCGAGTACTGCTCGCCAACCTTGAATGTGCAAACTCCATGTGGGAATGGGTACAATGTCACCGTTACTTTGCAATCGTCATTATTAACGAGGCTGTAAACATCATGGGAACAACTTCCCCACTTTATTCTTTTAAAAATCCTTCAACGAACAACTTAAAACAGAAACATCCATTGGCAGAAATACTTTGGTGGTCTAGAAAATAGTTTAAATAAAAATAAAAACAAAGAGATTCTGTACCTGGTCTGAAAACCAACGCTCTCTCTGACCGTGGAGAATGGAAGAGGAAAAATACCGACTGTCCTGAGCAAGCGAGGGCTGGAATTCACCGTCTTAAATTTTTGAAAGGAATGGGAAAGGGAGGGAGAAGATTGGGGGAAAGAGGTGGGAGGATTGTGGAGGGGCGACGGGGGACCGGCAGGGGTGGTCGTAGCATTTCCCCGAAGATCCGCAGCAATGGTGCGTCGCATTTCAGAATTCCAGTCGCAGCACGTTCTCCTGCCTTCGGGGTGGGAGGGGGGAGTTTCAAAACCGAGCTCCGCATCTCTCCACCGCACCCTCCTGAAATTCCCGCCCTCTCCCCCCCCCCCCCCCAAATCTTTGCAAAAGAAAACTTTTTTTTAAAAAGATGACAAATTCCAGATGGCTCATCCAGCTCAAATCCCACCTCGGAGGAAATGTTGGGATCCTTAACGTCCGATCCCAGTTCAGGTTCCAGGCACAGGACACTCTGCAGTTAATGTTACACCAATCATCTCAACAACCCCCCCGCCCCCCCCCCCCCCTTCTCTCCCTCCGCACTGCTCTCCGAAGGGGAGTAAAACAGGAGGGGCTTCAATCCGACTGAAACGCCTTGATTATGCCAGTTTCAATTTTTTTTTAAATATGTATTTTTTCACTGGCCCGGGAGGGATTCCACCAGTCCTTGAAACGGCCTGTGACATCAAAGGCAAGGTAGGTGAGGGGAGAGGAGCGTGCAGAGACAGCCTGTTCCAGTCTCTCTCTGCTTTGCAACAAACTCTGATTCAGTATGGTTTCTTTGGCGTGCCCACGGGCCAAGCTTTTGTTGTGTCCGGTCGAAACTTTTACCTCCCTCCCTCCCTCCAGCAGAGCCAGTTTTTAAAGGAAATAACCGTCGCGCCCCACACCCGACAAATCCTCTTCTCTCATGTCCGTCGACACAATCAGTTTCGTATTCCTATTTTCTTTCCCTCACGCCCACCCCGACCCCCCCCCCCCCCCCCACCCTCGACGTTCTCTTTTTTTTCCGGGGAGAATCGAGAGAAATAAACAGCGGAATTTCTCAGGCATGAAGAGGACAGCCTCCTGGTGTCCTGCCAAAAAAAGGGGAGAAACCCCCCCCCCCCCACAGCTAACAGCATAATGGCAAAGTTGTGCTTCCAAGCTGAACCGCTCTCTCAGCCTGGCCATGGGCATTGATCGGTCCGCCATTTTGTGTATTGTGCAGATGTATGCTGCCTGCATGCTGATCTCCTTCGTTCATGCTATCTCTCCCTCTCTCTATGGCTTATATTTCCCCTCATTTTGTCTCCCTCCCCATTTTATGTCTCACACGTCCTCTCCTCTCACTTTCTACAGTGTATCTCATTCATTTCCCTTGGTTTCTCTCCTTACTCTTTCTTTTTCCTCATCTCCTCTCGGTTTCTGTATCACTATCCATTCATCTCTCTCTCTCTCTCTCTCTCTCTCTCTGAGACTTGCATTCTGTTTTTAACTACTTCGTCCTCTCCTTTCCTGATGCTCCTCCTTTTCTCTCATAGCTTCTCTGTCTTCTTCTGTAGTTCCGTTCGCTATTTTCTTCACTTGCCTGATACTTGTGAACATCTCCGTTTCTCTCCACCCCTACCAAACTCTCTGCCTACTCTGCCCTAGTCCCTCCTGTGCTCCCCCACCCCCCACCACCCCCACTTTGAAATTGTCTCCGTGTGTCTCCCTTTCTGACTGCTTTCTACCCGATTGGCCCTCTGCCGCAATCTCAACTCGCCTCTGCTTCTCTATGTCTCTGTTTGTATCGCACTTTCTACATCTGTTTCTGTCACATTCTCCCAGACTCTCTGTTGCCAACCTCTCTCCGTGGCAAACCTACTCACATAAAAGTCGCTTGTCCTCAACACAAGCAAGGGAGATAGCTCCCATAAATCTTTGTCCCTGAACCGTACACAAAAAACCCCCCACAAAGAAGTGATCCTCGCCGTACAGAATCATCTAGTTTGCATCCTGACACCAGCCGACAACTTATAGAATTAGGCGAAATGCATCACCTTTGGGAGGTTGGTGCCATGGTAACATCTGCTTGGCACACTGCCCAGTGCTCTTCACGATGAGACTGACTGTTTTAACTGGTTGAATTCCAGCAGTCCCCCCTTGTTCCTGACATGAGGCCAAGCTCTTGTGCCTTTGAGCAAGTGTGGTCCTCTGTCCACTGAACCGGAGTGGCACTGCCTCTGTTAATTACCCCTGTGAAGGACTGTCCTCAGTCTTTCTGACACACAAACCACCTCTTGCCGGGTGGATGGGATTGATGGCGGCCGGGGGAGGGGGGGGGGGGGGGGGGGGTGGGGGGGGTGGGGGGGAGGTGGCGGAGAAGGAGGGGTGCAGGTGGGTGGGTGGTGTTGTGGAAGTGAGGGGGTATGGGGGACCAGGGGCTGCTGGATAGGTTAAATAAAAGCTTCTTCGCTGATCCATCCAAAAAGAAAAGATTAAAAAGAGGTGTCCAAATATTATATAGGGTTCAATCATAAAGAATAAATAAGGAGGAATTGTTTCCGCTGACAGATTCAATAGTAACTTTCATAAGGGAATTTGATAAATAATTACAAAGAAAAGATTTGCAGAGTTGTGTATGAGGACACGAATTGGATAACTCGTTCAAGGAGCCAGTATAGATGTGATAGGCCAAATGGCCTCCTGTGTACTGTATGATTCTCCAGTTTTATGAATAGCATCTGAGAAACAGTTCCCTCTTTTGATGCACAGTCAGTGTAAAACCTGACGTATCACTGTCGGGTTATACACCAATAGAACCAGAGAACAACAGAATTCCTACAGCGCAGAAGGAGGCCATTCGGCCCATCGAGTCTGTACCGACCCTTTGGAAGAGCGCCCCACCATGGCCCGCATCCCCATAACCCCATCTAGCCTACACATCCTTGGACACTATGGCACAATTTAGCATGGCCAATCCACCTAACCTGTACATCTTTGGTCATCGTTTTATCCTTTATAAAACTCTTCCTCGTAAACCGGGTGACTGGCCACGCGGTCTGCTATCTAGTTGGCAGGGTCGGGGGTGACTGCTTGCACAGGACAAAAAAGGGCCTGGTCTTCCAATGTTGGGCTTTTGTGAAACCGATGCAGGAGCCTCTTGTGCCAGTGCAAACATAGTCTACCTAAATGCTGTAACTTGCATTTATAGGGCGCCTTTCACAATCTCTGGACATCCCAGATGCTTAGAAGCAACCATGTGAAGCATATAATTCTCTGTCGTAATGTATCAAATAATGCAGCCAATTGTCACACAGCAAGATCCCAAAAATAAACCACATCATAATGACCAGATAATCTTGATAACTTTGATGGTTAGTTGAGGGATAACTATTGGCCAGAACACAGGGCAAACTCACATGCTCTACATGGAAATAGTACCATGGGATTTTTTTCCAATTACCTGAGAGGATAGGTGGGGGATAAATGATCTATCCACAAAACTGTGCCTCCAGCATTCCCTCAGCATTGCGCAGGAGCATTATACGTCTGAAAGCTCTAAGGATGGGCCATGGACTCACAATCTTTGGAGTCAGAGGCACAAAGGTTTCCGCTGAGCCAAGTGTGACACAGCGTCAAGCAGATCAATCTGGGCGCATGTCACTGCCATGCCACTGCCATTCCCCTGCCAGCCTCTGATTTTGTTTTAGCCAGTGTCAGACTGATGTTTGAAACTCATTAACATACACCTCAAAACCCAAACCACTGAGTGTGCTGGCGCGGTAGAATTTCCAAAAATGCAGCATTTCCACACACTCTCTCTTGCTCTTATTGGAAACCAGTGGAAATCATAGAATCATAGAATTTACAGTGCAAAAGGAGGCCATTTGGCCCATCGAGTCTGGACCGGCTCTTGGAAAGAGCACCGTACCCAAGCCCACACCTCCACCCAATCCCCATAACCCAGTAATCCCACCCAACACTAAGGGCAAATTTGGACATTAAGGGCAATTTATCATGGCCAATCCATCTAACCTGCATGTCTTTGGACTGTGGGAGGAAACCGGAGCACCCGGAGGAAACCCACGCACACACGGGGAGAAGGTGCAGACTCCGCACAGACAGTGTCGAAGTCCTACATTGTGTCATGTGAGACTACCTTTAAGAAATGGGTGTTTATAAATGGGTGTGTATATGAGTATCTGTAGTGAGAGTACCTTTAAGAAATGGGTGTTTATTACTGCAGTGATGTCAAAGAGTGAGTGGAGCTGGGCTGTCTGTCAGCTTTTTACTTTCGTTTTAGGCTGTTTGCTGCAGGGTGTGTTTTAGTTTCATTTTCAGAGCTGGATAGCTGCAGTCACAGCCAGAAGGTTGTATGAATCTCTCTCTGTAATCTAAAGACTGGAAATTGATCCTGGTGATTTAAAACTAATAACAGTAATGACTTTAACCTGATGTGCTTCTGGTAAAAGGTGTTTTAAATCTAATGGATGTTAAAAGGAAAGCTTAAAGGATTACTTAGTGTTGTATTCTTTGGGGGTTGTATTTGAATTAATGGTTGCTAAGATGTTCACTGTATGTTTTAGAAAGGTTAACTTGAGTTCATAAGAACATAAGAACTAGGAGCAGGAGTAGGCCATCTGGCCTCTCGAGCCTGTTCCACCATTCAATGAGATCATGGCTGAAATTTTGTGGACTCAGCTCCACTTTCCGGCCCGAACACCATAACCCTTAATCCCTTTATTTTTCAAAAAACTATCTATCTTTATCTTAAAAACATTTAATGAAGGAGCCTCTACTGCTTCACTGGGCAAGGAATTCCATAGATTCACAACCCTTTGGGTGAAGAGGTTCCTCCTAAACTCAGTCCTAAATCTACTTCCCCTTATTTTGAGGCTATGCCCCCTAGTTCTGCTTTCACCCACCAGTGGAAACAACCTGCCCGCATCTATCCTATCTATTCCCTTCATAATTTTATATGTTTCTATAAGATCCCCCCTCATCCTTCTAAATTCCAACGAGTACAGTCCCATTCTACTCAACCTCTCCTCGTAATCCAACCCCTTCAGCTCTGGGATTAACCTAGTGAATCTCCTCTGCACACCCTCCAGTGCCAGTACGTCCTTTCTCAAGTAAGGAGACCAAAACTGAACACAATACTCCAGGTGTGGCCCCACTAATACCTTATACAATTGCAACATAACCTCCCTAGTCTTAAACTCCATCCCTCTAGCAATGAAGGACAAAATTCCATTTGCCTTCTTAATCACCTGTTGCACCTGTAAACCAACTTTTGGCGACTCATGCACTAGCACACCCAGGTCTCCCTGCACAGCAGCATGTTTTAATATTTTATCATTTAAATAATAATCCATTTTGCTGTTATTCCTACCAAAATGGATAACCTCACATTTGTCAACCTTGTATTCCATCTGCCAGACCCTAGCCCATTCACTTAGCCTATCCAAATCCCTCTGCAGACTTCCAGTATCCTCTAAACTTTTTGCTTTACCACTTATCTTAGTGTCGTCTGCAAACTTGGACACATTGCCCTTGGTCCCCAACTCCAAAGCATCTATGTAAATTGTGAACAATTGTGTGCCCAACACTGATCCTTGAGGGACACCACTAGCTATTGATTGCCAACCAGAGAAACACCCATTAATCCACACTCTTTGCTTTCTATTAATTAACCAATCCTCTACCCATGCTACTACTTTACCCTTAATGCCACGCATCTTTATCTTATGCAGCAACCTTTTGTGTGGCACCTTGTCAAAGGCTTTCTGGAAATCCAGATATACCACATTCATTGGCTCCCCGTTATCTACCGCACTGGTGATGTCCTCAAAAAATTCCACTAAATTAGTTAGGCACGACCTGCCCTTTATGAACCCATGCTGCGTCTGCCCAATGGGACAATTTCCATCCAGATGCCTTGCTGTTTCTTCCTTGATGACAGATCCCAGCATCTTCCCTACTACCGAAGTTAAGCTCACTGGCCTATAATTACCCGCTTTCTGCCTACCTCCTTTTTTAAACAGTGGTGTCACCCCAGAGTCTAGTGAATTTTGGTAAACTATCACTAGTGCATTTGCAATTTCCCTAGCCATCTCTTTTAGCACTCTGGGATGCATTGCATCAGGGCCAGGAGACTTGTCTACCTTTAGCCCCATTAGCTTGCCCATCGCTATCTCCTTAGTGATAACAATCCTCTCAAGGTCCTCACCTGTCATAGCCCCATTTCCATCAGTCACTGGCATGTTATTTGTGCCTTCCACTGTGAAGACCGACCCAAAAAACCTGTTCAGTTCCTCAGCCATTTTCTCATCTCCCATTATTAAATCTCCCTTCTCATCCTCTGAAGGACCAATATTTACCATCGCCACTCTTTTTTGTTTTATATATTTGTAGAAACCTTTACTATCTGTTTTTATATTCTGAGCAAGTTTACCCTCATAATCTATCTTACTGTTCTTTATAGCTTTTTTAGTAGCTTTCTGTTGCCCCCTAAAGATTTCCCAGTCCACTAGTCTCCCACTAATCTTTGCTACTTTGTATGTTTTTTCCTTCAATTTGATACTCTCCCTTATTTCCTTGGATATCCACGGTCGATTTTCCCACCTTCTACCGTCCTTCGTTTTGTTGGTATAAACCTTTACTGAGCACTGTGAAAAATTGCTTGGAAGGTTCTCCACTGTTCCTCAACTGTTTCACCATCAAGTCTTTGCTCCCAGTCTACCTTAGCTAGTTCTTCTCTCATCCAATTGTAATCTCCTTTGTTTAAGCACAAAACACGAGTGTTTGATTTTACCTTCTCACCCTCCATCTGTATTCTAAATTCCTCCATATTGTGATCGCTTGGGTGAATGTGAAAGGGCCCAATGGCACTAACTGCAGAGTGGCAGACTTACCCCACCCTCAGCAAACCATCAAAACCAGATTAGCCGGTCAGTCACTGGGTAGGGGCTTTTGCTGGACATGTATTCAACTTCTAAAAACAATCAATGCGTTTGAATGACAGAGCCCATTTAGAAGCCCACTCACCTCTGATGCAGAGTTTGTAGGGCCAATTACCACTCAAAGGCTTGAGTGCAAAATTGAGGGTAACACCTCTAGGGCTGTACTTTTTAATAAAAATTTTTTTTTTTTTTAAAGAGTACCCAATTATTTTTTTCCAATTAAGGGGCAATTTAGCGTGGCCAATTCACCTACCCTGCACTTTTGTTGTGGGGGTGAGACCCACGCAGACACGGGGAGAATGTACAAACTCCACTCGGAGATTGACCCGGGGCCAGGATCAAGCCAGGTCCTTGGCCCCGTGAGACAGCAGTGCTAACCACTGCGCCACCATGCCACCCTCTCGGGCAGTACTGAAGGAGTACCGCACTGTCAGAGTGTCGCCTATTAGACGAGATGTTAAACTGAGCCCCTGTCTCCCTTCTCCAGTGGGTATAAAACATCCCATTGCATTATTTTGTAGAAAAACAAGGGGAGATCTCCCTCGTGACCTGGCCAGAATTCATCCCTCGGCCAAATAAAACAGATTATCTGGTCATGGTCACTTGCTGTGTGTGAGATTGCTGTGTGCAAATATCCTACATTAAGACAGCGGAAAGTACTTTGAGATGGCCTAAAGCTGTGCATAAGTGTTATAATTTAACACTTTGCAGCCTGTTTTCGATTCCCTCCATGACCTCACTGCTCCCTGGGTCTGTAATCTCCTCTATCCTTCTGCAGTCCTTTGAGATATTTGCAGCCTGCCAATTCTAGCCTCCAATTTTCAGCACTCCACCATTGGCAGCCAAGAGTTCAGTGCTAATTTGAGCTGTACAAAAGGGGGAGGCAGTGACGCGGTAGTATTGCCACGAGACTGGTAGTGCAGAGACCCAGGGCAAGATCTCAGACCCGGGTTCAAATCCCCCCAATGGCAAATGATGAAATTTGAATTCAACTAAAAAAATATCAAGCTCAGCACCGAGTGCATTAAGGCAGACGGTGGAGGTGAATTCTGCACTGGGGGCATCCTCCAACTTTCCTGGCAGCGTGGGGTGACATTGGTGTGCGGCTGGACTGGAGAATCCCGGTGACGGTGATGGTGCGCTGCCGAGGAACACGCAGCTGGGGAGGCGGAGAATTTATCTCAGCATTGCAGAGGTTCTTTTGACTCGTAATACAGAGAACATGAGCTCAAGATTTAAATTCTGTTCTTATTGGTTTCCATCAAGCCAGAGATACTAAGTTGACCCCAAAATATATGTTGCAGCTCTGCCCCAAGGTTTAGAACAGCTTCCAGCTGGGTTGTTTTTTTAAAATTCATTTATGGGATGTGGGCGTCGCTGGTTAGGCCAGCATTTATTGCCCATCCCTAGTTGCCTTTCAGAAGGTGGTGGTGAGCTGTCTTCTTGAATCGTTGCAGTCCCTGAGGTGTAGGTACACGCACTGTGCTGTTAGGAGAGAATTCCAGGATTTTGTCCCAGCAACAGCGAGGGAACAGCGATATATTTCCAAATTAGGGTGGTGAGTGACTTGGAGGGGAACCTTCAGATGGTGGGGTTCCCAGGTATCTGCTGCTCTTGTCCTTCTAGATGGTAGAGATCGTGGGTTTGGAAGGTGCAGCCTAAGGAACCTTGGTGAGTTACTGCAGTGCATCTTGTAAATGGTACACACGGCTGCCACTGTTCGTCGGTGGTGGAAGGTTTGAATGTTTGTAGAAGGGGGGGGCAATTGAGCGGGCTGCTTTGTCCTGGATGGTGTTGAGCATCTTGAGTGTTGTTGGAGCAGCACTCATCCATTACACTCCTGCCTTGTGCCTTGTAGATGGTGGACAGGCTTTGGGGAGACAGGAGGTGAGTTTCTCGCCACGAGATCCCTAGCCTTTGACCTGCGCTGGTAGCCACAATATTAAATGGCGAGTCCAGTTCAGTTTCTGATCAATGGTAACCCTCAGGATGTTGGTTGCTTTGCCATTCGTGTAACATAATCTATTAGTGTAACATAATCTATTCGTGTACATCGATTTTAAAATTCTCAGCCTGTTTTCAAATCCCTCCCTAACCCCACCCATCCTGATCTCTGAAATCTCCTCCAGCCCTTCGAGATATCTGTGTTGATGACTTGTCCTGGTAGCCACAGATTAATATGCCTAGTTCAGATTCTGATCAATGGCAACCCTCAGGATGTTGATTGTGGGGGTTTCAGCAATGGTAATGCCATTGAATGTCAAGGGGTGATGGTTAGATCCACTCTTGGAGGAGACGGTCAATGCCTGGCATTGGTGTGGCACGAATGTAACTTGGCACTTGTCAACCCAAGCCTGGGGATTGCCCAGGTCTTGCTGCATTTGGACATGGACTGCTTCATTATCTGAGGAGACACGAATGGTGCTGAACATTGTGTCGTCATCCGCAAACATCCCCACTTCTGACCGTACAATGGAAGGGAGGCCATTGATGAAGCAGCTGAAGATGGTTGGGCTGAAGACAGTAGGTTCCCAAGATATGGAAAGTGGACCACATTGTCCAAGGCTGTTCCTCCATTCAATTTGATCATGTTTGATCTGTATCTGAACTCTGTCTGCCCACCCTTGTTTCATCACACTTTGCCTGACAAAAACCGATCAATCTGAGTTTTGACAATTTCAATTGACCTCATTTTCAACAGCTTTTTGGGGAGAATTTCCACTATCCTTTAAGTGAAGAAGTGCGTCCTGCCGGCCCCCCTGAGTGACCCTGGCTCAAATGTTAAGGCTAAATTCACTCATGGGGACATCGACCACCAGAAAGAAATTCTCCCGACTGATCCTGTCAACTCCAACCAAAGTGAAATTGGTTTGATTGAGTACTCTCTGTTAGTAAATCTAGTTGTTAAGTTATTTTAAGGTTATTTGCAAAGTTAAAAAAAATTTTTTTTTTAAAGTACCCAATTCATTTTTTTCCAATTAAGGGGCAATTTAGCGTGGCCAGTCCACCTAACCCATGCATCTTTGGGTTGTGGGTGTGAAACCCATGCAGACGTGGGGAGAATGTACAAACTCCACACGGACAGTGACCCAGGGCCGGGATTCGAAACCGGGTCCTCAGCGCCGCAGTCCCAGTGCTAACCACTGCGTCGCATGCCGCCCTCAAAGAGAACACTCGAGGGAAAGAATGCTCTCCTCCTCTTCCTAGAACATAATCTTCCACTGCACAAGTGATGGGATTTAGGAGGCTCGATTCTCCGTTTTGGAGTCGAAGTACCCGCTCCGGCGTTAAAACTGTGGTCTTTTACGCAGCAAAGCTAGCGTCAAAAGGCCACTGATTCCCCGTTTTACTGGGGGCTAGCAGGGAGGCAGCATAGAGATCGCAGGTCTAGCTGCCGAAACGGCCCCCAGCACGTCCGGTTCAGTGGCCGCGCCGTGCTCCATGGCGGACTCAGCCCGCAGACCTGGACGGCCAAATTAGTGACCCGATCGGCCGCTCGCGCGCCCAGCACTGCCAAAACGAATTCTCCACCCCATCGTCAAACGCTATTTCGGCGTCGAGGAGAGGAGAATCCAGCCCAGGGATTTCCCTGTAGCTTAAGCTTGTACCGCATTGCACTTTTCAATGTGACCACAAGTCTATGGGTTATAGACGTATATATCGACTATGTACCGGAACTGTTTCTCAGTATTGCCTTTTTGATTGTCGCGGCCATCTAGTTTGTGGAATGCCGTCATTAATTTTCAATGTGTATTTATTTTCACCAGATTGTCAAGGATGTTGACTTTTACGGATGTGAGGCACAAACACAAGAAGCTCAAGGAAAGTCCAGGCTCAGGTTTTTGTGGCATTAGCAACTTCTCAGAGTCCTTTCCCCACAAGATCTTTATCTTCCCTTCACTGATGCGAGCAATAACCTATCGGATCCGACCACGGAGCTGATGCTGATGGTCAGGAGCGTTGCAATCTGACGTAGGTCACTGGCGGGGGGGGGGGTTTCGGTACTGACGGACCGGTTTAATTAGAAATATAAAGTTAGGTAGGCCCGAGAGGCAGCTTGCTGTATTTAAAATGAGGAAATAAGTCTTACGTTCTATGACTGTGTTCTTCGTTCCCCCAACATACATAGGAGCGGTTAGACAAAAAGAAGATGCAAGGTCTTTCTGGTTCACCCTGTACACTCTGCTACTCACATGACATTTGAATTGAATTAGATTTATTGCCTTGTGTACTGAGGTACAGTGAAAAGTATTGTTCTGTGTACAGTCCAGACAGATCGTTCCATACATGAAAAATACATAGGACGTACATAAATACACAATGTAAATGCATAGCCATTGAGAGGGATTCACTGGCCCGGCGACCTGTGAATCCCACCAGAGGTCAATGGATTCTTCCATTGTTGGCGTCTCGCCCGTGGCGTTCTTGCGGCGGGCAGGATGGAAGAATCCAGCCCCTACACATCGGGTGAAGAATACGGAGTGTAGTACTACTCAGTAGAGAAGATGCGTGGAGAGATCAGTTCAGTCCATAGGAAGGTCATTCAGGAGTCTGGTAACAGTG
This sequence comes from Scyliorhinus torazame, assembly GCF_047496885.1. NCBI lineage: Eukaryota > Metazoa > Chordata > Chondrichthyes > Carcharhiniformes > Scyliorhinidae > Scyliorhinus > Scyliorhinus torazame. The sequence continues at coordinate 14,969,770 of NC_092714.1, read as the reverse complement.
GGGAAGAAGCTGTTTTTGAACCTGTTAGACACAGAACATACAGTGCAGAAGGAAGCCATTTGGCCCATTGAGTCTGCACCGACCCACTTAAACCCTCACTTCCACCCCATCCCCGTAACCATATAACCCCTCCTATCCTTTTTGGTCATTCAGGGCAATTTACCACGGGCAATTCCAACTAACCTGCACGTCTTTGGACTGTGGGAGGAAACCTGAGCACCCGGAGGAAACCCACGCAGACACGGGGAGAACGTGCAAATTCCGCACAGTGACCCAGCGGGGAATCGAACCTGGGACCCTGGCGCTGTGAAGCCACAGTGCTAGCCACTTGTGCTACCGTGCGTGTTCTCAGACTTTAGTACTTCCTGCCCGATGGAAGAAGTTGGAAGAGAGAATCACCCGGGTGGGAAGCGTCTTTGATTCTGCTGCCCACTTTCCCAAGGCAGTGGGAGGTGTAGACAGCGTCAATGGATGGGAGGCGTGTTCGCCTGGGTGGTGTTCACGACTCTCTGTAGTTTCTCATGGTCTTGAGCAGAGCAGTCGCCGTACTAGGCTGTGAGATAGCCAGAGAGGTTATAATGATAATGGAGTTGCTGAAAAATCGTAGCAATCAATCTCAGCCACCAGTAGGGGGGCAATGAAATTTGGGGCTGTGCAAAAGGCCAGAATTGGGAAGAAGTGCCCAGATTTCATAGGGTGGTAGGTGGAGGAGGCTCCAAAGATAATGGCGACTGTGGAGGAGTTTCAAAACAAGGATGAGGACTGGGCCTGATTTCCTACCCCAATCTGCTGGGAATGAATATCTGGTGCTGGCACCAGATACAAGAGCTGAAAAAATGTTTTGGACAGATGTCACAAGGACATAGTAATTGCTCGGTAAATAAAAAGGTCAATTTGATTAACCTACTATTATCCTGGCAATCATATGATACAATGATAATGGTTTTATTGACTAACCAAAGTAATTAATCCACATCACTTGGCCCATAGCAGACACAGGCATGGGCAAGGAAATTCCACGGTTGCAGAGAGCTTGAGGAACTGTAGTTATCAAATGTTCTGTGTTTGATTGTGCGAGTCTGTTTACTCTTGATGCTCACTATGCTCGATTAATCAAGTCTCGATGTGGTCTCAGAGAAATAGGTAATCAAACTAAAATTTCCGGAAAGTAGAGCTGTAGGCCTGGAGCAGACCTTTTTAAAACACTGTGAATAAAACCAGATATACGTGTAGAAACTAGTGTCATCTCTGCATAGCTCCGAAATATAAAATGTACAAAATTAATAATTGGCCCGAGGTCACTTATTCCCCCCCAACGTGTTACACGTAGCACGTCATGTCTCAAATTAGTCACACACTCCATCTCAAAATATTATTTTCTGAATGAAATCTATACAATTTAATTTTGAATAAATTGATGCTCACGGCTCCACTGTTTCTCCAGGGAGCTCATGCTACACATTGACCATTTGCTCACTGAAATAATGTTTCCACAGATTAGTGATGAACTGACCCTGCTTCAAGTATAGGCAACATCCTCTCATTTTATTGGTCCATACAAGACAAAGTAGCTTCTCATGGTGTCTAATGCCTGTAGAATCCTAAAGACGGCAATTCCAGCACATCTCAACCTTCTCTGTTCCAGTGAGAAGATAGAAAAGGTCCTGAAGGTTGACCCTGAGGGATAGATTCCATTATTTCACCCGGTACTGAGGCAAGACCAATGGACTCTGCGGCGGACTTCATTAGACTGATCTTTCTTCCTTGTGAGTCTAGCCTACATCAGCTCCCCAAACATTTTTGCCTGTCCACCTCTCTGTTCTCCTTTGATCAAGGTTTTACCCACCTGTTCTAATGTCTTCTTCTTTAGTATGGGACGAGATTTCCCGCTGTCCAAGCCGAGAAGATCTTCCCGTCCTGCCGGTGGGGCAGACCCGTGGAATTTTGTGGATTCAATGGAAACTCCCATTGACTGCGGCGGGTTCAGAAGCTTCCGCCGGCGACCATTGGCGGCCGCCTCCCGCTGTCAATAAACACGGCATGGGGAGGCCAGAGACTCTCGCCCATGGCGTCCATTTTTGTCTGATTACCCTTTTCGCGACGTACCTGAAGGTGTTTCATGGTGTTAAAAACAATTCAAGTTGTTCCTTTTGTCCCAGGCCTGATAAAATCCACTTATATTTCTTGCTTCACCCCTGCTCATCTTGTTGAACCATTCTTGGTTGATGCCCTTGGAGTCGACAGTTTGCCAACCTTAGACACGTGGGTTTCATTTCTTACAGCACACCTTGGAAAGTAGTTCCCTTTGTCCTCTACCACAAATATCAGTAAATCAGCTCTCCCCAGCCAACCCAGAGTTGGCAGCTCTGGCGAACATACTGGGCAGCACGATGCCACACAGTAGTTAGCACTGTTGCTTCACAGCTCCAGGGTCCCAGGCTCAATTCCTGGCTTGGGTCACTGTCTGTGCGGAGTCTGCACTTTCTCCCCGTGTGTGCGTGGGTTTCCTCCGGGTGCTCCGGTTTCCTCCCACAAATGCAAAGATGTGCGGGTTAGGTAGATTGACCATGATAAATTGCCCTTGGTGTACATAAAGGTTGGGCGGGGTTGCTGGGTTGCGGGGATGGGATGGAGGTGTGGGCTTGGGTAGGGTGCTCTTTCCAAGGGCCGGTGCAGACGCGATGGGCCGAATGGCCTCCTTCTGCTCTGTAAATTCTATGATTCTATGACCACCGGGACCCTGTGCTTCAGATTTCTCCACACTTGCACCTCATGATATCAGTTGGCTAAAACATCCACCCTCATAGTTTAATGACTGCTTTCCCTCACCAATTGAAAGGTGGACAGACTGTTGATGGGATGGATTCTAACCTGGGTTAAACCAGCGTTTTTTTCCCTACAACACCGGCATTTTTACAAATGTTGAATAAAAGAAATCGTCTGGTCTGGCCTACCGTGGGAATCATCGCGGACGGGATGGATAATTTAACAGACCGTTGAAAGGTCCGTTGACCTCGGGGCAGGAGAGGGGCGGGAATTACCAGTCTCAGGATGGTACCGCAAAACCCCTCCCACTTATTTGATGTCCAACTTTCTCTGAATTAATCAGAGGAGTGTGCTGAAAATGACAATCTCGGTCCCTAAACTTGTTGTAAAAGTTTCTCCCTGTGTCTTGAAATATATTTGATCGGGATCCATCCATTCGATCATAAAAGTAAATAACAGAATGTGGGAAAGAGAGCCATTTTGAAGGGACAGATGCTAAGATAGCCCATGTTGGTAACTAAGCAACAAAACCGCACAATAAAAAAAAATGGAGACGATTGAATCCATCTCACTGGAGTAATTTGAATTGGTTTCTCTACCAGTTATATTAAATTCACGATATGAAATTAGGTCTTTTCGGATGGGAGGGAGGTAATACAATGAGATTTCCCCACACTGTATAAAAAAAAGAGATCGACACTAGGACCAGTGCTTGTCTTGATATATATTAATGACCTGGACTTGGGTGTACGGGGCACAATGTTTTATTTTGCCGATGACACAAAACTTAGAAGTACCCTGAGCTGTGAGGAGGATAGTGATAGACTTCGAAATGGCTAAGGCAGGCTAATGGAATGGAAGAATATGTCGCAGATGAAATTTCATACAGGAAAGTGTGAAGTCGTAAGTGTTACGCGGAAAATGAGGATGGGGGGGTGCGGGGTGGGTTACAATGGCTGAAGGCGGTAGACCAGGTTAGGCGAGTGGCTACGAAGGCGTGCGGCATCCTGGGCTTCACAGATCGGAGAATGGGGTTGGATTCTGCTCTCCCCCCAAGTGATGAGTTTGAAGGTGGGAGGGTTTGTTAAATTCAGCTAAAGGCCATTCCGCCAGCTATACATCTGCTCCTGCCCCAGCGCAATTTTACCAGCAGTGGAGGTGGCATTGGGCAGCCCACCTATCAGTGGGCCAATAGAGGCCATAAAGCGGGCAATTGGCGCTGCCACCATTGGTGTTTAACCAGCAATGGAAGAGACTCTCTCCCAGCATCCGGTCCACCAGGTTTCCCTGCATAGTGTGGCAGGTGGGTTTTCTTTCCTTAATAAGCCCCTTGGGCCCATCGGAGTGCCTATCCCCCCCCCCCCTTTCTCCACAAACCCCCCTTTACCCGCCAGGTTGCCCACCCTCTACGCAGGGACACTCAAACACCAGGCCCCCACACCCCTTGACCCTGGCAAGATCAGCAAACACCTCCCCAAATTGATCCAGCACAGCATGCTTTTGTCTCATAGATCTGGAGATCTGCCAGTCTCGGACTGGCTGGACTATATCTGAGGCAGAACCTCCAGATCCAGAAGGGCAAAAATTCAACTTTCAGCTTATTAAGGGCCAACTGGCTGTTAAATGTCTGCGGAGCAGCAAGTGTTCCCCTCGATGGCTCCCTCCCCAACTTTCTCGCCATGGCCCAAATGATTCAGACTAGTACAAAAACAAGGAAATTCAAACAAACCTTTACAAAACCTTGGTTCAGCCTCAAATAGAGCATTGTTATAATTCTGGGCATTGCAACTTAGGAAAGATGTGAAGAATTCAGAGAGGGTTCAGAAAAGATTCACCAGAATGTCTCCATGCACCAATATGAAAGGCAAATCATGCTTAACAAATCTATTGGAGTGTTTTGAGATGTACCTAGTAGGGAAGATAAGGGAGGACCAGTGGATGTGGTGTATTTGGACTTTCAGAAGGCTTTTGATAAGGGCCCTCATACAACATACAGAACACAAGGAGGCCATTCGGCCCATCGAGTCTGCACCGACCCACTTAAGCTCTGACTTCCACCCTATCCCCGTAACCCAATAACCCCTCCTAACCTATTTGGTCACTAAGGGCAATTTAACACGGCCAATCCACCTAACCTACACGTCTTTGGACTGTGGGAGGAAACCGGAGCACCCAGAGGAAACCCACACAGGCACGGGGAGAACTTGCAGACTCCGCACAGACAGTGACCCAGCGGGGAATCGAACCTGGGACCCTGGTGCTGTGAAGCCACAGTGCTATCCACTTGTGCTATCGTGCTGCCCATAAGAGGTTAGTGGGTAAAATGAAAGCACATGGGATGGGGTAATGTATTGGTATGGATCAGGGATTGGTTGACGAAAAGAGACTGGGAATATATGGATCTTTTTCCAAGTGGCAGGCAGTGAATAATGGGGTACCGCTGGGTTGCAGCAGTTCATGGTATATATAAATGACCTGGATGAGGGAACTGAATGTAACAGTTCTAAGTTAGCTGACAACACAAAACTGGATGGAATTGTGAGTTGACAGGGCGATGCAAGGAGGCTTCAAGATGATTTAAACAAGTTCAATGAGTGATGCAGTACAATGTGGCTACATATGAAGTTATACGCTTCGGTGTGAAAAACAGAAAGGAAGAGTATTACCTGAATGGTGATTTATTGGGAAGTGCGGATGCACAAAGGGATCTGGGTGTCCTTGAACACCAGTCAAGGAAAGTGGAGAGGCAGGTGCAGCAAGCAGGTAGGAAGGCAAATGGTATGTTGGGCTTCATTGCAAGAGGATTTGAATTCAAAAGTAAGGATGTCTTACAGCAGTTATACAGGTGTTAATAATAATAATCACTTATTGTCACAGGTAGGCTTCAATGAAGTTACTGTGAAAAGCTCCTAGTCGCCACATTCCGGCACTTGTTCAGGGAGGCTGGTACGGGAATTGAACCCGCGCTGCTGGCCTTGGTCTGCATTACAAGCCAGCTATTTAGCCCACTGTGCTAAACCAGCCCCTGTTAGGAAAACAAAGGTAGTTTTCAGGGATTTATATTTGTATTGGCAAACACTGGAACTAAGGTATAGTTTTAAGTGGGTTTAATTTAATGTCTCTGTGCCTTGAAGGATGCGAAGGCTTAAGCATCTTATATTACAAGCAATGTCCATTGTACCTAACATTGTACTGCAACAGAACTAGACGCAGGAAGTATGTTCCCGAGGGTGGGTGTGTCCAGAACCAGGGGTCACAGTCTGAGGATACGGGGTAGACCATTTAAGACAAAGCTGAGGAGAAATTTCTTCACCTGGAGAGTGGTGGGCCTGTGGACGTAGGACGTAGTTGAGGCCAAAACATTGCGGGCGAGATTCTCCGTTTCCCGACGGCGGAGAATTCCTCTTTGCGATGCAACTGGGGGAGGCGTCTGTTTTACGCAGGCTTTGCATGCTCCTCCCCCTCTGAAACAGCATCAACGCGGCGCACGCCATTGAGACGGCCTCAGAACATCACCTGAAGCCCCTCCCCGATGCCCCACCCCCGATGGGCCGGGTTTACGACAGAGCGGGGGGGGGGCCGCGTGGCCCCAGCTGTGCGGGAACTCGGCGCGGTGGCTGCGGACTGTGCCTAGCGCCACCACAGTCGGGTGGGAACCGTGCTGCTGGCCGGGGGGGCTTCGGCGAAGGCTGGAGGGACTGGTGGGGGTGGCCAGGCGGTGCCCAGGGGGGCACTATCTGGCAGGTCGGGTCCACGCAGGGCCGCTCCATGTTGTTCAGCCTGCCCGCTGCAGGTCGTCGCCGGGCGCATGCACGGTCACGGACCCGGCAATTTTCTAGCCATTTATTTTGTGGAGGCCGGGCATATTACGTGGTATGGCTGCCAGCCCCTCGCCGGTCGCAGCATCGATGAGCGGGCGCCCCCAATTGTTTCCACCTAAAGCCACGGCTCCCTCGCACAGCCTCAGAAGAGATTCTGGCCCAGTATGTTTTCAACAAACAGTTAGATATAGCATTTAGGGCGAAGGGGATCATTAGGCTATTGAGATGGATGATCAGCCATAATAATAATGAATGGTGGAACAGGCTCAAAGGGCCGAATGGCCTACTCCTGCTCCTATTTTCTATGTTTCTATGTTATCTGGGCCTAGAGGCCATGGGCTGCATTCTCCGTCGGAGGGATACACCGATTCGGCGACTGTGTACTTACGCCTGTGGCTTTCCCGAAGGAATGAGGGTGTCCACAATGGAAAACCCCATTGGCCGGCTGCCAGGATGGAGAATCCCGCTGCCGGCAGGGGCGCGGATCACTTGCGGTCTCTACCAGCGTGGCCCTAGTGTGGTGGACCTCGCAGTGGGTCAAGGGGGTAACTCCTGAGGGGAGCTCATCCTCAGAGTCCATCTGAGGGCCACCCTACACCCCTCCTCTCCCCACAATGCATTACCTGCCCACCCCTTCTCTACCAGATTTCCCACCCCCCAGGAACCCACTTAAAAGGGAGTCTCCCACCCCAGGAACCCCAGGAATAGGAGGATCCACCCCAGGACCTCCTAACTGGAGGAACCCCACACAGGGATCTCCTAACTAGAGGGAACCCCACAGAGACCCCCTAACTAATGGGATCCCCACAGGAACCCCTAGCTTTAAGGAGCCCCCCACAGAGACCCCTTAACTAAAGGGACCCTCCCACAGGGAACCCCTAACTAGAGGGACCTCACACAGAGACCCCCACCCATAGACTCCCCCCCTTACCCACAGACACTCCCCCCCAAAAAAAAAGAGATCCCTGTCTAGAAAGCAGTCCAGACAGGGGCAGTGTAAAAGATTACAGCTGTAACACTTATCTGGAGGCCCCACATCCATTCCTGGAAGTAGAACAGCTGTGACCTGTGTTTCAACCCCGCAGATCCACTAGCTGCAAGTCATTGATAACTTTCCAGTAGTGGGCTGCGATTGACAGTGTCCACAAAACAACTGCAGCCTTGATCCATTCATCTCCCTTCATGGATCAGTGACTCTAAGATGTGGAACCTCAATGTTTACAAACTTTGACCACATCAAAGAGAGGTAAGTGCATTGGAATGCACTTAGTGCTTGGAATGCACTTACTTTTTTTCACTGCCCCTCTCTGGGCAGCTCTCTAGCCTCCAGACAGGGGTCTCTTTTCTGGGGACGGGATCCCTTTAGTCAGAGACTAAAGTCAAAATGGTGGCTCAGTAGTGAGATTCCCCGGGAATCCCATGTGTTCCTCGCCTTGCATTATTTGCATGGCAAGGGATATGGAATTGCATCCTGATTTGTGCTCCCAGGGGGATCGAAAAATGGATACAATTCTCCTCTGGTGGAGAAGTCTCCCATTCGGCGAATCCACCCCGCCATATCTGACTTGCTGAGCATTCATTTTTGGTACTTTTTCTGTTTTTGTCCAGACTGTAGCAAATTCGTCTTCTCAAACTATGTTCAGTTAATAATATTTCCCTTTGAACCATCTGATACCAGCCAGATATCCAGTAGTTGATGTCATTGTACCTGGGAGTTAATATCCTTCATGCCAGATTGGGAGGCAGTGGGGTAGTGGCATTGTTACTAGACTCATCATCCAGAGAGCCAGGGCAAGATCTGGGGACCCGGGTTCAAACCCCACCATTGGTAGAATCGGAATTCAATAGCAATCTGGAAGTGGAGTTTTAATGTTGATTGTTGTTAAAATCCTGTCTGGTTCACTAATGTCCTTTAGGGAAAGAAATCTGCCGTCCTTGTCTGGCCTAGTCTACGTGTGACTCCGGATCCACTGCAATGTGGTTGACTCTTAACCATGAAAAGGCGAAGGGAGCAGACACTGATCAAGGGAAATTAGGGATGGGCAGTCAGCTTTTCTGTCATGCCCACATCGCATGAATGAATAAAGAAAAGAGACAGCATCTTTTGAGTCAGAAAACAGGGTTGGCACCATTACTGATGTGAGGTGATGTAAGGCTATGGTGCAACTAAATTTGCAGAACAGAATTTAAAAGCCCTAAACTTTCTTTACGAGCGAAAATCAATTTGTTGCCTTCCCGTTCACACCCATCGCGTAGAATCCCAGTCAATCAAGCTCCAGTCCTAATAAATCAGAATAACACATACGGAGTGATTCAGCAGACTCAAGTTAAAGAATGCTAAATGGTGCATTTAGCGGGGTGCATCTCGACGTCTGCAGCGCTGAGAAAGGCCCCACTCTCGAACGGCACTTTGCCGTTTTTTTGGACCTTGGTGAGGAACTCCCCATCAAGGCCACTCTTTCAGTCATTTCCTGCACTGGCAAGCTGTGCCTTGGCACCTGCCAGTCCCTGTAGTCACCGCTGATCTGTATCTGGGGGCATCAGGCACAAGTCCAACTGTACCCAGACCCGTCTCCCCCGAAGGAAAATTGGCACTTCTTCCTGAGGAAGGTGCGACAAGCTGGGAAATGTTCCAACCCGCGCTATTCGCCTTGGGAGCCAAAATCCATCCAATCAATCAGCCCCGATTCTTCTAAACTCCAGGGATTATCGGCCTGATTTACTCAAACTCTCTCCATAGGACAATCCTCTCATACCAGGAACCCAGGCACCAGTCTGATGAGTCTCTGCTGCACTACTCTGGGGAAAGTACGTTCTTCCTGGGGTAAGAATATCAAAATTGCACTCAATACTACAGTGTGCCCTCACAATTGTATTAGAGAAAGGCATCTTGGCGCAGTGATATTGTCGCTAGACTAGTAACTCAGGGACCCGTGGTAATGCTCCAGAGATCCAGGTTTGAGTCCCATCAAAGCAAATGGTGACATTTGAATCCAAATAAAATCTGCAATTGAAAAGCCCGGTGAAGACCTTGAAATCATTGACGATTGTCCTAAAACCCCATCGGGTTCACCAATGTCCCTCAGGGAAGGGAATCTGCCATCCATACCCGGTCTGGCCTACGTCTGACTCCAGACCCACAGCAATGACGTTGACTCTTAAAAATAAAATGCCCTCTGAAATAGTCTAGCAAGCTATTCCGTTCAAAAGCAATTGGTCAAATGGGCAGGAAATGCTGGTCCAGGCAGCGGCACCCATGAATAAACAAAATTCTTATTAAATGCACCTCTAATTTCCTAATTTATTCTCTGCCTTACACAATAGTGGGTCTATGAACAAATCTCACCAACGCTGCACCTTGTTATCTCCTAGCTCCATCCAAACCAATCCTACTTCTTGATTATCTGAATCAAGACCATTTCTCTCTATTGTCTATATTATCAGGACGCTCTTCTTCCTTTTCCCCTCTGTCTATCCCAACTAAAAGTCGGATATCCTGATATATTTCATTTCCAACCTTGATCACTTCTCTTGAAGGGGCTGGTTTAGCACACTGGGCTAAATCGCTGGCTTTTAAAGCAGGCCAAGGCAGGCCAACAGCACAGTTCAATTCCCGCACCAGCCTCCCCGAACAGGTGCCGGAATGTGGCGACTAGGGGCTTTTCACAGTAACTTCATTTGAAGCCTACTTGTGACAATAAGCGATTTTCATTTCATTTCATGTACAGACTCCCAGGTTTGGAATTCTAATGAATCAATCCTTTTTCCCATTCACTCCAATTGTACATGATTTCAATGATCTTGATACTCTCCTTATTCACTCTAATTGTACACACGTGCAATGGATCAGCCCCCTTCCCATTCACTCCCATGCCATACAATTCCAAAGGATCAACTCCTTCCCATTCGATCACATTGTGCACAATTCTGGGGGTTTAAAGCCTTTTCCTGTTCAGCTCCATCCTTTAACGCTCGAATGGGCCAACTCCCTTCCCACTCACTCCACTGCATTAGGGGCTGGTTTAGCACACTGGGCTAAACAGCTGGCCTGTAATGCAGAACAAGGCCAGCAGTGAGGGCTCAATTCCCGTACCCGGCCTCCCTGAACAGGCGCCGGAATGTGGCGACTAGGGGCTTTTCACAGTAACTTCGTTGAAGCCTACTTGTCACAATAAGCGATTGTTATATTATTATCAGGTTCCAATGGATCAAAGATCTTTCCATTCACTCCACTGTATAAAACTCTAACGGATAAAACCTCCTTCCCATTCACTCACTCTTTCTGCAACTCCAATAGACCGAGCACACTCCACAATCGCCCCAAATGTATAAAATTCCAGTAAATCTCACCATTTTCCATTGACGCATATTGTATAGGATTCCAACAGGACAGTACCTATACCATTCACACCCCCACATGAAATCCACACAGAGTAAAACACTTTGCATTCACTGCCGTTGTAGAGTATTCCAATGGACCAAACACATTTTCATTCATTGCCGGAACAATAGCCCCAATTCAAGTATCACTTTCTGTCATGGCTTGTGAGTCTGGACGGGTTGAATTTTAATAAGTGCTCTTTAACAAATCCGAATTTAGAGCTGGTTATTAGAAACTGAGGCTCGTGGGTTACAACATTGGAGTTCAGCCTGGGAGGAAAGCTAAGTAGAATAATCCTTTTCAGCAGAGTTTGAAAAACAATTCTAATTGGCGCATTATCAGGTTATTAGACTACACCCAATCATTACTTACCTGATTGAACTTGTTTCCAAATGAAAGTTAATCCACTGCGTGCTTTATTTGTGGCTTTTGGTTTTGACATGGGCAGGCTACACTGGAATATAAAACTAGCAGGGAGCACAATTTGCAGGCACTTTCTGATAGTGAATTGGGGACTGCAAAGAGGCCGGTGTTAATTCTTCCAGGCCAACATTTCCAATCACCTCTATTTGAACCTGCCTTTCAGCTGCAATCTCTCTCCTCTCTGTGGCCAATGCTCCGCTGGACATCTCTCCCTGGCTTCTCCTGGCTCCATCTGCGAAATGTACCCATCCCCTTCCCGATTATGTCGAAACAAGATTGCACCGTGTCCTCCTCTGACTCCTTCTGGGCAACACTTCAAAGTCTAAAATTCCTTCCCTCTCTCCGTCTATCCTTCATCTTGCAATCAGAAAAAAAACAATTTGAAATCTGAGCTTGACATCACCTCACCACAACTTCCTCTCTTGCCTCATCTTCTCCCCTGGTGTTCTCCTGGTGACCTCCCCAACTGTTTGCCTTGGCCCTTCATCAGTGTTTCTTAATGTCAAATGAAGAGCCTCGAGATGCAACACACATGTTAACTTTTCCCTCTTCGTTTTGTATGACACTCCCTCCCACTGTTCCTTCATTCCTCTTGCGCCTTGGGCTCTGACGAGGGAAAAGTGCACGTTAAACCCTTTTACATGTCCTCTGTGCACATTCCTGCCAGCCCCGCCACTCAACAGTGCGCTTTAGACAGCTGAGGCAGATTCCTTTTTACGTCCTCCTCTCGGGAGATTTTCCTGGCCTTACTGCCTCCTCCGGATGAGATCATGAACTTTGTGTGTGGTGAGGTTAGCTGCCAAGTCTGACTCAGATGGAAGGGGGAGTTGGGGGTGGGGTGGCGGGGGGCGTGGTGCACGTGGAGGAGGTCTGTCAATACGGTGAGGGTAGCACAGAAGGTGAGATCACAGCCTGAGTTCTTTTTTTTAAATTACTTTTACAGAGCTACAAAGCCAGGGCTCAGAGTGTGGGTCAGGGGCGAACCCCTAATCCAGCTCCTTGCCTGCTCCAAAAACCAATTCAAATTCAAAATTAATCCAATTCATGGTCCCCACAAGAGAGGCATACCAGACCTGAGCTAAAAGGCAGAGCAGATACTAGACTTGATCTTAGCCAAAAGGCCGAGAAGCGATCACAGCCTGAGTTCTGCTGTTTAATATTCCAATGATGATAATTCACTGAAAAACCCTCATGAAGCTGCACTTGGGCAAAAACAAAATCAACCTTTTCCTGGTTTTTCATTCCAGAAGATTCCAGAGATACTGCTCAAATATTGCCCAGATAGCAGCCTCAACCTTAGATTAGTTTTCTCTTTATTTTGTGCTTATTTATTCCTTGCAAAGTTCAGGCCCTGGAATGGGGGACGTACCTTCTATGTTGGAGTCATGGCCCCTCGAGTAGAACCTCCTGTTACCACTTTGCCTGAATCACCTCCTCTTGCTTCCTGCAAGCAAAAAACATTTCTTTAAAGATCTCAAAGACAAATCTCCTGAGTGTCAATGATTTGGTGAGTGGGGTATTGGTTCCCCCCAGCTGGCAACGGTTTGTTACTTTGAATGCCAATGAGGAGCAAGGGCACCTCTCAGGTGGAAAACTGAGCACGCGCCTGCCGAAGAGTTCCTCGTCCTGCTTCTTTCTGCTCTGTGGGAAGACATAAAAAAACTATTTGTCCCAAGCTCACCCCCACCTTTGTAAGGAAGCCGCCTATTCGTAAATGTACCTGGGTTTAAATGTCTGGTGAACAAATGCACAATCTCTGCCGCAGAATTGTTGGGCCACCACTAACCACTGGTACTGACAGCTATGCTACTTCCACTGCCTGGAGCACAGGGGGCAGGGACCACTAGTTTTGAGCCTTGTTGCTCTATCTCTCCTCCTCTCACTAACAATCCTCCCCACCTCTCCTCCCATCACCTCTACAGCACTAGTCTCGTAAGGAGCGCAGGCGGAGGACGCCTTGATCCTGACAGGAATGTGGGCTCCCCCACAAATGGCCTCTCTTTGTCTGCTCTACCTGGTGCAATCACCCCAGAGTCATGGTGGTAGGATCCATGAGTTTCCAACCCCATTTTTCAAGAACTTATTTAAGATCAGTGGAGATCATCCATGATCTAAGTGAATGGTGGAGCTACACTTGTGGGGCTGAATGGTCTCTGATTCATATATCCATAAACCTAAAAGATATTAAGGCACTGATGGACAGGGTGATTTATTAAATTATATATGAGTTATATTGCATTAGTTCAGTGGGTTTCCCATGGTAGTTTGGTACTGTCATTACCCGATGGCGGTTAAAAATCAATAGACTTGCTGGGTTGCTACGCTGTTTAATCATGACCACTGACCTTTTAGGACTGAGTAAATCCAATTCCGTTTCAGTACAAGGGATTTCAGAGATTTTTTTTCAGACAATCAATAATAATAATAAAAATAATCTTTATCGTCACAAGTAGGCTTACATTAACACTGCAATAAAGTTACTGTGTAAAGCCCCTAGTCGCCACACTCCGGCACCTGTTCGAGTACACAGAGGGAGAATTCAGAATGTCCAATTCACCTAACAAGCCCGTCTTTCGGGACTTGTGGGAGGAAACCGGAGCACCCGGAGGAAACCCACGCAGACACGGGGGGTGCGATTCTCCGAAATGGAGACAGAGTGTTTGCGCCGTCGTGAACGCCATCGCGTTTCACGACGGCGCAAAACGGGCACGGGCAGTAGCGATTCACGCCGCTCCAGCCTCCCTTCCAGGCGCCAAATGGGTGCCGCGCCAACCCGCACATGCGCGGGGGACTTCCTCAGCGCGCCGGCCCCGACTCAACATGGTGTGGGGATTAAGGGGCCGGCCGCATAATAAAATAGGGCTGGGGCTGGAGAGGGCGGCCCGCCGATCGGTGGGCCCTGATCGCGGGCCAGACCCCATCGGAGGCCGCCCCCGGTGAAGGAGCACTTTCCCCCGCCCCACAGGCCACCCCCCGACCCTACGCGCAGAGTTCCCGCCGGCTGCGAGCAGGGGTGAACGGCGCCGGCAGGACTCTGCCGTTTCCACGTGGCCGCTCGGCCCATCAAGGCCGGAGAATCGGCGGCCTGGTGCAGACTCCGTATAGACAGTGACCCAAATCGGGAATCGAACCTGGGGACCAATTGTTTTGGGAATTGGGTCCTGCAACTCTGTCCATTGTTCCATCGATACCCTGAAACCTTGTCCTTGGTGACAATGTCTTAGCTGATGGTATGGCCTTTGGGCAGATCATGCGCACTTTTAATGAAAAAGGTTCTGGCGAGATTTTGTTCAGGTCGATCAGGAGAAGCTGTCTCCCTTGGCTGAAGCATTGGTAACCAGAGGCCGCAGGTTCGGAACGATTGGCAAAAGAAATCAAGAGAATTTTTTAATGGAATGCATCGGCTGAAAGGGTGGGGAAGGCGGGTTCAGGAGTAACTTTCAAAAGAATCATAGAATCATAGTATTTCCAGTGCAGAAGGAGGCTATTCGGCCCATCCAGTCTGTACCAGCCGTTGGAAAGAGCCACACCTCCACCCTACCCGGACATCTCCACCCTACCCGGACACCTCCACCCTATCCCTTAACCCCAGCTAACCTTTTTGGACACCAAGGGCAATTTAGCATAGCCAATCCACCTAACCTGCACGTCTTTGGAAAGGAAAGGGGAGAGGGAGCATCTTGACATGGAAAAAAAAATTGCAGAGCTACAGGAATGAACAGGTGGGGGTGTCAGTCGGACTAACTGGATAATTCAATGAAAGGGCTACCACAGGCAAAATGGGCTGAACAGCCTCATTCTGTGATGTAAGATTCATCAAGCACCAGATCGGACACAAAAATAAAGGACTGCTTGAATCACAAGGAGGGCTTTGTGCTGCAGAATCCTGTTTCTGGAAACAATATAATATTAGGGCCCCGATCGAGGGTCATGTAAGGATAAAGCGGCTGGCTGAGTTCCTGGAAGTACAAGGGCTGCTTATCAAGTGCTCTGCACATGGGCCAAAAAACAAAATATAATCTTGATGAATCTTTCTCCAAAGCGTGTTGCACTGATAATCTTTTTTCTCCTGAATTTCTTTTTGATCCGCAGGTTATTATGCTGTCCACCTGGAATTTCCTGTTGGCAAGTAGGAGATAAAAGTCCTCCACCAACGATACCTCATTAAAGTGTTGAATCAAACAAGGGAAGATTGTTTTGCACAAAGCCTTGGCTCAGTGACGAACATGGCTGCCTCGGAGTCGCAATGTCATAGGTTTAAGCTTCACGTCAGGGACTTGAACACATCGGGTGGGATCGTACTGTGCCGTTCTTCCCGCTGTCAAGATCTCCTGGTCTTGCCGAGGGTGACCCCCTACCCCTGTTCAACCATCACTCATTGCACTCCTCCAATCCTGGCCCTCTTTGAGCATCCCGGATTTTCATTGGCCCTTGTTTAGTGATCGCTCCTTTAGCTGTCCGGGCCCCACGCCCCAGAATCCCCTCCATAAACTTCACCGCCCCTTCCACCTTCATTTGGAAACTTCTTAAATCTAACTCTTTGAACAAGATTTGGTTCATGCAATGTCTGCATTTGTGGCCCAGTGACAGATTCTGTATTCTAATGGGGAAGATGGTGGTGAGAACATGGCATTTGAATTGAATTAGTAAAATGTGGGCTCTAAAGCTAGTCTCAGCAATGGTGACCACAAAACCATACTTGCTTGTTGCACACCCCCATCTGGTTCATTAATGTCCTTTAGGGAAGGAAATCTGCTGTCCTTACCTGGTCTGGCCTACCCGTGACTCCAGACTCACAGCAATGCGGTTGACTCTGAGCTATCCTCTGAAATGGCCGAGGCTAACCATTCACTTCAAGGGCAATTGGGGATGGGAAACAAACGCTGGCTTGATCAGTGAGACCCACATCCCGGGAAAGAATAACGATTAAAAAAAGATACCTCGATTGTGAAGTGACTTGAGACTGTTTTTTTTATTTGTTCATGGCACGTGGGCTTCGCAGCTGGGCCAGCAATTATTGGCCATCCCTAATTGCCCTGGAGGGGGCAGTTACGAGTCAACCAGATTGCTGTGGGGCTGGAGTCACATGTAGGCCAGGCCAGGTCAGGAAGGCAGGTTTCCTTCCCGAAAGGCCATTAGTGAACCAGATGGGTTTTTACGACAATCAACACTGGTCATCATTGGACTTTTATTTCAAGATTTATTTTATTGAATTCAAATTTCACCATTTGCAGTGGCGGGATTTGAACCTAGATTCCCAGACCATTACTCTGAGTGCCTGGTTTACTAGTCCAGCGACAATATCACTATGCCATCGCCTCCCCAATATGGTAAAAGCCACTATATAAATACAAATTGTTGTTCAGAGAAGATTTACGCGACTAATACCTGAAATGGGTGGGCCTTTTTAGGAGGAAAAGTTGGGCAGGCCTGGCTTGTATCCACTGGAGTTTAGGAATAAGAGGTGACTTGATTGAAACATATAGGGCTGGATTCTCCATTATTGGTACTATGTCCCCATGCCGGCATCAAAACAGTGGAGTTTTACGCCAGAAAATCTGGCATCAAAGGAACACGAATTCCCAGCCCTGCAGGAGCTAGCGGGGACCCGAGTACATCTCGCAGCTTTAGCTGCAGATACGGGCCCCCGCACTTCCGGGTCAGAGGCCGCCCATGCGCACGGCTTCCAGCAGCCGCACGCCCGACCCTCAACCTCCGCACAGACTTTCCCCGGCCGCCTATAAGGCTCCCTCTGGCCTCCGATCGGCCCGTCCCCGACCAGGGCGGCCACGGACTGAGTCTGCAGCCGCCACGCAAGTGTCCTGATCCGCTGGAGCACATTAGTTCCACGCTGTCGGAACTTCGGCCGGTTGGGGGGGAAGAATGTCTGAGCGGGCCTCTGGCAATGGCCCCAGGTAGGTCCCAGGTGGCGCAGTGTCCTCCCCGGGCATCCCGTATTTCGGGCCCCGCAGAATCGGTGAACCGGTGCCAGCCCGGATTTTTTGCGGGAACATGGATTCTCCGCCCCCGCGTCAGCCGCGATTTCGCCACTCGGGTGCAGAGAATCCAGCCCATAAGATCCTGAGGAACCTTGACAGGGTGGATGTGGAGAGGATGTTTCCTCTTGTGGGAGAATCCAGAACTAAGGGGGTCACTGTTTAAAAATAAGGGGTCGCCCATTTGAAATGGAGATGAGGAGAATTATTATCTCTCAGAGGCTCGTGAGTCTTTGGAAATCTCTTCCTGAAAAGATGGTGGAAGCAGAGATCAATGGCCACGTTGCACCCAAAAGTCAGCGCGGAGCATCCAGACTAGTAGATGCCAGGTAATCCCGCATCCGGGACTCTGTTCCCATGTGTGTAGATTGCGCCCAGGGTCTTTATATAGTTTTAAGGCAGAGATAGATAGATTTTTGGTAAACAGAGTTAGATAGATTCTTGATAAACAGAGATAGATAGATTCTTGGTAAACAGAGATAAATAGATTCTTGGTTAACAGAGATAGATAGATTCTTGGTAAACAGAGTTAGATAGATTCTTGATAAACAGAGATAGATAGATTTTTGGTAAACAGAGATAGATAGATTCTTGGTAAACAGAGATAGATAGATTATTGGTAAACAGAGATAGATAGATTCTTGGTAAACAGAGATAGATAGATTCTTGGTAAACAGAGATAGATAGATTCTTGGTAAACAGAGATAGATAGATTCTTGGTAAACAGAGTTAGATAGATTCTTGGTAAACAGTGATAGATAGATTCTTGGTAAACAGAGATAGATAGATTCTTGGTAAACAGAGATAGATAGATTCTTGGTAAACTGAGATAGATAGATTCTTGGTAAACAGAGATAGATAGATTCTTGGTAAACAGAGATAGATAGATTCTTGGTAAACAGAGATAGATAGATTCTTGGTAAACAGTGATAGATAGATTCTTGGTAAACAGAGATAGATAGATTCTTGGTAAACAGAGATAGATAGATTCTTGGTAAACAGAGATAGATAGATTCTTGGTAAACAGAGATAGATAGATTCTTGGTAAACAGAGATAGATAGATTCTTGGGAAACAGTGATAGATAGATTCTTGATAAACAGAGATAGATAGATTCTTGGTAAACAGAGATAGATAGATTCTTGGTAAACTGAGATAGATAGATTCTTGGTAAACAGAGATAGATAGATTCTTGGTAAACAGAGATAGATAGATTCGTGGTAAACAGAGATAGATAGATTCTTGGTGAACAGAGATAGATAGATTCTTGGTAAACAGAGATAGATAGATTCTTGGTAAACAGTGATAGATAGATTCTTGGTAAACAGTGATAGATAGATTCTTGGTAAACAGAGATAGATAGATTCTTGGTAAACAGAGATAGATAGATTCTTGGTAAACAGAGATAGATAGATTCTTGGTAAACAGAGATAGATAGATTCTTGGTAAACAGTGATAGATTCTTGGTAAACAGAGATAGATAGATTATTGGTAAACAGAGATAGATAGATTCTTGGTAAACAGAGATAGATAGATTCTTGGTAAACAGAGATAGATTCTTGGTAAACAGAGATAGATTCTTGGTAAACAGTGACAGATAGATTCTTGGTAAGCAAGGGGGGTGGGTGATAGGTTCTTGGGGATCGGCAGGATGCACATTTGAGATTATTATCAGATCATCCATGATCTTATTAAATGGTGGAACAGGTTTGAGAGAATGAATGGCCTCCTCCTGAACCTTGTTTGTAATGTCAAGATAGTATTGTGTGAGTTGAACTTCAGATCAGAGGGTGGTCAGGACAGTAGAATTAAGGGACAATCAAGAACAAAGGAACATAATATTAAAAGTAGAACCAGGACGATCCTGGGACAAAGTCAGGCAACCACATTAAAAAAATTAAATAAATAACCTTTATTTTCACAAGCAGGCTTACATTAACGCTGCAATGAAGTTACTGTGAAAATCCCCTCGTCGCCACATTCCGGCGCCTGTTCGGGTACACTGAGGGAGAATTCAGAATTCTCAGCTGGTACGGGAATTGAACCTGTGCTGTTGGCCTTGTTCTGCATCACAAAGTAGCTGTCTAGCCCACTGAGCTAAACCAGCCCAATTACCACACAAAAGGAAATGGAAATCTGAATTCAGATGCAGATGCGAGGGGAGATTGGAGCTTTAAAGATCGAGATATTTTTGTTTGGTAAGCTTTACAAAGGTTAAAGTGGTTAAATGGGTTTGAGGTACAGATAATTGGTCTAATTGGCTTGTGGGGCAGGTTTGAGGGGCTGAATGAGATGCTTGTGTACCTAATATTCCTATAATTGGCTTCCATCTCCTTGTCTTCGGGAATGGGGGAATATTAGCCAGGTTATTTGATCCGAATGATTGTACTTGGCTCCGTGCTGGAGCACGCCCATATCTAAAAGTCAGGTCACACCGGCGCACAGAATTTAATAGCCAGCACAGATTTTCTCTAGTCACCAAGGTGGCAAGCCAGAGGGACCCTACACCCATGGAACTGAAGCCAAGAAGACTTTGAAAAGGAGAGAGTTAAGGACTAGAAAATGTGCAACACATCATTCCCAGTGATGAGTTAACTTCAGAGAGGCTCTTCTTACACAAAAGGCTCTGCTTCTCAATAACTTGTCTCATCTGGGCATACTAAATATCACACAAACAGCACTGTGTACAGTTCCGCCTGCCATGATCTAAAGAGGACGGCTGGAGAACATGCATAATACAGATGCACAAGGTCGAAGCCAGAACTGAGAGGTTATATCGATTGGTAAGGTTTGAACATGCTGGGATTCTCTTCCCAGGAAAAGGGAAGCCCGGGAGCTGTCCTGATAGAAGTCTCCAAAATATGAAAGATAGTCCCAATAAATTCAGCAAGGCTCTTTCGACAGCACTTTCCAAACCCACAACCTCTGCCACCTAGAAGGACAAGGGCAGCAGATGCATGGGAGTGGCACCTCCTGCAAGCCACTCACCATCCTGACTTGGAACCATATATGACTGTTCCTTCATTGGAAACCCCCCCAACCCCCGCCCCCCTCACAACAAGCACTGTGGGTGCATCTGCACCAAATGGCTGCAGCGGTTCAAAGAATAAAGAACAATACAGCACAGGAACAGGCCTTTCAGCCCTCCAAGCCTGTACCGGTCATGATACCAATCTTTGCCAAAAACCCTCAGCACCTGCTTGTGCCGTATCCCTCTATACCCATCCTATCCATGTGTTTGAAAAGGTGCCTTTTGAACGCCGTTAATGTATCTGCTTCCACACTCACTTCCAGACACTCACCACCCTCTGTGTAAAAATCCTGCCTTGCACATCTCCTCTAAACTTTGCCCCACGGGCCTTAAACCTATGCCCCTTGGTGACTGACCCCGCCACCCTGGGAAACAGTGCCTGCCCATCCACTCTATCCATGCCCCTCATAATCTTGTAGACCTCTGTCAGGTCGCCATTCAACTTCCATCTTTCTGATAAAAACAGTCCGAGTCTATTCAGCCTCTCCACATAGCGAACACCCTCCAGACCAGGCAACATCCTGGTAAACCTCCTCTGACACCTCTCCAAAGGGGGCTCACCACTACCTTCTCAAGGGCAATTAGGGATGGACAATAAATGTGCTGCCCGAGTCAGTCCCGTCCATTTCCCATGAAATATCCATGTCCTATGAAAGAATAATTTTTAAAAATTCAATAATAAATTCAAGAGAAACTTCTTTGCCAAGTGTTAAGGCTGGGGTGGGAGGAGTAGACAGTGTATTTAGCCCTCTCCGTCCACAGGTCACTTCATTGGTTTAAAAGTTTAATTCACACACCAAAATTACCAATTATTTACCTTCGCTACTGTTAGACCCAGAATAAAAGAGGCTTCTTCTAATAAACTCAGAATGATTAATTTAATATGAAACAAAACTTATTTTTAAAACAAGTTGCAAGAATTGGTTAACACACAGTTTGAAATCTAGAAGAGTAACTATCTATCCCTTTTAACATTCCCAGGCACGCACATACACACAGACATGAACAAACGAACAAAGAAAGAGCAAATGGCTTCCTTCTGAGCTGTAGGGATTCTATGTTTCCCAGATAGATACTGATATCCACACTGTTTTAGGCAAGGCAAGGAGAATGCGAGCTGGGTAGCTTTTCACTTTCTCAGTTGATTCCGAACTGAGTTTAAAAAAAAAACAAGTTTGGAACTTAAAGCTCGTCTTTGTCAGGTGATTTCCAGTAAGTCACTAGCCTCTGCCTTTAAACCAGATTTCCCCCCCCCCCCATCAATTAAAGTAATTCCAAATAAGAAAACAGTTCTCCCCGGCAAGGGTAATGTTGGACAGTTAGCTGAAGTCATGCGGCTTGCTGGAAAAGGCATGCTTGTTCACAGTCCCAGGTGAACTTTGACCTTGAATAAAATCCAGGTCAGCTTCCAAGTGACCAAATAATGCCATGGCCTTCTGTATTCAAATATAGTGCTGGAAGATATGGGTTCTAACATCAGAGAGCAGCGAGAGAGTGGAACGCACTAGGAAAGGGAGGTGCATAGCAGAGATGCATTTAAGGTGAAGCTAAATAAGGGCATGAATGAGAAGAGGACATGAAGGGAAGAGAGGATATGCTGATTGGGCTGGAGGAAGAAGGATGGGAGAAGGCTTTTCATAGAATTTTCATAGAATTTACAGTGCAGAAGGAGGCCATTCGGCCCATTGAGTCTGCACCAGCTCTTGGAAAGAGCACCCTACCCAAGCCCACACCTCCCCTCTATCCCCATAACCCAGTTACCCCACCCAACACTAAGGGCAATTTTGGACACTAAGGGCAATTTAGCATGGCCAATGTGCCTAACCTGCACATCTTTGGACTGTGGGAGGAAACCGGAGCACCCCGAGGAAACCCACGCACACAAGGGGAGAACATGCAGACTCCGCACAGACAGTGACCCAAGCTGGGAATCGAACCTGGGACCCTGGAGCTGTGAAGCAATTGTGCTAACTACTATGCTACCATGCTTGTGCCCCTGTTGGACTGAATGGCCTGGTCCTGTGCGTCGACGCGATGCAACTTAATGTAATTCTAACTCCAAGCCCCCAGCTTGCTTGGTCATAACTCAATGCCAGAGAGCTTGCCGGGTTCCAAATGAATCCACGCTTGAGCAACAGCACCTCATCTTCCGACTGGGCACTTCACAGTTTTCTGTATAATGATGGCTGACCTAACATGGAGAAAATTAAGGTACACTCTGGCATGAGGCACAAGGGAGGGAGTGGCGTGGGGGTGGGAGCGGGTGGTGGTGGTGGGAGGGGTAGGGGAGTGGTGTAGGAGATACTGCCAAAGCTATACGAATGCACGAACACGAGGCAAGTGGGGCACGTACGCGATTCCAAGGACTACATTCTGGGGACAAGGCCGTCCCAGCAACATTCAACCCTGGACACGGGCCATTGGCTTCATGTAGAGGATAATGCTATAAAACAAGGGAAACTTGATCACTCTGCTCAACATGTCAAAATTGCAACATCTGCCCACATCTTTATTTCATATATTTTTGCTGGTTGGTTTTTTCTCGTGTTTCCTTTCTCAATTCCTTGTGTTTGGACATCAGCCATTCACAATATCCTTCAGACGATTATTTTGTTTATTTACTTGTCCAATTACCACTCCCTTTCTTCTTGCACCATGAAATCGTTTGTCGTTTAATTTCTCAGGCCCTCCACCCCATCTCAGACCTTCCTTTCGGTTTTCTCTCTCTCCCCCCCTTTCACTTACTCTTCTAATATTTCTCAGTTCTGATGAGAAGGTCGCAGAGTTGAAACGTTAAATCTGTTTCTCTCTTCACAGATGCTGCCAGATCCGCTGAATCCTTCCAGCATTTTATGTGCTTTTCTTTAACAGAATGCCCGAGCACGTGGACAAGGCAACAGCATTGGAGTTTGCTGTCCCCGGCCGACCACTCTCTCGCCGGGTGTGCCAGCATCAACAAGCAAATGCTCTCACCTCACTGACCTGACCGAGCAAGTCTCCCTTCTGATGCTCAGGGAAACCGTTGTCTCATTCACCTGATCGGAGCTGTTCCTGCTCCTCTCCACTCTCTCTATCTCCAGCCGCTTCCGAATCAAGCAACAGGGTTCAGATCCACAAACCAAGCTATGAGCTCGACACCAGTAACAAGGAGTCATTTCAGTACCTTGTGTTCCAGCGTTGCTGCTTTGACTCAAATAGGAAGGGTGAAATACGAGAGGCGGCTCCCCTTTTAGCACTGAGACATTGAGATCAGTCTGTGCAATGTCCACTATCCTCAGGAAACATGGCCGCAACGTAAGCAGTGTCCTTCGCCAGCCACTTCCCAACCCAGAACTTCCAACACCTCGAAGGACAGCAGTGCCCACGAACATCGCCACCGGCGACGTCCTCTCCAAGGTAGCATAGCTGTTAATTTTCGGGACTAGTAATCCAGAGGCCCAGACTAATGATCTGGAGGTGGTTAGTTCAAATCTCACCAGGGCAGGCGAGGAATTGAAATTCAGTCAATTGAATGAATCTAGAATAAACATAACTACTGGATGGACATGAATCATGTCTCATGTCTCCATCAGAAGGCTCCTCCTGACTGGGGATGCCGTCACCTTAATTCCCAGTGACCTCAGAAACATCCCCACCCACCGCCCCCACCCCTGGCCTTCCCCTCTCCCCGCCATGTCCCCTATCGCCCCAGTGCAGCCCTGGCATTCCCTACTCTTCCCGCCCTGGGATCCCTCCAACGTATCTGTCCCCTGGTTTTTGGGAGTTAGTGCCAGGTAATTCCGTGCAATGCCTCTTCCAACCAATGCACCACTGTGCCTGGTGGGACTGGAGCGCAGCCGGCCGATCAGATTGAGAGCGGACGTCTTGCCTTCTGCCAATCAACACTCGTATGGCATCGGAGCCGCTGGGGTCACCGGGGGTATGTTTCCTGCCAACTCTTCTGATGGTGGAGCCGAGCCACTGCCTTCTTGAAGTTTCTGGTCATGAAGCTGACTCAGGGTCAGAGCAGGCTCAAAGAGCCAAATGACCTTCTCTTACACCTTATAATCTCATGAAACACTTCCTGGTGTAACATTTGGCTTCGACAGCCTGTGTTATGAGAAGGATAAAAGCAGACAGTATTCCGAAATGCTGTACTTGTGAAGTGCGCTCACAATCATAACTCTTTTTAAGTTTTATTCATTTCCAGGTCATGGCGTAACTGGCTTGACCATCCCTAATTCCCCTTGACAAGGTGGTGGTGAGCCACCTTATTGAATCGCTACAGTTCCACTGCAGGTACACCCACAGTGCTGTTATGGAGGGTGTTCCATGATGTTGACTTAGCGTCAGTGGCCGATACATTTCCAAGTCATAACGGTGAGAGGCTTGGAGGGGAAATTGCAAGTGGTGGTGTTCCCATGTATCTGCTGCCCCGGTCCTTCTGGACAGAGAGGTCACACAAGTTCAGAAGATGCTGTCTAAGGGAACTTGGCGAGAGCCTGCAGGGCACATTGCAGATGGTACACACGGCTGCCAATGTGCATTGATGGCGGACAAAGTGAATGTTTAAGATGGTGGATTTTCATCTCAATCAAGCTTTGACCTGGATGGTGTCGAGCTTCTTGAGTGTTACAGGAGCTGCCCTCATCCAGGCAAGTGGGGAGTATTCCATTACACTCCTGACTTGTGCCTTGCAGATTGTGGACAGGCTTTGGGGAGTCAGGAGGTGAGTTACTCACTGCAGGATGCCCAGCCTCTGAACTACTCTTGTGGCCATGGTATTTATATGGCTAGTCCAGTTCTGTTTCTGGTCAATGGTAACCCCAACATATTATTAGTGGGGCAGCAATATTATAAGCTGAGCAGTATCTCCAGCAACAGCGCACCCCTCCTCGATGAACTCGATGCAGTCTATTCTCGGTTCGAGCAGAAAACCAACGATCTGCTGTCGAGTGCCCCAGCAGCCCATAACACACCCATACCCACCGTCACAGCTTCCGAATTCAGATCGGCCTTCCTGAAAGAGAACCCCCGGAAGGTGACGGATCCGGACGGGATCCCTGGTTGTGGACTCAGAGCCTGTGCGAACCAGCTGGCAGAGGTGTTCGCGGACATCTTTAACCTGTCCCTACACCGCTCCGAGGTCCCCACCTGCTTCAAGAAGACAACCATCATACCAGTACCAAAGAAGAACCAGGCAACGTGCCTCAATGACTACCGACCAATGGCCCTGACTTCAGTCGTAATGAAGTGCTTCGAGAGGTTGGTCATAAAGCGCATAACCTCCATACTCCCAGAACGCCTTGATCTAATGCAATTCGCATACTGCTGCAACCGGTCCACATCAGACGCCATCTCCCTGGCCCTACACTCATCCCTAGACCATCTCAACAACAAGGACTGCTACATCAGACTCCTATTTATTGACTACAGCTCTGCCTTCAACACCATAATCCCAGCCAAGCTCATAGCAAAGCTCCAAAACTGAGAACTTGGCTCCCCACTCTGTAACTGGATCCTCGACTTTCTGACCCACAGACCACAATCAGTAAGAATAAACAACAACACCTCCTCCACAATAGTCCTCAATACCGGGGTCTCACAAGGCTATGGAGAGAGAGTGGGTAAATGGAGTTGAAATCAGCCATGATTTAATGGTGGAGTGGACTCAATGGGCCGAATGGCCTTACTTCCGCTCCTAGGTCTTATGGTCTTATGGCTGCTTACATAGCCCCCTACTCTACTCCCTGTACACACATGACTGCATGGCAAAATTTGGTTTCAACTCCATCTACAAGTTTGCTGACGATACGACCATAGTGGGCCTGATCTTGAATAACGACGAGTCAGAATACAGGAGGGAGATAGAGAACCTAGTGGAGACGTGCAACTACAACAATCTCTCCCTCAATGCCAGCAAAACTAAAGAGCTGGTCATTGACTTCAGGAAGCAAAGTACCTTACACACCCCTGTCAGCATCAACGGGGCCAAGGTCGAGATGGTTAGCAGCTTCAAATTCCTAGGGGTACAAATCTCCAAAAACCCACCTACGTCGACGCTACCACCAAGAAAACACAACAGCGCCTATACTTCCTCAGGAAACTAAGGAAATTCGGCATGTCCACATTGACTCTTACCAACTTTTACAGATGCACCATAGCAAGCATCCTATCTGGCTGCATCACAGCCTGGTATGGCAACTGCTCGGCCCAAGACCGCAAGAAACTTCAGAGAGTCGTGAACGCAGTCCATCACACGAACCTGCCTCCCATCCATTGGCTCCATCTACACCTCCCGCTGCCTGGGGAAAGAGGGAAGCATAATCAAAGATCCCTCCCACCCGGCTTACTCACTCTTCCAACTTCTTCCATTGGGCAGGAGATACAGAAGTCTGAGAACACGCACGAGCAGACTCAAAAACAGCTTCTTCCCCGCTGTTACCAGACTCCTAAATGACCCTCTTATGGACTGACCTCATTAACACTACACCCTGTATGCTTCATCCGATGCCAGTGTTTATGTAGTTCCATTGTATACCTTGTGTTGCCCTATTATGTATTTTCTTTTATTTTCTTTACATGTACTTAATGATCTGTTGAGCTGCTCGCAGAAAAATACATTTCATTGTAATAATAATAATAATAATCTTTATCATTGTCACAAGTAGGCTTACATTAACACTGGAATGAAATTACTGTGAAAGCCCCTAGTTTCCACATTCCGGCACCTGTTCGGGTACACGGAGGAAGAATTCAGAAGGCCCAATTCACCTAAGAACACGTCTTTCGGGGTTTTTGGCAGGAAACTGGAACACCCGGAGGAAACCCACGCAGACACGGGGAGAACGTGCAGACTCCGCACAGACAGTGACCCAAGCCGGGAATCAAACCTGGCACCCTGACGCTGTGAAGCAGCAGTGCTGGCTACTGTGCTACCATGCCGTACCTCGGTACACGTGGGCGAAACTTTCAGCAGAAGGAGGAATAACAAGAGGAGACATGTTGAGGTGCGCAGTGCACAATTTTAACTTCATGGAAATGGGTGGGTTGCGAATGGGTTAAAACTGAGCTGGGGAGCTGCCGAATGAAGTTCCTCAACTAAACTTTTGAAAAAAACTGAGTAAAACATTATTATTTTTTAAAAGTGGAAGGTTTACAGTTCTCGCCATTGAAGAGCCTCTCAAACACTCTCCCCTACCCCGTGCCCCTCGACATACGCTGGCCCATCGCCAATTGGAGCGAATAATCCAGAGTGGAAGGCAACATTTTCAAGTTTTTTTTACAGCGTGCTGCCTCGGTGGAAGTTGACTTTGGAAAAGTGCCACATATGGTTGTTGGGGCCTCATCGCTGAGTCTCAGTCCCCCAGAGTGCTGATTACAAATATGGCCCGACAGACTGAATGCGCTGGAGAGCACGAGGGTGAGGCGCCAGGCTCCTCCGGAGCAATCCTGCCTCCCCCTCAGTCGGAACTTTCTTTATAGGCCTCGCCTGCTTGCGGGTCGCTGAAGAGTATTGCAACGGAGGGCGGGGGGTGTCAGTAAGCGATGGGGAGCGGGAGGGGGTGGGGGGGGGGGGGGTTAGTGGGACCAGGGGGGAGAGATGACAATGTTCCACATCAGGAATGCTCCTGTGAGTGTGACTGTGTGAGTCACGAGAGGAAAGCGAGGTGATCTGATCGTCCGTTCGATCTCTCAATCGCCCCCGTTTTCACCAAAACCTAGCAATAAGTTGCGCAGATGCAAAATAGTCTTCATTTGCCCGGCCACAGAAAGCTCAATTAACCGTGACACGTATTACAAACAACCGTTCAAGTTGGCCCAAATGTTCTTGTGGAGAAAGAGGGAGGCGCGGAGGCTGGGGTGGGGGGGGGGGAGGTGCAGGGGGGCAAGCAACAATATTTTTCTTAAATCGCAAAGTTCAAAAGGGATTTACCGGAAAAAAATCATGACAGATTGAGCCACTGATAAAAATAGCAATGCTATCAACGAGGCAGATTTAATTGGCTTTTCTACGGGAGCAGACGCAATATCCGTGAACTTACCTCACTGTAGATGTCTGGAGGCTGATACAGCAGAGATCTGGCCAGTCTTTATATCTATTGGTAGTCCTGATCGAAACATGGAGGACCATTCACGTTTGCCACCGTGTGATTCTCTCTCTCTCAGATTGTATGGTGCGATACATTAACATGTATTAAAGTGTCAATTTTCAGAGGGCGCAGAGGTGACATGCAAGTGGAAATCAGAATAAAATGGACAAGGGCTGACAGCAGCCAGACTAAAACTGAGCGTCTCGACATTGTCACAGTCAGCAAAAAGTCACTCTTCCTAAAAATTAAAAACGCTGTTTAAAAAAGGAAAAGAAAATGGACGTTGTAGAGTTGGGAGAGTAGCAGCAAGGTTTTGTTCTTTTAAATGAGAGAGAGAGCAGGGTGCGGTCAAATCTTGGCTGTCCTCTTCCTTGCTTTCCCCCTTCCCCCCGCCCAAAATAAATGAAGGGGGAGGGGTCCTGGGCTACGTTACTACCTAAATACTAACAGAACCTGGGAAGGGAGCCAAGACAGTGACTTTCTCCGACCCAGCTGCCAATCTATCGCTTGCTTACAGAGAAAGGCGAAACAGCGGCAAGTATTTCATGCTGAGATCATGGCTGGGGTATCAGACACCTCACTCCCCAGTTCCCCCACTGCCCAGTCCCCTCACTATCCAATCCCCCTCACTATCCAATCCCCCTCACTATCTAATCCCCCTCACTTATCATCACCTTCTCCTCAAATCCCCCACTCCTCGGTCCCCTCACTCCTCATTTTCTTGCCCGTCAGTCCCCTCGTTCGTTAACCCCTCACTCTCAGCCCCTTACTCCTTGATCTTCGTTCAGTGGCCTCCTCGCCCTCCAGGCCCCTCATTGTCCAGTCCCGTTGCTCCTCAGTCCCCTCGCTCCTTAGTCCCATCACTCCTCACTGTCCTCATTCGCCAGTCTCCTCCTTCCTCAACCCTTCACTCCCCAGTCCCTCACTCCCCAACCCCTCAGCAATCCCTCGCTGCCACTCCTCTCTCTCTCTCTCCCTTGTCCCCTCATGGTGTTCATTGTGTGTTATACACATAAACATAAAGGATGGAGTGGATTTGTGTGCTGTTTGGGGGAAAGAACATAAGAACTAGGAGCAGGAGTAGGCCATCTGGCCCCTCGAACCTGCTCCGCCATTTAATGAGATCATGGCTGATCTTTCGTGGACTCAGCTCCACTTTCCGGCCCGAACACCATAACCCTTAATCCCTTTATTCTTCAAAAACTATCTATCTTTAACTTAAAAACATTTAATGAAGGAGGCTCAACTGCTTCACTGGGCAGGGAATTCCAAAGATTCACAACCCTTTGGGTGAAGAAGTTCCTCCTAAGAAAGAATTGGAACATGAAAAAGAAAGCATCGATATGTTTTTGCTGGGACCCCATCACTTCAAATTCTTTAATATTCACAATATAAAGCTTGTCTTGAACCATTCTGGTAGACACAATGATGCACTATCAATTACTACAAAGACGAGAGTAGTGAATAATCGAGGCTTTATTGAGCAAAGATGTGTGGCCTCCTGTAGCTGCTCCCAAAATGGGAGCAGCCCCGGCGAGCACACACAATTATACTCCGCCTACTGGGCGGAGCCAGCAGGCAGGGATTTACCCATGTACCTCTAATACAGGAGTCTTACCGTACTACATCTAATATATATCTACTACAATTAGTGGTGACTACCACACACAGACCTCTGATGTGGTAAAATTGGTTATTTTTACAATTCCCTTCTCCATTTATCTCCCCAAAAGCATGTTGGATACAGTCAAGGGGAGGCTCGATAAACAAGGGAGGGAGAAAGGAATAGCGATATATGCTGATGGGTTGGATGAATCGGGGTGAGTGGGATGGCATGGCCCAGTTGGGCTGAATGGCATGTTTCTCTGCTGTACATTCTTTGCAATTCTATGTAGTGGCCCCCCCACTACATAGAATTGATATCTACTGAAAATGCCCCAACACAAATCGCTGGAGATTGAAAGAAAAGGAACCTAAAGAGAAACATAAACGAGTTACTGACTGATGCACGATCAATTACACTTAAGACAAAGTGATTTCATAACTGAAGGCTTTAATCGACTAGAACTTGTTCCCCAGCAGCTTCGGTACAGAAAGTGAAGGCTGCTGGGACGGCACCTGTTCTTATACTCCGCCTGTCAGGGCGGAGCTACGTATCAACAGCCAATGGTAAACTCCTGGGTTTAACCAATGGTCATCAGCCTCTTAGGTACCGCAATACCTGGTACTACCACATCCACCCCCTGTTAAAAAAGAGTCCGGCGGGGGTGGTGGCCAGTGGTAACAGTCGTCTGTAACATGGTATGATCAGGTATGGAGGTAACGTGCTGTCGAGAATATTTACAAAGTATTCGTTCACGGTTAAAGTCACAGCGAAGCAATCAGTCGATCGGGTGGCCTGATCGTCCTTCTGGAGCGTCTGGGCTTCGGTGGTGATTCTGGTGGGGGCCCAGGTGGTTGCGACTCCGGGAGCGTGGTTTCATCCTCCCTGGCAGCTTCGTCACCCCGAGGCGGCGCTGTTGGGGCAAACGGTTGACACCGGGGGGGGGCGCCTGTAGGGGGCGTCGGTGGGTGGGCGGGCCTAAGTAGGAGCGGCGGGAGTACTGCCCCTCCAGTGAGGTGCTTTGGGGGGGTAGGGGTGGGGTGGGGGGGGTAATGGTTCATGTGCGCATGGGGTTCCGGCGGGTGCCAGGTCCCGAAGGGAGACTGTATCTTGCCGGCCGTCAGGGAACGTGGGCCACGTAGGCGTACTGGGGGTTAGCGTGCAGCAGGTGGACCCTCTCGACTAACGGGTCTGATTTGTGCGCCCGCACGTGCTTCCGAAGCAGGATGGGTCCGGGAGCTGCTAGCCAGGTTGGGAGCGAGGTCCCGGAGGAGGACTTCCTGGGGAAAACAAGGAGACGTTCATGAGGTGTCTGATTGGTAGTTGTACAGAGCAGCGACCGGATGGCGTGGAGGGCCACCGGGAGGACCTCTTGCCAGCAGGAGACTGGGAGATCCCTGGACCGTAGGACCAGTAGAACGGTCTTCCAGACCGTTCCGTTCTCCCTCTCCACCTGTCTGTATCCCCAGGGGTTGCAACTGGTCGTCCTGCTCGAGGCGATGCCCTTGCTGAGCAGGAATTGACGCAGTTCGTCGCTCATAAAGGAGGACCCCCTATCACTGTGTATGTACGCGGGAAAACCGAACAGTGTAAAGATACCCTGGAGTGCCTTGATGACGGTGGTTGTGGTCATGTCTGGGCAGGGGATGGCGAATGGGAACCGGGAGTACTCGTCAATCACGTTCAGGAAATACGTGTTGCGGTCGGTGGAGGGGAGGGGGCCTTTGAAATCCATGCTGAGCCGTTCAAAGGGATGGGAAGCCTTTATCAGGTGCGCCCTCTCTGGCCGGTAGAAGTGCGGTTTGCACTCCGCGCAGATTTGGCAGTCCCTGGTGACTGTCCTGACCTCCTCGATGGAGTAGGGCACGTTGCGGGTCTTGATGAAGTGGAAGAAACGAGTGACCCCCGGGTGACAGAGGTCCTCGTGGAGGGCTCGGAGGCGGTCCACTTGTGCTGTGGCACAAGTGCCTCGGGACAGGGCATCAGGAGGATCGTTTAGCTTCCCTGCGCGGTACAAGATCTCGTAGTTGAAGGTGGAGAGTTCTATCCTCCACTGCAAGATCTTGTCGTTTTTAATCTTGCCCCGCTGTGCATTATCGAACATGAAGGCAACCGACCGTTGGTCCGTGACGAGAGTGAATCTCCTGCTGGCCAGGTAATGCCTCCAATGTCTCACAGCTTCTACTATGGCTTGTGCCTCTTTTTCGACTGAGGAATGGCGAATTTCGGAAGCATGGAGGGTACGGGAGAAGAAGGCCACGGGCCTGCCCACTTGGTTGAGGGTGGCCGCCAGAGCTACGTCGGACGCATCGCTCTCGACCTGGAAGGGGAGGGACTCGTCGATGGCACGCATCGTGGTCTTTGCAATGTCTGCTTTGATGTGGCTGAAGGCCTGGCGGGCCTCTGTCGACAGGGGAAAGGTGGTGGACTGGATTAGGGGTCGGGCTTTGTCTGCGTAGTTGGGGACCCACTGTGCGTAATAGCTGAAAAACCCAAGGCAGCGCTTCAGGGCCTTGGGGCAGTGAGGGAGGGGGAACTCCATCAGGGGGCGCATGCGCTCAGGGTCGGGGCCTATAACTCCATTTCGCACTACGTAGCCTAGAATGGCTAGACGGTCGGTGCCAAATACGCATTTATCCTTATTGTGTGTCAGGTTAAGGATTTTCGCGGTCTGGAGAAATTTGCGGAGGTTGGTGTCGTGGTCCTGCTGGTCATGGCCGCTGATGGTGACGTTATCCAGATATGGGAACGTTGCGCGTAAGCCGTACCGGTCAACCATTCGGTCCATCTCTCGCTGGAAGACCGAGACTCCATTAGTGACACCAAAGGGAACACTTAAAAATTGATAGAGCCGCCCATCTGCTTCGAAGGCAGTGTACTTGCGGTCACTATTACGGAGGGGTAGCTGGTAGTAGGCGGACTTGAGATCCACCGTGGAGAAGACCTTGTATTGTGCGATCCTGTTTACCAGGTTGGCTATACGGGGCGAGGGTACACGTCCAGCTGCGTAAACCTGTTGATGGTCTGGCTGTAGTCAATGACCATCCTATGTTTCTCCCTGGTCTTTACCACCACTATTTGAGCTCTCCAGGGACTGTTGCTCGCTTCGATGACCCCTTCCCTCAGCAGCCTTTGGACCTTTGACCTGTTGAAGGTCCGGTCCTGGGCACTGTACCGCCTGCTCCTGGTGGCGACGGGTTTACAATCCGGGGTGAGGTTCGCAAACAGGGAAGGTGGGTCGACCTAAAGGGCCGCGAGGCCGCAGACAGTAAGGGGGGGTATAGGGCCGCCAAATTTAAAGGTCAGGCTTTGCAATGCCAGCCCCAGGAGGGTAGCCGCGCAGAGGTGCGGCAGGACATACAGGCGGAAATTATCGAATTTCCTGCCTTGGACAGCGAGGTTCGCTATGCAGGACCCCTTTATCTCCACCATGTGTGACCCGGAGGCCAGGGAGATCCTTTGGTTTACAGGGTGGGTAACAAGTGAACAGCACCTTACCGTGTCGGGGTGAACAAAGCTTTCCGTGCTCCCAGAGTCAATCAGGCAAGACGTCTCGTAGCCGTTGATGAAGACCGTCATTGTTGCTGTTGCGAGTGTCTGGGGTCGACTTTGGTCCAGTGTCACCGAGACCAGATGAAGCAGTTGCGAGTTCTGATCGGGCAGCGTGTAGTCGGCCGTGCTGGGGGCCTGGGGCCCCATCCAAGATGGCATCACCCATGGGTCGCACATGGTGTCCGGGGATGTACAAGATGGCGGCGGGGATGGACAAAATGGCGGCGCCCACCCATCCAGCGTGGTGTCCGGGGGGCAAGATGGCCACGCCCGTGGGTCGCACGTGGCCCTAGGATAGGGGGGGTGGCGGTGAGCGCTAGCCGGTCGGGGCCTGAAGGGGGGGTTGCTGCGGCGGTCCTGAGTCGCTGGAGACCGCAGCCACGGCGCGGGCCTGGCAGACCCCCACAAAGTGGCCCTTCTTGCCGCACCCTCTGCAGGTGGTGGTGCAGGCTGGGCAGCGCGGGCGGGGATGATTCGCCTGCCCGCAGAAGAAACAGCGGGGCCCGGCGGCGTTAGCGGGCCGTCTTGTAGCGCAGGCCTGCAGCGTCAGGGGGAAGGTCTGTGGGGCTGCCGCTGCGGGGTGCCACGCAACCCAGGGGGCCGCCGCGCGGTCGGGCGCATAGGACTGCGCGTTTTGGGAGGCTACGTCCATGGACCCTGCCAGGGCCCGTGCCTCTCTGAGTCCCAGGGTGTCCTTTTCTAGGAGTCTTCGGCGGATATCTGAGGAGCTCATACCTGCTACGAAAGCATCCCTGATTAAAGGTTCCGTGTGCTCCCTCCCCGAAACTTGTGGGCAGCCACAGTTTCGGCCCAGCACCAGTAGCGCCCGGTAGAAATCCTCCAACGATTCCCCGGGGCTTTGCCGTCTAGTTGCAAGCAGGTGACGTGCGAAGACCTGATTTACAGGGCGGATATAATGTCCTTTTAACAGTTCGATCGCGGCATCATAGTCCTCCGCCTCCTCGATAAGGGTGTAGATCCCAGGGCTGACCCTTGAGCGCAGGAGGTGTATTTTCTGTCCTTCTGAGGGGGTGCCTCCGGCCGTCTCGAGGTAGCCTTTAAAGCACGCCAGCCAGTGTTTAAATATTGCAGCCGAGTTCTCCGCGTAGGGGCTGAGTTGAAGGCACTCCGGTTTGATTCGGAGATCCATCCTTCCAGCCTAAGTCTAGTCGATTAAATTGATGCACGATCAATTACACTCAAGACAAAGTGATTTCATAACTGAAGGCTTTAATCGACTAGAACTTGTTCCCCAGCAGCTTCGGTACAGAAAGTGAAGGCTGCTGGGACAGCACCGTTTCTTATACTCCGCCTGTCAGGGCGGAGCTACGTATCAACAGCCAATGGTAAACTCCTGGGTTTAACTAATGGTCATCAGCCTCTTAGGTACCGCAATACCTGGTACTACCACACTGACTTCACCCTTTCACATCCTTTTTGCCAACCCTACTGTGGGCTTGACCCAAAAGATGTGATGCGCAGGTCAATTTTCCGCTTAAACGTTCTCCCAAGTTCCCTCAAAACTCCAGAATGGTCACCCCACCCATTCATCTCTATTAAAACCTGATAGACTTGCCACAACCCACTTCCTTCAAGCTAGCTCCCATTCCTTGTGCAGAATGCCTACATTTTCTACCCCAATAATAATGTACCCGGAATGCCCTGGGTGCATTCTGCATTTCTTTGGTATTTGGGTTGTGATAATGGCTCGACTGTGGGGAAAGGGGCTTGAATATCTAAGTCTGCCGGTTACACCAAGTTAGTAAAGTTCCACAAATGGGAAGAGTAAGTTTTAAAGGGACGTCGAAAGATGAAGTTAGTGGGAGAAATTATGGCTGATGGAGTTTAAAGTGGGGAACTGGGAGACCATCCACTCTGAATCTGAGACAGACAAATGAATATGGTGATTATGAAGGATCGAGGGCAGAGTTGACTGGAGTGGACTGGGAAAGGAGTTTAGCAGGAAAGATGGTTGGCTGATCAGCAATGGCAAATGTTGCTGCAAATAGTTTATGACTCAAAACAAAACTATATCCCCAGTGAGGAAGAAGGATTCTAGGAATGGGATAAATCAACCATGGTTAAGCAAGGAAGTGAAGGATAGCATTACACTGAAAGAAAAAACATATAATGTGGCAAAGATTAGTGGAAAACCAGAGGATTGGGAAAGTTTTAAAAACCAACAAAAGATGACCAGAAAAAAAGAGGGAGTAGATAACTTATGAGAGTAAACCAGCAAGTAATATAAAAACAGAGTTTCTTTAGATATATAATTATGAAGAGAGAGGCCAAAGTGAACATAGGCTCCTTAGAGACTGAGACAGGGAAATAATAATGGGGAACCGGGAAATGCCAGCGGAGTTAAACAAATACTTTACGTCAGTCTTCACAGTAGAAGACACTAATAACATGCAAAAATAAATAACCAAGGGGCAGAAGTACGGGAGGAAATAAATACAATAAGAATCACTCGAGAAAAGTACTTGGGAAACTAATGGGGTTAAAGGCCGATAAGTCCCCTGGACCTGA
Source organism: Scyliorhinus torazame (assembly GCF_047496885.1). NCBI lineage: Eukaryota > Metazoa > Chordata > Chondrichthyes > Carcharhiniformes > Scyliorhinidae > Scyliorhinus > Scyliorhinus torazame. Next base: position 14,933,597 of record NC_092714.1, on the reverse strand, counting down.
TTGTTTGCATCCCAGGGTATTAAAGGAAGTAGCTACAGAGATAGTGGAGGCACTGATAGTAATCTTCCAAGAATCCTTAAATTCTGGAAAAGTCCCAGAGGATTGGAAAACTGCCAATGTAACACCTTTATTTGAGAAAGGAGGGAGACAAAAAATAAGTAGCTTTAAGAAATCTGGAAGAAATTTAATGCTAGTCTCAGATATAATGACCATGAAAATATTCTAATGGATCCATGGGCTTTTAGCCAAGCTTAGCTCAGAGCGCTGCCTTCTTAGCCTTGTTCCTCGCTTGAAGTGCGGTGACCCTCTGGTTAAATCACTGTCGATTAGCTCTCCCCCTCAAAGGGGAAAAGCAGCCTCTGATCATCTGGGACTATGGCGACTTGAATATTTACTTATGCATGGTCCCCACTTCTGAGCCATAGAGGCGGATGGACGTTACTCTGTCGACCCTGAAGCTTGGTGCAGGGTCTGTGATCCTGGTCTTCCTCAGACGACCGAAGGCTGCGCTGGAACACTGAAGCTGATGTTGAGCCTCGCTGTCGATGTCTACCCTTGTTGACAGTAGGCTCCCAAGATTTGGAAAGTGACCCAAGGTCTCGTCTTGGATTCGAATAACCAGAGAGCTGTGCTGCGTAGCAGGGACAGGTTGATAGATGGCCTTTGTCACACGGATGTTTAATGTAAGGCCCGTGCTATCCTACACTTCGGTGAAGGTATTGGATTGGATTTGTTTATTATCACGTGTACCGAGGTACAGTGAAAAGTATTTTTCTGCGAGCAGCTCAACAGATCATTAAGTACATGAGAAGAAAAGGGAATAAAAGAAAATACATAATAGGGCAACACAACATATACAATGTAACTACATAAACACTGGCATCGGATGAAGCATACAGGGTGTAGTGTTAATGAAATCAGTCCATAAGAGGGTCATTTAGGAGTCTGGTGACAGTGGGGAAGAAGCTGTTTTTGAGTCTGATCATGCGTGTTCTCAGACTTCTGTATCTCCTGCCCGATGGAAGAAGTTGGAAGAGTGAGTAAGCCGGGTGGGAGGGACCTTTGATTATACTGCCTGCTTTCCCCAGGCAGCGGGAGGTGTAGATGGAGTCAATGGATGGGAGGTAGGTTCGTGTGATGGACTGGGCGGTGTTCACGACTCTCTGAAGTTTCTTGCGGTCCTGGGCCGAGCAGTTGCCATACCAGGCTGTGATGCAGCCTGATAGGATGCTTTCTATGGTGCATCTGTAAAAGTTGGTAAGAGTCAATGTGGACATGCCGAATTTCCTTAGTTTCCTGAGGCAGTATAGGCGCTGTTGTGCTTTCTTGGTGGTAGCGTCGACGTGGGTGGACCAGGACAGATTTTTGGAGATGTGCACCCCTAGGAATTTGAAACTGCTCACCATCTCCACCTCAGCCCCATTGATGCTGACAGGGATGTGTACAGTACTTTGCTTCCTGAAGTCAATTACCAGCTCTTTAGTTTTGCTGGCATTGAGGGAGAGATTGTTGTCGCTACACCACTCCACTAGGTTCTCTATCTCCCTCCTGTATTCGGACTCATCGTTATTCGAAATCCGGCCCACTATGGTCGTATCGTCAGCAAACGTGTAGATGGAGTTGGAACCAAGTTTTGCCACGCAGTCGTGTGTGTACAGGGAGTAGAGTAGGGGTCTAAGTACGCAGCCTTGCGGGGCGCCGGTGTTGAGGACTATTGTGGAGGAGGTGCTGTTGTTCATTCTTACTGATTGTGGTCTGTTGGTCAGAAAATCGAGGATCCAGTTGCAGAGTGGGGAGCCAAGTCCTAGGTTTTGGAGCTTTGATATGAGCTTGGCTGGGATTATGGTGTTGAAGGCGGAGCTGTAGTCAATAAATAGAAGTCTAATGTGGGAGTCCTTGTTTTCGAGATGCTCTAGGGATGAGTGTAGGGCCAGGGAAATGGTGTCTGATGTGGACCGGTTGCAGCGGTATGCAAATTGCAGTGTATCAAGGCGTTCTGGGAGTATGGAGGTGATGCGCTTCATGATCAACCTCTCGAAGCACTTCATTACGACTGAAGTCAGGGCCACTGGTCGGTAGTCATTGAGGCACGTTGCCTGGTTCTTCTTTGGTACCGGTATGATGGTGGTCTTCTTGAAGCAGGTGGGGACCTCGGAGTGGAGTAGGGACAGGTTAAAGATGTCCGTGAATACCTCTGCCAGCTGGTCCACGCAGGCTCTGAGTGCACGACCAGGGATCCCGTCTGGGCCCGTCGCCTTCCGAGGGTTCACTTTCAGGAAGGCCAATCTGACTTTGGAAGCTGTGATGGTGGATATGGGTGAATTATGGGCTGCTGGGGCACTCGCCAGCGGATTGTTGGTTACCTGCTCGAACTGAGTATAGAATGCATTGAGTTCATCGGGGACGGGTGCGCTGCTGCCAGAGATACTGTCCGGCTTCGCTTTGTAGCCCGTTATGTTGTTTAGTCCTTGCCACAACCGCCGAGAGTCTGGCTGTGACTCTAGCTTGGTTTGATATTCTCTCTTGGCATCTCGGATGGCTTTGCGGAGGTTGTATCTGGATTTCTTGTATAGGTCAGGGTCGTCTGCCTTGACGTCTGTATTGACGATAGCTTGGAGCTTGGAGTCCGAGTGTGGGCGGACGTAAGCATCACCCGCATATTGTCATTCAACGACAGGATGGGACACCCTTCACTTTGATTGGAAACCACAGCGGCTTCTCTTGACTCCCTGGCTGATTGGGGCATGCAGTACCGGGTATTGGCCAGGGGGTGGTGATGTTGCCCCATGTGAACTACGTTGTGGAGTAAGCTCAGTGCACATTTTCACCCTGCGTTGTGAGTGCCGCAGGAAACATTTCTGATCTCAGCCATCTTGCTGTGCATCAGCACCAAACCAAAAACTCACACGATTCTCCAAAGGGCTGAAGATACAAGAATTGGAGAAACAAAAAAACCCTGCATTTATTTAAAAAAAACAGTTGGATAAACTCAGCAGGTCTGGCAGCATCTGTGGAGAGAGACACAGAGGTAACGTTCCGAGTCTGTATGACTCGTCCTCAGAGCTCCATTTATGTATAAGGGTGGCATGGTCACACAGTGGTTAGCACTGTTTCTTCACAGCTCCAGGGTCCCAGGTTCGATTCCCGGCTTGGGTCACTGTCTGTGCGGAGTCTGCACGTTCTCCCTGTGTCTGTGGGGGTTTCGTCCGGGTGCTCCGGTTTCCTCCCACAGTCCAAAGATGTCCAGGTGAGGTGAATTGGCCATGCTAAATTGCCCATTAGTGCCCAGAGATGTCCAGGTTAGGTTATGGGTTACAGGGATAGGACAGGGGAGTGTAAATGGGTAGCTCATTCAGAGGGTCAGTGCAAACTCAATGGGCCGAATGGCCTCCTTTTGCATGTAGGGCTTTTATGATTCTATGACTGAGGTGAGGGGGAATTTCGCCTCTCAGAGGGTGATGAGTTTTCCGAACTCTTTGTTGCACAGAGCTGTGGGGGCAGAGTCCTTGTGTACATTTAGGGCTGAGATAGACAGATGCTTGATCAGTGAGGGAATCAAGAGTTATGGGGCAAGGGCAGGAAAGTGGACGTGAGGAACATTCGATCAACCATGATCCTATTGAATGGTGGGCAGGCTTGAGGGGTCGAATGGCTTACTCCTGTTCTTATATCTGATGGTCTTATGGACCTTGCACGTGGTGAAGCCACACAGGCTGCGGGGAACAGGAGACACCTCCGTCAGTGAATTAATCAAAACCTTGGGCGGACATTTCTCTCCTAAACCGTTATTTATTGAGAAAGGTTTCGGTTCGACCGTCGTAGTCAGGATGAAGAAGTAACCATTTTACAGTTCGTAGCGCCTTAAAGAAAATTAGCTAAATATTGCGAATTTGGTACAACACTTGATGATGCGCTTCGTGATAGGCTGATTTGTGGAGCCTGAAGCAACTCAGGGGAAGCTACTTGCTTTCAGCGACTTAACTCTCAAAGCTGCTGTGGAGCTGGCAACGAGAGACGCTTCGCAGATAGGGGCTGGAATGAAGATCCACAAAATGTATACCTCAAGGAAAAAGGCTGCAATGGTGCAATCATGTCACTGTTGTACACAGGTCCCACTTAGCGGGGAAATGCTGGAGTAAATCGGATACATGCAGGAACTGCGGCAAGAAGCGCCACATTGCTAAGGCTTGTTGGGCTCAGAAAACCTCTCCAACACCAAGAAGGAGCAAGAAGAACAGTCAAACAGTCTAGTCTTGTCTACAAATTAGTGGGCGACAGCAAAACTGAGCTACTACAAGAGCTTAAGCTAGGTGTCTTGTCAATGCAGGGCAATCCACAACTTTTGGGGGCATATCCAAAACTTGAAGATCATGAAATTAAAAAGACGTAGAAACGAGCGCAACAGTATCGCTAATACCTGATACGATTTGTCATCAAAAGCTGAGGCATCTGCCTTTAAAACTATCAAATGTGATCCTTAGGACATACACTGAAGATAGCATTAAAAGGATGCATTGCGGTGAAAGAAGCAAAAGGGCAAATGGCAAAGTTGCCTCTTCGCATTGCCCGTGGTGACTTCCCTACTCGATTTGGCAGGGCACGGTTGGCTAAGATTAGGCTTAACTGGGAAACAGTCAATCAATTTGTGCATTCAAAGAGCAACTTGCAACAACTTCTGAAAAAGTACGAGAAGGTGTTCAAAGATTCACTAGGCTCTACGGCTGGAGTTGAGGTACACCCAAGCATCAAAACAGAAAATACACCCAGATGTCTCAAAGCTAGAATGGTACCATATGCCAACAAGCCTAAAGTTGGAGAAGAACTAGAAAGATGAGTATGAAGGAGTCATTGAACTGGTTGCTGTAGTGATTGGGCAACACCAATAGTTCCTGTATTGAAACGTGATGGTTCACTGAGAATTTGTGGAGGTTTTAAAATGACTATTCACCCAGTTTTATCTGGAGATCATTATCCAGTGCCACTGATGGAAGGCTTGTTTGCTGGACTTTCTGGAGGGCCGAAATTCAGCAAAATTGATCTTTCATGGGCATATCTGCAGATGAATGCGGCGGCAGAATCACAGCCACTAATCACCATTGTAACGCTCAAAGGTCCTTTCATTACAGAAGACTTCCTTTTGGAATAACATCTGTGCCTGCTCTTTTTCAAAAGTCTGTGGATTAATTCTAAATGGGTTGAAAGGAGTGCAGTGTTATTTGGGTGACATACTCATCACAGGTTTGAGGGAATAGGAATACTTGGAGAATCTGGAAGTCACCCGGAGCGTTTACAGAGCCGCAACCTGACAGTCGACAAGGAAAAGTGTGACTTTTTCAAGTTATCCATGAATTACCTTGGTCATATCACCGATAAAGATGGTTTACACAAAGAATAAAAGAAAATCTCAGCAATCTTAGAAGGACCACATCCTCAAAACATGACACAATTAAGTTTTATCATTGATTTAGCATCACACGTTGCTCTGCGTCAAACAGGCATGGCACCGATCAGAAGAACGTGAAATTGTATACAATGAAGTGAAAGAAGCTTCACTTAAATCACAGCTGTTGGTTCATTGTAATCCCAGGCTGAATTTACTGAACGTGCGTGTGATTCCTCACCCTATGGGGTTGGTGCAGTCGCCTCTCACATTACATCTACAGGAGAGGAACGACCAATGCCGTTCGTCTTACGCACTCTTACTGGCGCAGAAATGAATTACGCTCAGCTCGAAACAAAGCTTTGAGCATCATTTTCGGTGTAAGAATGTTCCAGCGTTATCTTTATGGGTGCCATTTTACCCTTTTAATGGGTCATTGATCCTTAACCACAATGTTTGGGCAGTATAACGTATGCCTTCTTTGGCAGCTAGTAAATTGCAACGTTGGGTATTGACATTGTCGGGCACTAGGATATCCATTATCGCAAATCAGAGCTGCAAATGATGCTTTATCACGATCGCAGAAGAAAATGTTGTTAATATTTTGTATTTCTCACTCGTGGATAGTGGATAGTGGTGTATCTGTGACTTCATCTCAAGTTCAAAGAGATACAAGGACCGACCCGCTGATGGGGAAGGTGATGGATTTGGTCCAAAAAAGAACACTGTCGGACCTTCATAGGAAAAATCCAGATCTCAAGCCCGACATCACACCAAGACTTGACTTGACAGTTCAGAATGGAGTTCTATTGTGGGGAATCTGTGTGATTATTCTTCCGTGCTTATGTAGTAGAGTCCTTGACCAATTGCATGACGGATGTCCTGGTGTGGTAAGGATGAAGGAATTGGCACGCAGTTAATTTTTGGTGGCCAGGATTAGATGTTCAAATTGAAGAGAACATAGGGCAATGCCAATCTTGTGGTAAAACTACCAATACAACCATTGCATCTGTGGGAATGGCCGACACAGCCATGGCAGAGAAGTCACATCGATTATGCTGGTCCACTGTAAGGTCACATGTCCTTAGTGATTGTGGACGCACACTCGAAATGGCCGGAAATCACGAGAATGAAGTCAATGGTGACTGAGCAGACCATTGAGAAACTAGGTTAAGTATTTGCATGATTTGGAACACTGCAGCAGATTATCAGTGTTAATGGTACACAGATAACTTCGAAGGAGTGTGAGGATTATTTGAAAGGGGACGGTGTACACCATAACAAGTCAGCTCCATATCATCCAGCAACAAATGGATTGGTTGAACATTTTGTGCAATCAACAAAGCAACAAAGGACCAGGGAACATTATCACGAAGAGTAAACACATTTCTAATATCTTATCGGAACACTGCACATACTACCACGCAAAGTTCACCAGCAATGCAGTTGTTCCGGAGTAAGCTACAACCACAGTTTGATTTGTTAACTCCTTCTGATACTTCAGAGATTGTCAAACGACAACAACAAACACAAATTTCTCGGAGGGAGAAAATCTCTAAAAAGCATGTACTCAGCTAAGGAGAGAGAGTGTTAGCTCGGAATTATACCACCAACGGGAAATAGGTACCCGCTATGATCCTACCGAAGACAGATTCAATATTATACACCATACAGACTGATCATGGAAGAGTTTAGCAACTTCATGCTGATCAGTTACTTGCTGCATGAAGTGAGTTTTCGGAAACTTCTTACGATGTTCTACCCTTGGAAAATCTTAGAGAGCTAGCCTTTGGCACAGGGACCGTCCTATTGAATTGTATTTATGTACTGAAATAATACATAATGGGATCTGTTGTAGAAATGTTAATTGCTATCATTGCATTAATGAAGTAAAGAGGGAGGGGTGTTATGTGTCTGGGAATATATTCTTGCTGGTTCTGGGAACTTTTTCCTTTGCGAAAAGAAATCTAACAGAAGGAAATCTGCCGTCCTTACCCGGTCTGACCGAGATGGGACACCAGACCCACAGCAATGTGGTTGGCTCTTAGCTGCCCATGAAATGGCCCAGCAAGCCATTCAGTTCAAGGGCTATTAGGAATGGGTAACAAATTCTGATCTTGCCCACATACCATGAAACAATGAAAAATAGATAGGGGACAGGCACTGCATGGGAGGCCAGGGAGTGCAGCACAGGTGAACAGGGTCGGGAAGCACAGAAGAACTGGGAAGAACAAAGAGTGGGTGAAGAATGTCTGACTGACGCCACAGAGCACAGCTTGGGAAGGAGGGCGATGTGAAACTTGATGTCCTGGGAGTGGCGCAGGGTGGAGATGATGGACCACATCAAATATTTTCCAAAGAGGTGACCAGGTATGTAGATGGGGAAAATGCATTTGACGTAGTCTACTTGGACTTCAGCAAGGTTTTTGATAAGGTCCCACATGGGAGACTGACCGCGAAGGGAAGAGCCCATGGGAACCAAGGAAATTTGGCAAATTGGATCCAGAATTGGCTGAGTGACAGGAAGCAGAGGGTGATGGTCAAGACGTGTTCTTCTGTGTCCTGTGGGGTCCCACCACGATCAGTGTTGGGACCCTTGCTGTTTGTGGTTTATATAAATGATTTAGATATGAATGTAGGTGGGTTGATCAGTAAGTTTGTAAATGATACGGAAATTGGTGGGATGGTAAATTGTGAGCAGGGTAGCATTTGATTACAGGAGGATATTGATGGGCTGGTCAGATGGGCTGATCAGTGGCAAATGGAATTCAATCCGGGTATCAGGTGATGAACTATGGGAGGACAAACAAGGCAAGGGAATACATGATAAACGGCAGGGCCCTGGGAAGCACCGAGGATCAGAGGGACCTTGGTATGCATGTTCATCCGTCCCTTAAGGTAGCAGAGCAGGTGGATACAGTGGTTAAGAAGGCATATGGTATACTTACCTTTATTAACCAAGGCACAGAGTTAAGGAGCAGGAAGGTTATGCTGCAACTGTATAAAACGTTGGTTAGGTCACAGATGGAGTATTGTATGCCGTTCTGGAATCCACATTATAGGAAGGATGTGATAGCCACTGGAAAGGGTGCAGACAAGATTTACCAGGATGTTGCCTGGGCTGGAGAGTTTTAATTATGAAGAGAGATTGGATGAACTTGGATTGTTTTCCTTGGAGCAGGGGAGACTGAGGGGGGGACATGATTGACATGTACCAAATTATGAGGGGCATGGATAGAGGAGACACGGAGTATCTTTTCCCCTTGGTGGAGGGATCAATGACCAGGGGGCAGAGATTTAAGGTAAGGGGCAGGAGGTTTAGAGGGGATGTGAAGGAATGTTTTTTTTCACCCAGAGTGTGGTGGGAGTCTGGAACTCGCTGCCTGAAAGTGGGGGTGGGGGGGGGGGGGGGTGGGGGGTGGAGGCAGAGACCCTCATAACATTTCAGAAGTGTTTAGATGTGAATTTGCAATCCCAGGGCAGACAAGGCTATGGGCCAAGCACTGGAGAATGTGATTATATTGGTCAGGCGGTTGTTTCTGACTGGTACAGACGGGATGGGCCGAAGGGCCTTTTCTCTGCTGAATGATTCTATGGCTCTATGACTCTGAAGGTCTTATCCCAGATACAAATTAAATTGTCAATGGTCAAAGCAGTAGCAGGAACCGAGAACCTGGAGAATACGCAAGAACCTGTTTGTTCGAGTTCTATCTAATTATTCCAACCACAGTGTCTTTAATTAAAGATGATTGACAGCTTTGACTTCAAAGGGCTTTGCGGCAGAACCAGACTGGAAAATTCCTTCCCCATTATTAGCTCTGGCCCGGGAACTGAACTCCAGCGGGGAACTGAAATGCACATTATCCATGCAGAACACCAAGATCCACCAAGAAATTAAACTTGTGTGTTTCACCCATAAATCCTGCCTCTCAAGTGATTTCAAGAGGAAATTGGATGAGCAATTGAAGGAAACAAACTTGCAGAGCTAAAAGGATAAAGCAGCGGAATGAGACAGACTGAATTGCTCTACAGGGAGGTGACATCGACCTGATGCATCGTACGGCCTCCTTCTGTGCCATGAATGACTCAGCAACTCTATGGCTCATTGGACACTTATCTGTAAAATGCTGTGAAAATGGTACGTTAACCCTTTACGGGTTAATTCCAATGTTGTCTGTAAATATTGTCCCCATTCAGTCAATGATATCATTTGAGATTCTGTGTATTGATTAGGATGCAAATAAATTTGACTCTAATTTTAGCCTGCACATATTTTGATTGTCTGCATGGTATTGTCCAGGAAACGTGGTATATTCTACAGTGAATAATAGATTGTCAACAGGGAGAGCTGGGGAGTGGGGGGGTGGGGTGGGGGGCGGCGATGGGTGCAGTTTAACTCATAGAGAACATGTGCAAGGGATTTAAGGATCAGAAAATGTCTTCAGCCCATCTACATTCATGCACACAATGGTAACAGTATTACATACTGTGAGAGATGTAAACTGTGGTGATATGCATCACTATAAATACACAAGGGGTTAATGTAAATACACTTAGACTAGATAAACACTAGAGGGAGCACCAGAGACATCATGGTACACAGACATTCAACCAATAGGTCAGTAGATTAGGACATGACCAATGGGCAGTCTAGACACACCCATAGGTGACACGACCACAAGGGGGCTACCCATATAAAAGGACACAGCGCACATGCTCAGTCACTTTCCAGTGGAGACACTCAGTGAGTACAGACACAGGGTTGATTGAAACACATCACACCCATCACGTGGATTGCAGTAGACTGGTTAGTTAGTCTGAGTAGCTATAGCAGGATTAACAGGAGAGTCAAATCCAAGTAGGAGAATTGTTAATAGTTTAATAAATGTGTTAAACCTATCTCCAAGTCTGAACCTTCCTTTGTCAGAGTGTACATCAAGGAAGCAGCTTATGCTACGTCAAGAGCATAACAAAACATAAACCAGACTGCTAATTCAACTCTTCTGCACAATCGCATCAATTCAAAGTAGCCCACACTTGATGAGAGGAGACTGAAGTCAGTTTCTGGAAGCCATCTTGGGCCTGAACTTCTGCAGAGCGGAAATCACAGTTGGGTTGCCAGTGCTCCCTCTTTCCTACCTGCAAATCTTTTCGATCCTGTCTGACTAGTGCTATATAAATCTAAATTCTTTCTTTAAAACTTGATTCACCTCATATTCCCTCTCAATCCTGGCACTGTCTCTCGCCATGCAGCTCATGCAAGTAACTCACCTCCTGACTCCTAAAAGCCTGTCCACCATCTACAAGGCCCAGGTAAGGAGTGTGATGGAACACTCTCCACTTGCCTGGATGAGGGCAGCTCTAACAACACTCAAGAAGCTCAACACCATCCAGGACAAAGCAGCGAAGCACCCCGTCCGCCACCTTAAACAGTCACTTCCTCCACCAAGGATGCACAATGGCAGCCGTGTGTACCATCGACAAGATTCACTGCACCAACTCACCAGGACTCCTTAGACAGAACCTTCCAAACCCTCAACCTCTACCATCTAGAAGAACAAGGTTAGCAATTGCATGAGAACCCCAACATCTGCAGATTCCCCCCCAAGCCACAAGCCACCCTGACTTGGAAAATTATCGCTGTTCCTTCACTGTCGCTGGGTCAAAATCCTGGCGCTCCCTTGCTAACAGCACTGTGGGTGTACCTACACCACATGGACTGCAGCGGTTCAAGAGGCGGCTCATCACCACTTTCCTCAGGAGGAATTATAGACCATAGAATCCCTACAGTGCAGAAGGAGGCCATTCGGCCCATCGAGCATGCACCCGACTTAAGCCCACGCCTCCACCCTATCCCCGTAATCCGGTAACCCCATCTAACCTTTTGGTCACTGAGGGGCAATTTAGCACGGCCAATCTAACCTACCCTGCACATCTTTAAAACTTGATTCACCTCATATTCCTTCTCAATCCTGGCACTGTCTCTCGCCAGGCAGCTCATGCGGGCATCTCACCTCCTGACTCCTACGGGAGGAAACGGAGCAAACTGGAGGAAACCCACGCAGACACGGGGAGAAAGTGCAAACTCCACGCAACCCCCCGAGGCCGGAATTGAACCCGGGACCCTGGCGCTGTGAAGCAGCGATGCTCACCACTCTGCCACCATGATGCCCAAGATCGGCAACAAATGGCGGCCTAACCAGCGACGTCCACATCAAATGAATGAATTTCAAAAAGTGGCAGTTGGGATGTAGATTGGACCTAATTTGATGGTATGGTAGATCAGGCTCAAAGAACTGCACCAACGGGCAGCATGGTAGCATTGTGGATAGCACAATTGCTTCACAGCTCCAGGGTCCCAGGTTCCATTCCCGGCTTGGGTCACTGTCTGTGCGGAGTCTGCACGTTCTCCCCGTGCGTGCGTGGGTTTCCTCCGGGTGCTCCGGTTTCCTCCCACAGTCCACAGATGTGCAGGTTAGGTGGATTGGCCATGATAATCATAGAATTATCATAGAATTTACAGTGCTGAAGGAGGCCATTCGGCCCATCGAGTCTGCGCCGGCTCTTGGAAAGAGCACCCTACCCAAGGTCAACACCTCCAACCTATCCCCATAACCCAGTAACCCCACCCAACACTAAGGGCAATTTTGGACATGAAGGGCAATTTATCATGGCCAATCCACCTAACCTGCACATCTTTGGACTGTGGGAGGAAACCGGAGCACCCGGAGGAAACCCACGCACACACGGGGAGGATGTGCAGCCTCCGCACAGATAGTGACCCAAGCCAGAATCGAACCTGGGACCCTGGAGCAGTGAAGCAACTGTGCTATCCATAATGCTACCGTGCTGCCCACTCACTGGGCAGGGTGCTCTTTCCAAGAGCCGGTGCACACTCGATGGGCCGAATGGCCTCCTTCTGCACTGTAAATTCTATGATAATCTATAATAATCAATGAAATCCACCTAACCTGCACATCTTTGGACTGTGGGAGGAAACCGGAGCACCCGGAGGAAACCCACGCAGACACGGGGAGAACGCGCAGACTCCGCACAGACAGTGATTGGCCATGATAAATTGCCCTTAGTGTCCAAAATTGCCCTTAGTGTTGGGTGGGGTTACTGGGTTATGGGGATAGGGTGGAGGTGTTGACCTTGGGTAGGGTGCTCTTTCCAAGAGCCGGTGCACACTCGATGGGCCGAATGGCCTCCTTCTGCACTGTAAATTCTATGATAATCTATGAAACTGAATATCTACTCCAGTTCCCAATGGTACTGAGAAATATTTTCTTTCCAGAGGGCTATCGCTGTCAGTTTGGAATGTGGACTGTTTGTGAGACCAGTCACGATGAGGAGCACACAATAATCCCATAGTGTAGGAGAGATTAGAGAAGGTTTTTTAATATTCGTTCATGGAATGTGGATGTTGCTGGCTCGGCCAGTATTTATTATCCGTCCCTAATTGCCCTTGAGACTGTGGTGGTGAGCTGCCTTCTTGAACCGCTGCAGTCCACGTGGGGAGTCGGTCAGGTAAACCCTGCCTTGTTTGCTTGTGGGCCTCCAGGGAGTCCCTTGCTCAAGGCACTCAGCTCCTGGTAGAGGGACCCAGTATTGGGAAGGAGAGGGTGGCCCGCCACGACCCTTGCTTCCGACCCGCTCACCCGCAACCCCCACCCCGGGCCACCTTCCTGCCTTTACTCCTCATTGTCTGGGGCCATCCATAATCCGAGGCCTCATGAGGGTGTAGCATTGGCAGTGGCCACCACCTCCCCGGTGATGCTCCCATCATAGAATCATAGAATTTACAGTGCGGAAGGAGGTTATTTAGCCCATCGGGTCTGCACCAGCCATTGGAAAGAGCACCCTCCACCCTATCCCTGTAACCCAGTGAGCCCACCCAATCTTTTCTGGACACTAAGGGTAATTTAGCATGCCCAATCCACCTAACCTGCACGTCTTTGGACTGTGGGAGGAAACCGGAGCACCCGGAGGAAACCCACGCAGGCACGGAGAGAACGTGCAGACTCCGCACGGACAGTGACCCAAGCCGGGAATCAAACCTGGGACCCTGGAGCTGTGAAGCAACTGTGCTAACCACTGTGCTACCATCCAATGACGGGCTGCCAGCCTCTGATTGGCCTTCTACTCTCAGTGGCCAAGATTTCCAGCCCCCACCCCCCCTCCACCTCGAGTGGCCTTTGATCCCCGGGAAAGCCCGCTGCTGCCACCTTCAGGGCCAGAGTGGCCGTCACTAAAAGAGATGACCCGGGGGTCTTGCTGGCTGTCTAATTGGCAGGTGAGACCTCAATTGCCCCTACTGCCGTACACTCACACAGAATCACAGCACAGAAGGAGGCCAGACAACACTGTGACTGCCAGCTTTTTGGTAGATGTCCAATTGTTTTTAATGATCTTTATTATGACAAGTAGGCTTACATGAACAGTGCAATGAAGTTACTGTGAAAAGTAATCCCACCCTCCCTTGCTCTTCCCCCAGACTCCTTTTTCTCTCCGAATATTAATCAAATTTTCTTTTAAATGTTACTATTACATTAGCATCCATCTCCTCTTCAGGCAATGCATTCCAGATCATAAAAGCCTGAAGTGGGCATTAATTGCCCACTGATGAAAAAATAGGTTTCAAAAACCTTTAGCAAAGTTTCCTTGCTTTTGTACCATGGGCGCCATTCTCCGACCCCCCGCCGGGTCGGAGAATGGCCGTTGGCCGCCGTGAATCCCGCCCCCGCCCCCGCCGAAGTCTCCGCTCCCGGAGATTGGGCGGGGGCGGGAATCCAGCCGCGCCGGTTGGCGGGACCCCCCGCTGGATTCTCCGGCCCGGATGGGCCGAAGTCCCACCCAGGAATTGCCTGTCCCGCCGACGTAAATCAAACCTGGTATTTACCGGCGGGACCAGGCGGCGTGGGCGGGCTCCGGGGTCCTGGGGGGGGCGCGGGGCAATCTGACCCCGGGGGGTGCCCCCACGGTGGCCTGGCCCGCGAACGGGGCCCACCGATCCGCGGGCGGGCCTGTGCCGTGGGGGCACTCTTTCCCTTCCTCCTCCGCCACGGTCTCCACCATGGCGGAGGCGGAAGAGACTCTCCCCACTGCGCATGCGCGGGAAACTTTCAGCGGCCGCTGACGCTCCCGCGCATGCGCGGGGAAACTGACAGCGGCCGCTGACGCTCCCGCGCATGCGCCGCATTTCCGCGCCAGCTGGCGGGGCAACAAACGCCATTTCCGCCAGCTGGCGGGGCGGAAATCCCTCCGGCGTCGGCCTAGCCCCTCAATGTTGGGGCTAGGCCGCCAAAGATGCGGAGACTTCCGCACCTTTTTGCCGGCGCGATGCCCGTCTGATTTGCGCCGGCTTTGGCGCCAGTCGGCGGGCATCCCGCCGTTTTGGGAGAATTTCGCCCCATATTCCTCAATTAATAAAGTCAATAGTCCCATATGAGTTTTTAAAAAAAACGCCTCCTCAACTTACCCTTCCAACTGCAAAGATTTATATGTCTATTGCTCGGGCACTCCGTCCCCATTAAAGTTATATATTTTTTGGCCTCATTCTTCACGACAAACTATCACACCGCACTTCTCTGCGTTCAGTTTTACTTGCCGCTAACCTCCCATTTCACCATGTCCGCATTCTCCTGAGATCACTGCCTTCTGCATCTCTGAGATTTATATCATCTGCAAAGTATAAAGTTACTCCCTATGTGCCCAAGCCTTCTTATGGTGCAGTGGCTGCATCTGACCCAGAAGATCTGAGTTCAAGGCCCACTCCAGGATTCGGTGGCCAAGGAAGGTATGTGGATAATTTGGCGGAACCAATTGATTATCAGCCTGTAAATCCTTCCAATGTGCCTGACAGCAGGCAGTAAGCGTGGGAGAATTTCTTGCATAATCATGGCCCAAAACAATGGAAGTCCGTGATTGTCATTGTCTCCTGAGGAAGGATACCCAAGGCCATATCATTAATACATACCAAGAACAGAAGTGATCGCAACATTGACACCTGGGTGACATCATTGTACATTTCCGCCCAGTTTGAAACACAACTAATCACCACTTCTCTTTGGTTCCTGTCTCACAGAGTCACAGAATTATTACAGTACAGAAGGAGGCCATTTGGCCCATCTCCAAACGAGCATAATGACGCAGTCCCATTCCCCTGCTTTCCCCCATACTTCTGCACATTGTTTCCATTCAAGTAACCATCTTGTGTCCTCTTGAATGCCTCGATTGAACCTGCCCCCACCACACTTTCAAGTCGTGCATCCCAGACCCCAACCACTCTTTGACTGAAAATGCTTTTTCTCACATCTGCTTCTTAAGCAAATCACTTTAAAGCTGTGCCCCCTCATCCTTGATTATTTAACGAGGGGGGGGGGGGGGGGGGGGGAGACAGTTTCCCACACTCACTTTGTCCAGGCCCCTCATGATTTTGAACATCTCTATCAAATCTCCTCTTAGGCTCCTTCTCTCCAAGGAGAACAGTCCCAATCTCTCCAATCTATCCTCATAACTGGAGTTTCACATCCCTGGAATCATTCTTGTGAACCTCTTCAATGCGTACACATCTTTCCAATAGCATGGCGCCCAGAACAATGCACAATATTCCAGCTGAGGTCTAAACAGTGTCCTGCATAAATTCAGCATAACCTCCTTGCTCGGGAATTCTTTGCCCCTATTAATAAAGCCCAGAATGCTAAATGCTTTATTAACTGTTCTCTTCACCTGTCTTCAATGATCGATGCACATATACACCCAGGTCCCTCTGCTCCTGCATCTGCTTAAGAATTGCACCCCTTAGTTTATATTGTCTCTCCATGTTCTTCCCACCGAAATGCATCACCTCACACTTCTCTGCATTGAACATCATCTGCCACCTCCCTGCCCACTCCACCAACTTGTCTTCGTCCTTTTGCAGTTCTACACTGTCCCCTTCTAAGTTTACAAGACTTCCAAGTTTTGTCTCGTCCGCAAACTTTGAAATTGTCCCCTGCACACCAAGATCTCTTATCTAATTGCATATCCATGCTCGCACTTTCCCTTTAGTTCCATGGGTTTTAATTTTGCCAACGATTCTGTCACGTGCTATTTTGTCAAAATACTTTTTCACATTCATATGTGCAGCATCGGTAGCACAATCCTCCTCAAACCTGCAAGAAAATTCATCCCAGAATCCAAACAGTTGGTTCAACACAATTTGTCTCATGGCTCCTTTCATAACCTCAAAAGATGATCAAATGCTTGAAAACTAAAAGAGTAATCTTGGAAATATTGTCCCTGATGCTCCCACAAGCAGCAATATGATAATGCCCAAATAACCTCCTTTTAGTGGCGTAAACCCATGGGCACGGTAGCACAAGTGGATAACAGTGTTGCTTCACAGCGCCAGGGTCCCAGGTTCGGTTCCCTGCTGGGTCACTGTCTGTGTGGAGTTTGCACGTTCTCCCCGTGTCTGCGCGGGTTTCCTCCGGGTGCTCCGGTTCCCACAGTCCAAAGACGTGCAGGTTAGGTGGATTGGCCATGCTAAATTGGCCTCAGTGACCAAAAAGGTTAAGAGGGGTTATTGGGTTACGGGCTTAGGGTGGAAGTGAGGGCTTAAGTGGGTCGGTGCAGACTCGATGGGCCTAATGGCCTCCTTCTACACTGTATGTTCTATGTCTAAATATCGACCAGGACACCGGAGAGAATTCCCCTGTTCTTCTTCATAATAGTAGCAAGATTTCTCCCATGTCCACCTGAAAGGGCTAACCCAGTCTTGGTTTAAGGTACGAAAGATACTGGATTAAATTTTCTGCCTCGCGAAGTCAACCTCAATCGAGCAAGAGTATTGGGCTAAAAAGAACACTGAAAAACCATTGAAAACTGTCAGGCTTGCTGGGGGATGGCTGCCTGGGCTGGGGAGCGGTGCCACCTCTGTGGACTTGGGGTGTCCCCCCTCAACATCGGGGTGGCCATGGCTCAGACCTCCATTGCTTCAGTCTGTCTTTTAAATGTACCTCTTGATGCTACTTACAGGCTCCTGGCTGCTGACACTGCTGAGTGGTGCCTGCGTCCTTTAAATGCTCAGAAGGCCTCTGGTCATCTGGGGACCCACCCAGGCCGCCCCTCTGGACACCCTCAATTAGGAGCCCACCAGGTGTTCTTCAGAAGCGCTGCCCCATTGCAGAGGAAGCAGGGGATCAGCAGAGCTCACCCCAACCAGAGGTCACCTGCACCGCGGCCTCTGGAATCCTCCTTGGTTCTCTACCCCTCTCAGGGCAGAGGCCTAGGCCCCCACCCCTATGGATCACCAGCTGTCTCCTCCTGGTGAGACTGGCAGCACAGACTGCCTCTGCCACCACCTCCCAGGTGCTGGTCAGGAAGCAGGCTTGAGTCTGCAGCCCCACCCTGAGGAAGAGGGTGACCCTCCGCTCCTCACTGGCATGGAGCTGTGGGTCCACTTTGGACTCCCGGCCTCAGGGGGGAGAGGGGGCGGGGGGGGGGGGGGGGGGTAGCAGGTCTTCTCTGAGCCATCTTGCTGGCTGCGGCGTGTGTGGTAAATGGAGCGCTTAAAAACAGCGTTGGCTGCCAGGCGCTTTGGCGCGAACTCAGACCCCAGCTGTTAGAATGCCCAGTGGGCCAGGAATTGCTCAGAATTCGTACCGGCAGAGTGCTGTCTCCGGTGGGCACCGATCGCGGGCCACACCCCACTTCAGGCACCCCCCAGTGCAGGATTCCCCCCCCCCCCCACGCAGGCCGCCCCCCCCAGCGTTCCCGCGCTGTTCCCGGCAGCCCCGACCAGGTGTGGACGGTGCCGGGGGGAACCCGCCGTTTTGGGCAGGCCGCTCGGCCCATCCGGGCCTGAGGATAGCAGGGCCAGGAATTGGAGAATCGCCATTTTGGGTGTCTCGGGCGATTCTCCGGCCTGCGCCGCGCAGAACTCGACGGGGCCGTTCTCGCCGCTTGGGAGAATCGCGGGAGGGCATCGGACCGGCGTTGCGGGAAGATTTGGCGACCCAGGCGATTCTCCCAACCGGCGCGGAGCGGAGAATCGCGGCCATGAATCGCACGGTTCACAGTCCCGGCAGCAACACTTAGTCTACCCGACAGTGAATTTCGCCCATCATCTCCAACACTGCAGCACCCCCTCGGTGCTGAGCTGAAACGTTCGGTCTAGATTTTGTGCACAAATGTTTGCAGAGACTAGAACCGACAGCCTCCTCAGAGCCCTGAGTGTTGTCACTGACCCGTGCCTTGAATGAGAATGCAGAGAGAATTTCAAAAAACTCTTATTTTAAGATTAAAACAAAAATAGGGGCTGGATGGTACTGTGGTTTAGACACTGACCTTGTGGCTCAATCAGGAACTGTCTTCTTTTAGCCATTCGCGTTCTGCACTGAATTATTTTGGGAGCAGTCTTGATCCAGTTCCAAGAGGTATGGGGCTCTTAATGCCAAATTGCCCCTAATTTCCAAGGCCGAAGGGTTACAGGTCAGCTGCAGTTGGACATCAGTGCAGAGAAGGGAAGTCTTTGGAGGGAGTGGATTGGTTGAGGCTGAAGGAGGACACAGTAGGAGCAGTGCTCTGCACAGGACCTGCGTTGTCCCTCATTGGGGTGGAGTTGTTGCTGATGGTGTTCCAAGCAGAAAGCTGCTCCAATCGGCGGCTTTAACATTCCCCTTAACTCGATACAAAATAAAACTCTTTAAAAGGAAACAAGGGGGAGTTTCTCTTTCCTGCTGAACTTTAATGGAGGGAGCATTGATAAAAGGAGCTTCAGTAAGCGGCTCAGGCCATCGCTAATGAAGTGCGATACAAAGTCGGCTATTCTGCGACCACAATGAATTGTCTCTTTGTGCTGGCCGGAACGCTTGGCTGCTCGCCTGTCTTAATTGCAGTCTCGCTGAATGCTATTTTAAACAGCATCCACCCCCCCACCTCCCCCAAGTTGTCTCTCCAACCACAAATAACATAAAGAGGCATTGTCCGTCTGGCATTGACTAGATGCCGTAAAGGATCGCGATGCACTGGCGGTAAGCTCAGAGACGGACGAGGGCTGCACGGGAGGGGTTAACAGAAGAATGTGTTTCATGTTGTGACATGAGCTTGAATGATGGTGAAGACCCAGGCCTCAGTGCATGTTTGCCGAGGGATGCACAGGAACAGAAGGAGGCCATTCAGCCCCCTTCAGCATATTTGGCATATTTGGTAACAGGGTGGCTGCCTCCATGGGGCAGCTACAGTGGGGTTTGCAGAGAGAGGAAAGCAGTGAAGATCAGGATGAAGACTCTGGGAGGAGGTGTTGGTATCCCCGTGTCTGCGTGGATTTCCTCCGGGTGCTCCGGTTTCCCCCACAAATCCCGAAAGACGTGCTTGTTAGGTGAATTGGACATTCTGAATTCTCCCTCCGTGTACCCGAACAGGCGCCGGAATGTGGCGACTAGGGGATTTTCACCGTAACTTCATTGCAGTGTTAATGTAAGCCTACATGTGACACTCATAAAGATTATTAGATCATGGCTAATCTGCATCTTAACTCCATCCACCTGCCCTTTAATATCTTTACGCCACAGGAATCTATCAAGCTCAGCCTTGACATTTCAAATAAACCCCCAATCTTCTTGTGGGAAAGAGCGTTCCAGATTTTCGCTCCCCATTGTGTGAAGAAGTGTTTCCTGATATCACCCCTGAATGACCTGGCTCTGATTCTGAGGTTCATTGGTCTGGACTTCCCTGCGAGGAGAAACATTTCTCTCTGTCGACCCTATCAAATCCTTCAATCACCTCATCACCTCAATTCGATTGCCCCTTAATCTTCTACGCTCAATGCAACTTGCCCTCCTAATTTAACACTTTTAGCCCGAGTATCATTCTGATGACCTGCATCCCCTCCAAAGCCAATACATCCTTCCCAACTAGCAGTTCCCAGAGCTAAACACAGTGCCACAGTAAGGGTCTTTACCGTTGATTCTCTTATTTCCCCTTTCTTTCTTTCTTTTGCCGTTATCATTTTGATTTATGGATGCTTAATGGACATGTATCTTTGAGTCAAGCAGCAGAGAGAATGAGGAATTACAAAAGTTGCAACAGGGAACACTCTGCGAGTTTTGAACAGCAAAACTCAAAATGCGGTTCGATTGGTTAGCTGGTGGTCAATGAAATGGCCAAAAATCCGTATTCTGCCTGGTAACTGGTGGCGATCGGGTCCTACTCAAGTGGAATGATTTTCAGAGAACCAAGGAGCTCAGTTTAAATTATGGACACTCAGAGAAAAGGACCTGCTCCCCCTCCCCTCCCGCGTGTTCTCTCCAGAAAGGCTGTGAGCCGCTGTACTTTCTGAAACTGCAGAGACGTGAACGAGTCTACAGTGAAAGCCATTACAGACTGGAAAGCAGAAATCCCAACCTGAAAGCCTGGTTTGAAGGACATTGTGCGAGAAACAACCTTCTGAAACAAAGACTTTTATCCCTTTCGTTATCATTTTTTTACATCCCTCCCCTCTCTGTTTGTTCATCTTCTGTGTGTGTATGTGTGTGTGTGTGTGTGTGTGTGTGTGTGTGTATAAAGGGTGGGAAGCAAGTTAAAGTGGGGGATTAAGAATTAAATTATAGTTAAGCAGTTCTATTTGCTGCATATTTATTATAGTCCTTGTTATCAATAACAATTAATTGTGTTTAAACTTACAAACCCGGTGACTGTAATTATTGGGCAGCCAAGGCCCAAACACTCCGGGTATTTCTCTAAGAATTATTGATCAATTCAATTGTGTTGCATCTCCAGATCAAATGGGGCTGGAAATGACCATCCACAAGCCCGGGGGGATCACAACAGATGGAGCCTGACAAGAGCTTTGTATAAAAGACAACATAGTTACCATCCCGTTGTATTAGAAACATAGGACTGAGGAGCGGAAACGGCCCATTCAGCCCTTCAATCCTGCTCTGCCATTCAATAAGGTCATGGCTGATTTATTTGGGGTCTGAACTCTGCTTTGCCATCTATCCCCCCTTAACCGATGAGTCCCTTGTCGATCAAACGTTTGCTGAACTCTGCCTTGACTCTCTTCAATGACCCGGCCTCCACTACTATCTGGGGAAGAGAACACCACAGACTAAGGGACAACTTAAGAGATAAAGATTATTCCCGTCTCCATCTCAAACAGGAGATCTCTTACTCTTAAACTGTGTCCCCTGGTTCTAGCTTCCCCCTCGAGTGGAAACACCCTCCTGGTATCTATCCAATCAAATTCCCTCAGCATCTCATAAATTTCAATACCTCTCATTCCTTTAACTCCAGTGGGCATAGGCCCAATCTGTTCAACCTTTCTTCATGAGATAAGCCCGTCATCCCAGGAATGAGCCGAATGAACCATCTCTGAACTGCTTCGAATGCAATTATGGGTGCGATCTCCGGACCAAGCTGCGTCTGAAAAGCAGCACATGGCTGGTAAAAGACGGGAGACCCCGCTCCCAGGATATACCCGGCTTGCCTCGCGTGATCTAACGCGATTTCACGATACGTCGCGATGTGAGGCCCGTCCATTGTGTTTCGGGATCAACTTTTGGTCAATCTGCGTATGAGAGCAAGACAGCTCGTCTCACTCTAAGCAGTACCCTGAGGTAACCAAGCATTTGGATCTATTCACTGTGCCTTGGAGACCTCGGGCGATTGCTGTTCAGTACTGGTCCCCAACATCGGTGAGCAGACAGAATGGCCCTCATGGGAATCTCCCAGAGGATTGAAGGCCCCCAGGTGCATGACATTTGGGTAGGGTGATAGTCTGGCACTGCTGGTGACGCCTGGCACTGCTGGTGACACCTGGCACTGCCACGCTGGCACCGCAGCGGTGCCACTTTGGTGCCAATCTGGCATTACCAAGGTCCCGTGGTGGCACTGCCAGCTGGCTGGCACTGCCAAGATTATTTTCCATGGTGGTGATTGGGCCCAGGGGTGACCTGCGCGGGTGTCGGGGGGCCCCAGGGGCCCCCTTACGGTGTGTCGGAATTTGGGGTGATTATCGGGGGCCCAAGAGTTCGGGATGCCATTTTTAAATGGCGTCACGATCTCGCGCTGCACTGAGGAGTTTTGGCGAGCAGGGCTCGTCAGTGCAGGAAACAAGACCAAGTACAGCTTCGGCCGCTCATTCCCCATTGAGGTCCCGTAACTAACCAGAGTCACCTTAGACAGCATGTTTATTAGCGCAGTGAGCGCCGGGAAACACACGGCTAAATGCGCTCGCTATTGGACATAGTTCCCACTTGGTTAATTGCACCCTGTATCTTTTTTCAAACAATGAGACTAAAACTGCACACAACTTCAAGGCCCTATACAGCTGCAGTAAAGCCTCCCCACACAGTGGGTAACACTGTTGCTTCACAGCGCCAGGGACCCAGGTTCGATTCCCGGCTTGGATCACTGTCTGTGTGGAGTCTGAACATTCTCCCCGTGTCTGCGTGGGTTTCCTCCGGGTGCTCCAGTTTCCTCCCACAAGTCCCGAAAGACATGCTGTTAGGTAATTTGGACATTTTGAATTCTCCCTGTGTACCCGAACAGGCGCCGGAATGTGGCGACTGGGGGCTTTTCACAGTAACTTCATTGAACATAGATCATAGAACATACAGTGCAGAAGGAGGCCATTCAGCCCATCGAGTCTGCACCGACCCACTTAAGCCCTCACTTCCACCCTATCCCCGTGACCCGATAACCCCTCCTAAACTTTTTGGTCACTAACGGCAATTTATCACGGCCAATCCACCCATAACCTGCACGTCTTTGGACTGTGGGAGGAAACCGGAGCACCCGGAGGAAACCCATGCACACACAGGGAGGATGTGCAGACTCCACACAGATAGTGACCCAGCGGGGAATCGAACCTGGGACCCTGGCACTGTGAAGCCACAGTGCTATCCACTTGTGCTACCGCGCTGCCCTGTGTTAATATTAGCCTACTCTTGTATATACCACTATAGTAAATAAAGATTACTATATTATATTATTATTATATTCCATTCCCCTGGCAATAAATGCCGACATTCCATTTGCCTTCCTATTCACTTGCTGTATTGCAGCACCCTCTCCATCTATTCATGGTAATAGATCAGGGGAGACCTATATCTGAATGAACACCAGTCCCCGCCAACCCTTATTGCCATTCCCATCTGCTGAATCTGCGGAGGAAATCTGTGGCATTGTGGAGTCAATTTCCTGAGCTTACAGTCAGGATCTTTGTTTGAAGAAAGCACAGATGCGCGATGGGGCTCCAACATATTGTAACACCGACTCTCCAATAATAACCTGCCTTCTAATACAGTTCCCACTGCTGGACAAGTTGAAATTGCCATTCATGTTTTTCCCAATTATTTTGTTCCCTCATCTGATGGTTGAGCGACCAAAGGACATCAAAATGGCTCTCAGCACAATAGGGTAGAAAAGGTGAGGGAGCAACGTTTCAGTCTTGGCCAAGTCACCTCTGGAACACTGAGTTCAATTCTGCGTTCTAGAACTCAGGAAGGATATTTTTGCTTTGAACAGGATGCAGCGGATTTATGGAAAAATAACTGGGTTGGAAGGATTAAATTAGAAACGTATAGACCTGGCTTGTATTCCACTCCGGTTAGTAACTGATCGAACTATTAAAAATAATAAAAGGATATCATATTAAAATTAGAGCCGAGTTATTAAAAAGTGAAACCGGGAAACATTGGTTCACACAAAAGTTGGTGACAATCTGGAACTCTCTCCCGAGCCACTAGCTGCGGATGGTGGGGGAGAACTGAAATTTTCAAGTCCAACAGGTTTGTTTCAAACACTAGCTTTCGGAGCACTGCTCCTTCCTCAGGTCTCATTCACCTGAGGAAGGAGCTGTGCTCCGAAAGCTAGTCTTTGAAACAAACCTGTTGGACTTTAACCTGGTGTTGTTAGACATCTTACTGTGCTCACCCCAGTCCAACGCCGGCATCTCCACATCATGAAATTTTCAAGTCAGATTTCTTTGATGTAAAGGTAATGGAATCAAGGGACATGGAGCATAAGCAGGTAAATGGAGTTGGCATAGCGATCAGGCAATATCTAACTGAGTGGTGGGAGAGGGTTGAGGGATATTTTCCGTAGAGGAACCCAACACTGCTGCTTTCCTTCCAGTGACCATTCCTCATGTGGACACCTGTGGGGCGATGGTGGTATGGTTGTAACGTCACTGGACTGGTAATCCAAGAAGCCCGGTCTAATGCTTTGGGTTCAAATGGCAGCAAAATTCGATTAACAAATCTTTACCTGGCCTGGCCGACATGTCACTCCAGACACACAGAAATGTTCTTGAGTCTTAATGGTCATAGAATCATAGACTCCCTACAGTGCAGAAGAAGGCCATTCGGCCCGTCAAGTCTTCACCGACCCTCTGAAACAGCACTCCACCTTGGCGCAAACCCCCACCCTATCCCCGTAACCCCACCTCGGGGCAATTTATCATGGCCAATCCACCTAAACTGCACATCTTTGGGCTGTGGGAGGAAACCGGAGCTCCCGGGGGAAACCCGAGGTCGGCATTGAACCCAGGTCCCTGGCGCAATGAGGCAGCAGTGCTAACCACTGTGCCACCATGCCGCCCTTCTGAAATGACACTAGCTAGCCAATCAGTTCAAGGGTATTTAGGGATGGACATCAAATGCTGACCTTGCCAGTGTCAGCAATTTCAGTAACTGCAGGTGACATCAGAGGTGATCTTCATTCCATTGGCACTCCACGGGCTGGACTCTCTGTTTTTGGGACTATGTCCTCACGCCGGTATCAAAACAGTGGAGTTTTACTCCTGAAAATCCTGGATTAAAGGGACACGGATTCCCAGCCCTGCGGGGGGCTAGCAGGGACCCGGAGTAAGCCTCGCAGCTTTATCTGCAGATACGGGCGCCTGCGCTTCCGGCTCGGAGGCCGCGCGTGCGCACGGCGGCGGCCTCCAACGGCCGGGCCGGGCTCCACGGCGGACCCGGTGCGCGGAGGTAGACCCACAAAGGAGACCCCCCCCCCCCGCACGCCCACCCCTCAAACCCGCACATTCATTCCCTGGTCGCCTAGAAGGCCCCCTCTGGCCTCCGGTCCGTCAGTGGGAGACCTGCATCAACTGTTTTGGGGAAATACTGCCACATTTAGTGCCAGTCAACCACTCAGCTGGCAGCTGGCCTTCCCAGGGAATCAAGGGTATCAAAGGCACTTGTAGAGCCGCTGACCATTCAGAAGCCAGCAGGTCCAACGGGAGCAATGTTAGTTGCTGACAATGCACCCATCGAAGGCCCAGGGTCAGCGATGGACCCAGACCACTGGTGAGTCAGGGTGGGTTGAAGGTCATGGGGAAGTAGTCACTGACTGAGCGGTGGGGGAGAGGGGGCTGGTAGTCAGGGGAAGGTGGCAGCAACAGAAAGCCCACACAAACACACAATTACACTCACACACATGCAATCATCCACATACATACACACACACACACACACACAATCGCCCACATTCACCCTCATAGACACAATCACCCACAAACACATACCCCAATCACGCTGACACAAGCACATACCCAAGCACACAAACACCGATTCACAATCGCACACTGAAGGCGGGGCCTTCATGAATAACCTCAGCCAGTACGTAGAATTGAACCCGGGCTGCTGGCCTCGCTCTGCATCACAAACCAGCCCACTGCCCAGCCCACTGAGCGAAACCAGCCCCTCAAACACACAAACACAAACCCAGGCAGTCAATCACACACACACAGAACCCTCCAAAGCTCCCCAGCAGGCCCATAATCACACAAACGCACACAATTACTCAAACACAAACATACACACACACACACACCCGATCACACCCACACACATACAACACAGACTCAAAATCACACCCACACCAACAGGGGCACTCACAAACTCAGACTACAACGGTATGCACACAGACAACAAGGGGCACAGAGTTCGGAAAAACACTGATGCTGAAAACCTGACTCAGGTAACATGCCCCGGATCGAATGGGTGTGTCAATGGGAGTCAGGGTCACTCAGCCTCCACCCCTCTCCAGCCAAAAGGTGTTGGACGCAGCCGCACGGGTTTGCTTGTGTGAATCGGCTGCTCTGTGCTCCAAGACATTCAGGATGTAAAGAAAATGACAATATAACAAAAGTCCTCCAGCCCTCACCCCTCACCACACCCCACATCCACCCCCTATCCCCCATCCATGCAGCCCATATTTTCCTTACCTCCCTATGCCCCTCAACCCATCACCTGCCTTCCCCTCCCTCCCTCTTCCATCCGCCGATTAATTCTAACTGTGTAATATGCTCATGACGCACAGTATATACCGCCACAGGGAATAATGCAATGTCTCATGATCTTAATCTCACTTGCACAACCTCATTATAAGGTGTACCGTGCAGCAAGAGATGTTCCAATTAAGTCGATGCTTCCATTATTTTAGCAGGCTCTGTATACATTCTGTGTGAGCACAACAAGACCAAGAATATTACATGGTGGCAGCGAGCGAAGGAACGAGCATAGAAAAGTCTGCGTCATCACAGGAACACTCTGATAGGGACACGGGTCTCAAACAAGCAGAAGCGTGGCTGATTGGCGCTGAATCTTTGCCGGGTATTTCATTGCGTCAGGCCTTGTGGTGAAACTGTGTGGTAAGCAGGTGAGTATGCTACGGAAGGTTTGGGTTTGGGCCGAGATTTGTGGCATGGGTGTGGTTGCTGTATGTGGCACCAACGGCGAGGGTGAGGACGAATGATATGAGCTCACGAAGCTTTGACTTACACAGGGGTACGAGGCAGGGGTGTCCGCTATCGCCGTTGCTGTTTGCGCTGCCATAGAGCCATTGGCAATGGCTCAGGGGGTCGGCGGATTGGCAGGGAATGATGAGGGGTTCGACAGGCGTTGCTCTATGCTGATGACCTCTTGCTGTGTGTTTTGGATCCGTTGGAGAGTATGGGAATGATTATGGGCTTACTGGGGAGCTTTGGAGAGTTCTCAGGGTACAAACTGAATGTGGGGAAAAGCGAGGTATTCCCGGTGAATGAGCTGGTACAGTGGGCTAATTTAGGGGGGATGCCATTTGCAGTCGCGAGAGATAGGTTTTGGTATTTGGGGATTCAGGTTGCGAGGGGCTCCATAAGTGGAACTTAACGAAGCTGGTGGAGGAGACCAGGGAGGATCTTAAAAGGTGGGATACACTGCACTTAACGCTGGCAGGGAGGGTCCATGTGGTGAAAATTAATATTCTGCCGAGGTTCTTGTTTATCTTTCAGGCTCTCCCGATCTTTATACCAAAGGCCTTCTTTCGGAAAGTGGACGCGATCATTTCGGACTTTGTATGGGCGGGGAAGCTGCCGAGGGTGGGGAGGACCCTGCTACAGAGGCAGAGGCAGCAGGGGAGGTTGGCGTTGCCGAACTTGCTTCATTATTATTGGGCGGCGAATGTGGACAAGGTGCGGTGATGGTGGGAAGGAGAAGGGATTAGGATGGTGGAGAAATCTTGTAAGGGGTCTAGTTTCAGGGCTATGGTGACGGCAGCATTGCCAATGGCTCCGAGTAGGTATCCAGGGAGCCCGGTGGTACAGTGCACGGTGAAGATATGGAATCAGTTGAGGAAGCATTTTGGGTGGATGGAATGTTGGTCCTCATGCCGCTGTGCGAGAATCATGGGGAACATTCTGTACAGACTGTATAGCTGATTGTTGGGGAGTCTGTTTCCTGGGGTGTTTATTTGCTATAATCTGTTTTGATACATGTTTGCAATAAAATACATTTTTTTAAAATGGTGAGTATGTGATATGGGGCAGTGCAGGGATTTCATGGTCAGGAAAGGGATCAATGATGAAAAGGCTATACGTGATGAAGTCATAAAAGCACTTGATTCCTACTTTAACGTGTAAAAGAGTGCCATTGTAGAACGGGCTAAATTTAAAAAGCGTTCAGGAGAAAATATTGAAACATTTAGAAGTTATTTGTATAGATTTGCACAGAACTGTGAATGTGGCAGCATAAAAGATGAAGCGATCAGAGACAGAATTGTTGGGTGAAGCATTGCCTGACCACTTGTGTCTTAGCAAAGGCAATTTCTTTTCACAGAATAGTTCCAGCAGCAGAAGAACGTCTACCATGCCTGCACCAGCTCTCCAAATGAACATCATGACTTAGTGCCATTTCCCTGCCGTTTCACCCTGACCCGCTGCACTTTGTTTCCATTCAAATAATCATCTAGTTCCCTCTTGAATGTCTAGATTGAACTTGCCTCCGTCACACTTCCAGGCAGCGAACCCCAGACCCCAAACACTCGCTGTGTGAAACTGTTTTCTCTCACATCACATTTGCTTCTTTTGCAAATCAATTCTAATCTGTTCCCTCTCGTTCTTGCTCCTTTTATGAGCGGGAACACTTTCTCCCCATCTCCGTCTCCTCTGTCCAGCCCCCTCACGGCTTCGAACATCTCTTATCAAATCACCTCTCAGCCTTCTTCTCTCCAAGGAGAACAGTTTCAACCTCTCCAGTTTATCCCTGGGACCATTCTCGTAAAGATCATCTTTCCAACAGTATGGCACCCAGAACTGTAGGCAATATTCCAGCTGAGATCTAACTTGTGTTGCGCATCAGTTTAACATAATCTCCTTGCGCTTGTACGCAATATCCCTATTAATAAATACCGAATACTAGGTGCTTTATTTTTTTTTTAATAAACATTTTTTTGAGGTATTTTTGGTTTTATAACAACAATAAAATAAACAATGTACATGAATCTATAAACATAGTGCAAAAGCCGTCTCCCTTCCTTACAGGTCCCGCCTTTATTAACCCCCTACTCTAAGCTAAACTAACCCCCACCCTCTTCTGCTGACGATTAATTTTCCGCAAAGAAGTCGACGAATGGTTGCCACCTCCGGGCGAACCCTACCATTGACCCTCTCATGGCGAACTTAATTTTCTCCAGACAGAGTGTCATGATATGCAGGCGTACACACACATAACGATATACTGACAAGCAGCTAATGGAGAACAGGACACGACCAATAAGCAGGCAGGACACTCAGGGGTGGGATCTGACTATAAAAGACGCGAGGCACTCACACTCCACCTCTTTCCACTGATGAACATCTAGAGAGTCAGTCGAGGGTGTTGTTACAATCTCACACCTCCACTACGTGGCTAAGAGCTAGTCTGGTTCAGTCCGACAGAGTAACCACACTTAAGTTAGCAGAGAGTCAAACTCACAGGGAACTGTGCTAGCTGTGCTATTAGTTCAATAAACCTGATTGAACTAACTTCAAGGTCTGGAGTATCTTTCTGATCTAAGCTGCATCCTGTTGCATCCAGTGTTAGACCAGTATACCGAGCACAACACAGAGAAAGCTAGCCATGTCAGCTTTCATGTCAGGCTGAGCCTGGCACATGTTGTGGACGGATTGACTCTACTCAACGCGTCCGCCCATAGACCATCCTCTATCTCTCCTCCCAGCTCCTCCTCCCACTTGCGCTTCAGTTCCTCGGTCTGCGTCTCCTCTGGCCCCATAAGTTCCTTGTAAATGTCAGAGATGCTCCTTTCTCCTGCCCACCCTCTGGAAACTACCCTGTTCTGAATCCCCCTTGGTGGTAGGAGCGGGAAGGTTGAAACCTGTCTATGTAAGAATTAATTTCCCCTCGCCAATCCAAACTTCTCCTCCAGTGCCCTCATACTCTGAAAGCTCCCCTCTATAAACATATCCCCCATCCTCTCAATCCCTGCTCTCCACCACCTCCAGAACCCCCAATCCATACTTCCCGGGGCAAACCGGTGATTATTACAGATTGGAGACCAGACCGATGCTCCCTCTGCTCCCACATGTCTCCTCCATTGCCCCCAGACTCTCAGGGCCGCCACCACCATGGGGCTGGTGGAGTACCGTGCCGGCGGGAATGGCAGAGGCGGTTACCAACACCCCCAAACTGGTGCCCTTGCATGAAGCCGCCTCCATACGCTCCATGCCGACCCTCCCCCCACCACCCACTTCCTGATCATGGCCATATTCGCCGCCAGTAATAGTTACTAAAATTTGGCAGCGCCAGCCCGCCCTCTCCACGACTCCGCTCAAGCATTACCTTCCTTACCCGCGGGTTCTTGCCTGCCCAAACGAAGCCAGTGACCACTTTGTTGACCCGTTTAAGAAAGGACCGCGGAATAAAGATGGGGAGACACTGAAATACAAACAGGAATCTCGGGAGGACTGTCTGCACCCTCCCAGCCAGTGACAACGGGAGCGCGTCCCATCTCCGAAAATCGTCCTTCATTTGGTCGACTAGTCGGGCCAGATTTAATTTATCCAGTCGGTCCCATTCTCGCACCACTTGGATGCCTAGGTACCTAAAGCTTCCCCCTACTAATCTAAAGGCAGCACCCCTAATCGCCTCTCCTGTCCCCTCGCCTGGACTGCAATCATCTCACTTTTCCCCATATATAGCTTATTCCCCCAAAACCGGCCAAATTCCCCGAGAATCCTCATGATTTCTTCCATCCCCTCTATTGGGTCCGATACAGACAGAAGCAGGTCGTCTGCATAAAGTGCATGTGCACACAGTGTGGAATTACTCCTCTTTAAAATCACATTCAGCCTTCTTTGACAGAGTAATTTTTCACACCTGTGTATTTCCCACTACCCCAATTGCAGTTAGCTCGACTGGTTGATGGATGTTCTTCCCTCCTCCCCTGCTGAATAACGGCCACCCCTCCACTAAGTCAGTTGCTTTTGGGAAAGGTTTCTCCCTGTCACCCTGAATCAACCAGCTTGTCTGCTCAGTTGAAATAGGGTGATTAGGTAGAGCTGGAATGGATTCCTAAAGGGGAAATCATGTTTAATTAACTTGCTGGAGTTTTTTGAGGAGGTAACAGAAAAGGTCGAAGAGGGTCATGCTGTTGATGTGGTACATGGACTTTCAGAAGGCATTTGATATAGTGCCACACAACAGACTTGTGAGAAAAGTTATAGCTCGTGAAATAGAAGTGACAGTATTTTTATTGATTTATAATCTTCATTGTCACAAGTAGGCTTCCATTAACACTGCAGTGAAGTTACTGTGAAAAGCCCCGAGTCGTCACATTCCGGCGCCTGTTCGGGTACACAGAGGAAGAATTCAGAATGTCCAATTCACTTAACAAGCACGTCTTTCGGGACTTGTGGGAGGAAACCGGAGCACCCGGGGGAAACCCACGCAGACACGGGGAGAACGTGCAGACTCCGCACTGGCAGTGACCCAAGCCGGGAATCGAACCTGGGTCCCTGGCGCTGTGAAGCAACAGTGCTACCCACTGTGCTACCGTGCTACCCATGTCATTCGTGGATGAGAGTTTCTGCTAAATTTGGAAAGATTTCAAGCTTCACCAAGATAGATACAAACATTTTTTGGCAACAAGCCCTCGATAAAAAGTCTAAGTTGCTCACAACGTTCATTACTCCATTTGGGAGATTTTGCTGCAGCAGGGTACCTGTCAGCATCACATCAGCGCCCAAAATCTTCCAGAGGGAAATGTCAAGCATCCCAGAGGATTGGATGAAGTCATCGGTCACATGAATGATCCATCATTCCAACCAGCAGGACATGAGCTGTGATGCTGCGCTGCCCACAGAAGCAGGACTCACACTCAAAAGGGAATTCTCGCTGCCAGCTGCCCATTTCCTTGCCAGCCTCCCCGAACAGACGCCGGAATGTGGCAACTAGGGGCTGTTCACAGTAACTTCATTTGAAGCCTACTTGTGACAATAAGCGATTTTTTTTCATTTTTCATTTCCTTGAGAATATTGTGGATACATCCGGTGTCAGAGTTGATCCATAGAAGGCAGGAGAAATCAATGAATTTCCAGCTCCTCAGAACCTGACTAACAGATCAGCCATGATCTTGTTAAATGGCGGAGCAGGCTCGGAGGGCGGAATGACCTACTTCTGCTCTTTGGTTGTACATTGGTATGATGAACTCCAGGTGTTCGTATGGGAAACCAAATGGAAAAGTTTCTGCCTGACATAGCTGTGGTCAATGAGCCACCATGTCAGCTGTTACATCAAAGGCAATGAATGATGCTGGGAGGAAGCACAACAGAGGTTTGTTGAGAAAATCACAGAGATGCTGCTATCACCTGATATTTTAGCTCACAACCAGCGATTCTGACTCCATTGCAGTTGATGCATTGGGAGCTGTACTCTTTCAGATACAAACCATACAACCGTAGACTTCCTACAATGCAGAAGGAAGCCATGCAGTCTGCACCGAACCCCAGAAAGAACACCCTACCTAGGACCACTGCCATGCCCTATCCCTAACTTTCTGCACTGTAAATTCTATAATTCTAATGATAACCCCATAATCCCACCTAACCTGCACGTCCTTGGATACTAAGAGGCAATTTATCATGGCCAATCCACTTACCCTGTACATCTTTGGACTGTGGGAAGAAACCAGAGCACCCGGAGGAAACCCAGGCAGACACGGGGAGAACGTACAAACTCCACACAAAGAGTGACCCAAGCCGGAATTGAACCCGGGTTCCTGGCGATGTGAGGCAGCAGTGCTAACCATTGTGTCACCGTGCCGCCCACCTATAACATCTTGGAAGATGACCACCAATGCATCCACCATTTCTAGAGCCACTTCTTTAAGTACTCTGAGATGTACATTATCAGGTCCTGGGGATTTATCAGCCTTCAATCCCAACAATTTGCCTAATTCACTTCCTCTCCAAATACTGATTTCCTTCTGTTCCTCCATCTCACGAAATTCTGTGTCCCGGAGCATTACTGGTGTGTTATTTGTGTCCTCCATTGTGAAGACAGAACCAAAGTATGTATTTAGTTGCCCAGCCATTTCATTGTTCCCCATTACAAATCCTGCAGTTTCTGACTGCAAGGGACCTAAATTTGTCTTAATCGATCTTCTTTTCTTCACACACCAATTGAAGCTTTTCCAGTCAGTTTTTATGTTCCCTGCAAGCTTACTGTCATACGCTATTTTCCCCTTATTAATCAATCCCTTTGTCCTCCTTTGCTGAATTCTAAGCTGCTCCCAATCCTCTGGCCTGCTGTTTTTTCTGGCCAATTTGTATGCCTCTTCCTTGGATCTAATACTATCTCTAATTTCCTTTGTAAACATACACTGCAGTTTGCGTTGGCGGGGAGGGTTCAAGTGATGAAAATGAATACTCTGCTGAGGTTTTTGTTTATTTTTCAGGCTCTGACGATCTTTATACCAAAGGCCTTTTTTCGGAAAATGGACGTGATTATTTCGGACTTTGTATGGGCGGGGAAGGTGCCGCGGGCCGGGAGGACCCTGCTACAGAGGCAGAGGCAGCGGGGGGGGGGGGGGGGGGGGGGAGTTGCCTAACTGCTTCATTATTACTGGGCGGCGAATGTGGATAAGGTGCGGCGGTGCTGGGAAGGAGAAGGGGTAGGGTGGGTTAGGATGGAGGAGGAATCTTGTAAGGGGTCCAGTTTGAGGGCTATGGTGAAGGCAACATCCCCAATGATACAGAGTAGGTATTCAGGGAGCCTGGTGGAGCAGTCCGTGATGAACATTTGGAATCAGTTGAGGAGGCATTTTAGGGTGGATGGGATGTTGGTGTTAATGTCGCTGTGCGAGAATCAAGGGTTTGAGCCGGGGGGGATGGATAGTGTGTACAGGAGGTGGAGGGAAGTGGGGCTGGTCAAGGTGAGGGATCTGTATTTGGAGGAAGGGTTTATTCATCTGGAGGAGCTAAGGAAGAGCTTGGAGCTGCCGAGGGGGAGTGAGTTCAGGTATCTGCAGGTTACCTTTGCGCGAAAGGTCTGAAGGGGGTTCCTGTTGGAGTGACTGCTGCTTCCAGATTTGGAAGGGGAGGGAAGAATTGGGGATATATACAAGTGGCTGGGGGAGCAGGGAGGCGAATGGGTGGTAAAGATCAAGGAGAAATGGGAATGGAATTTGGGAGGGGAGATCAATTGGGGAATATGGAGCGAGGCACAGCGTAAGGTAAAATGGACCTCCTCTTGTGCAAGGATGAGCCTGATACAGTTTAAGGTGGTGCACAGGGTGCATATGACTTGGGTGAGAACGAGTAGGTTCTTTCAGGGGGTAGCAGATGAGTGTGAGAGGTGTGGGAAGGGGACAGCGAATCACGCATACATGCTTAGGGGTTGTGAAAAATTGGAAAAATCCTGGGCGGGACTGTTCACAGTCTTAGCCAGGATAGTGGGGGAGGAGGTGGACCCGGGCCCTTTGGTGGCGATATTTGGGGTTTCAGAGAAGCCGGAGCTCATGGAGAGGAGGAAGGCCGATGTCGTGGCCTTCGCCTCTCTGATTTCACGGTGGCGAATTTTACTGGAGTGGCGGTCGGCATCGCCACCGGGGGTAACGGCTTGGTTGGGTGACCTGTACGACTTCCTGTGGTTGGAGAAGATAAAGTGTGAGTTAAGAGGCTCAGCAGGGGGGTTTGAGAAAAGGTGGGGGATGTTTATGTCCGTGTTTGAGGGGCTGTTGAAATGAAATGAAAGTCGCTTATTGTCACAAGTAGGTTTCAATGAAGTTACTGTGAAAAGCCCCTAGTCACCACATTCCGGCACCTGTTCGGGGAGGCTGGTATGGGAATTGAACCCGCGCTGCTGGCCTGCCTTGGTCTGCTTTCAAAGCCATCTATTTAGCCCTGTGCTAAACCAGCCCCTTTGTCGCGGGACGGGGGCGGGGGGGAGGGTGAAAAAGGGGACGAAGTTGTACAGACTGCATTTTTGATTGCTGGGAAGTATGTTTTCCGAGGTGTTTATTCGCTGTAACCTGTTTTGATACATGTTTGTAATAAAATACATTTTAAAACAAAATAATGTCCTTTGTAAGCCACGGTTTGCTCACTTTTGTGCCAGACTGGAATGAACAATTGTCGCAGTTCACCCATGCACTCTTTGAATGTTCATCATTGCCGATCCACCATCATCTCTTTAAGTAGCTTTCCCCAATCCATCATAGCCAACTCGGGTCTCATACTATGGTCGTTGCCTTTATTTAGATTCCCGTCCCTAGTCTCAGAATCATCTACGTCACTCTCCACCTCGGTGAATAACTCTATTCTATTATGGTCTCCCAACCCCCAAGGGGCCTCACACGACTAGATTGCCAATTATTCCTTTCTCATTACCCAGTCTAGAATGGCCTGTTCTCTAGTTGGTTCACAGAATCCAACAGTGCAGAGGTGGCCTTTCGGCCCATCGAGTCTGCACCAACGCATGAAAGGACCTGACCTGCCCACCTAATCCCACTTGCCACCTCTTGGCCCAGCATTGGTTCCTCAACTTATTGGTCCTGCAAACCATCCCACATACACTCCAGGAATTCATCTTCTATGGTATTATTCCAAATTTGATTTGCCCAATCTAAATGCAGATTAAAATCACCATGATTACAAATGTTCCTTTAGCGCATGAATCTTTACTTTCCTGTTTAATGCAATTCAAAACATCACCAATACAGTTTTGGGTCTACATACAATCCACACTAAGGCTTTTTGCCTCTTGGGATTTGTCAGCTCTGCCCATACAGATTCCACATTGTCGGAGCTAATATCACTGTTGCATTAATTTCCTTTTTTACCAGCAATGCAATCCCACTACCTTTTTCTTTTGTCTGTCCTTCTTAAATACTGAATTTCCCTGGATGTTCAGTTCCCATCCCTAGTCACCCTGTAGCCATGTCTCCATAGTCCCGACCATATCATATCCGTTGACATCTATTTGCGCGATTAATTCATCCACTTTATTGTGAATGCTATGTTTATTAAGGCACAAAACCTTTAGACTTGTGTTTTTAACATTCCTTGTCCCATTCACATTATTTTTCACTGTGGCCCTGTTTCATTCTGACCCTTTATTTCTCTGCCTATCACTTTTGTTATTCCCCTCTCTGTCTTTTGTTCTTATCCTTAATTCCCCTCCTCTGCCTCCTTCCATAGGTTCCCACCCCCCCCCTGCCATTTTAGTTTAAACCCTTCGCAACCAGTTCAGCGAATATTCCTCCTTGTCCCAGTCCTGTCCAGTTTGCCCTTGTCCCACTTCCCCCAGAACTGGTCCTGATTTCCCAGGTATGCCAAACTGTCCCCTTTGCACCATCTCTTCAGCCATGTATTCATCAGATATATGCCTCATGGAACCTGCCACACCTTCAACCAGGAGAGCCTATTTGGATTCAAGACCAAGCTCGTTATGGGCAAGTGACAACAGACACCAGAACAATATACCATTATCTTTTTCTGTGATGAACGGTTACTGCCTTATCATCATGTAAGGTGATGTCCCCTTTAAGACCGGGCTTGGAACACTGGGGACTCCGCCTCTGGCTCCGCCCATCTGGGAGCCATACATAAAGGCCTGCCTCATGGTCTGTATAGCAGCCAGCTCTCGTCCATAGCTGTAGCATAGTTATTAGTCTAATAAAGCCTTCTTTACAGTTTAATCTCTAAGCGTCATTATTGAGGGTACCTCATTTTCGATGAGGTAGGACCAATGAGACAGAACAGGCAGGCTCTAGTTCTCACACAGAAACAACCTTCTACACAGTTGAAGCAGTCAATCACCAAATTGAACAGATCAGAGGAGCTGCATTCAACTACCAATCCAAATGACTACGAGTCCGCTGAACTTGATTCATCCACTCATTCTCCTTCTGCCCAGCAGAGTCCGAGAGATCATCTGCAGGATTCAAATCTTCAATCCCCTCCAAAGGAGGTGTGGACCCACCTGGGTAGATGAGTGAAACCACCTCAGTGGTTGACTCTATAAAAAAGAAACTGAAATCAGAGACTTGGTGAGGGGACGGAGGGGGATGTACTCTAATGGGGAGAATCAGAGTGTTGGGAGGAGACTGAGGCAGGAATTTTCCAGGCCGCCCATTGGCTTGTCGGTCTGGTTCCACCAAAGTCAACGGACCTCTGAATGGTTTGCCGCATTTTGTGGCTTTGGCCCCGTCCCCACCACAAGGTGGTTGGAAAAGTCCATCCTGTGTAATGGGGAGAATGAGGGACTTTGGGGGGGTTTCTGTAACGGGAGAAATAAAAGATATATTCTAAAGCATTGATTCTACCTGCATAATATGCCAATACGACAAAGCAGGTACCACCAGGAGAGTGATGCAATGTCTCACGGTCTTGCTGTCTCTTGTACAACCTCATGGTAAGATGCAGCATGCAGTAAGAGATGTTCCAATAAAATTGATATTTTCCTTAAATCAGCAGGCCCTGTAAATATTCTGTGTCGACACAACAATGCCAAGAATATTGCACCAAACCATTCACTCACCACCCTTTTTCCATAACCCTCCACGCCAACCCACCCGGTTTATCCACCAAGGAGCAAACATCAGGGCCCATGCTGAGATGAAATAAAATAAAGTCCGAATTATCTACTGATGACTTCACTATTTTAAGAACTACTCTCATTAATCAAAACCCATTCACTACATTTGCAATCCTTCAATGCTTAACTCCTCAAAACAAGCAATTTTATTTGTAGCCCCACAAGTGAGGCGTGAGTGACTGCCCGAAACATCAAGGCATTATTGACCGACTATGACATCAAGGACCCCCAGCAAAGCTGGAGCCAATTGGAATCAGGGACAAAAATCTCCATTGAGTGAAGTCACCCTAGAACAAAGGAAGTTGTGATTGTTGGAGGTCAGTCCCAGGACATCACGGAAGGACATTCTCAGGGTAGTGTCCAAGGCCTAACCACGCTGCATCATCAATTACTTTCTCTCCATCACAAGGTTAGGAGTAGGGATGTTAACTGGTGACTGAACAGTGTTCAGCACCATTCACGATTGCTCAGATTCTGAAGCAATTTGTACCCATGCGCAGCAAGACCTGGACAACAGCTTTGGCTGATAAGCTGCGAGTAACAGTCGTGCCACACAAGTGGCAGGCAATTTCCATCTCCAACAAGAGAGAATCCAACCATTGCCCTTTACTTTCATAGAACATAGAACATAGAACAATACAGCGCAGTACAGGCCCTTCAGCCCACGATGTTGCACCGAAACAAAAGCCATCTCACCTACACTATGCCATTATCATCCATATGTTTATCCAATAAACTTTTAAATGCCCTCAATGTTGGCGAGTTCACTACTGTAGCAGGTAGGGCATTCCACGGCCTCACTACTCTTTGGGTAAAGAACCTACCTCTGACCTCTGTCCTATATCTATTACCCCTCAGTTTAAAGTTATGTCCCCTCGTGCCAGCCATTTCCATCCGCGGGAGAAGGCTCTCACTGTCCACCCTATCCAACCCCCCGATCATTTTGTATGCCTCTATTAAGTCTCCTCTTAACCTTCTTCTCTCCAACGAAAACAACCTCAAGTCCATCAGCCTTTCCTCATAAGATTTTCCCTCCATACCAGGCAACATCCTGGTAAATCTCCTCTGCACCCGCTCCAAAGCCTCCACGTCCTTCCTATAATGCGGTGACCAGAACTGTACGCAATACTCCAAATGCGGCCGTACCAGAGTTCTGTACAGCTGCAACATGACCTCCCGACTCCGGAACTCAATCCCTCTACCAATAAAGGCCAACACTCCATAGGCCTTCTATCAACCCTATCAACCTGGGTGGCAACTTTCAGGGATCTATGTACATGGACACCTAGATCCCTCTGCTCATCCACACTTTCAAGAACTTTACCATTAGCCAAATATTCCGCATTCCTGTTATTCCTTCCAAAGTGAATCACCTCACACTTCTCTACATTAAACTCCATTTGCCACCTCTCAGCCCAGCTCTGCAGCTTATCTATATCCCTCTGTAACCTGCTACATCCTTCCACACTATCGACAACACCACCGACTTTAGTATCGTCTGCAAATTTACTCACCCACCCTTCTGCGCCTTCCTCTAGGTCATTGATAAAAATGACAAACAGCAACGGCCCCAGAACAGATCCTTGTGGTACTCCACTTGTGACTGTACTCCATTCTGAACATTTCCCATCAACCACCACCCTCTGTCTTCTTTCAGCTAGCCAATTTCTGATCCACATCTCTTCATTGGCACTCCATCCACCACCTGCAACAGTCACTCCCTCCACCACCGACGCATAGTGGCAGCCGTGTGTACCATCTACAGGAAGCACTGCAGCAACTCACCAAGGCTCCTTCGGCAGCACCTTCTAAACCTGCGACCTCTACCATGTAGAACGACAGGAGCAGCAGGCACATGGGGACACCAACACCTGCAGGTTCCTCTCCAAGTCACACACCATCCTGACTTAGAATTATATCACCGTTTCTCCACTGGCGTGGGGTCAAAATGCTGGTGCATACTCCCTAACAGCACCGTGAGTGCACCTACACACATGGACTGCCATGGTTCAATAAGGCACCACCTTCTCAAGGGCATTTTGGGATGGCAATAAATGCTGACCTAGTCAGTGAAGCCCACATCCAATGAAAGAATTAAAATTAAATTAAACGCCTTGACAGCTCCAATGGATTTATCCAATTTTTAAACACATTCATATCTACTTTAAACAATCCCAAAGGGCAGAACACCTCTCCCAAAGATTTTCCTGTAGTGTCTTGAGATGGATAGAAAGCTGGTTAGCAGGCAGGAAGCAAAACGTTGGAATAAATGGGTCTTTTTCTGATTGGCAGGCAGTGACTAGTGGGTACCGCAGAGATCTGTGCTCGGACCCCAGCTGTTCACGTTATATATTAATGATTTGGACAAGGGAACTAAATGTATTATCTTCAAATTTGCAGGTGATACAAGGTTGGGTGGGAGGGTGAGCTGTGAGGAGGATGCAGAGAACCTTCAGCGGGATTTGGACAGGCTGAGTGAGTGGGCAGATGCATGGCAGATGCAGTATAATGTGGATAAATATGAGGTTATCCGCTTCAGTCGCAAAAATAGGGAGGCAGATTATTATTTGAATGGGTGTAAATTGAGAGAGGTGGATACTCAGCGAGACCTTGGTGTCCTCGTGTATCAGTCACTGAAAGTAAGCGTGCAGGTACAGCAGGCAGTAAGGAAGGCAAATGGTATGTTGGCCTTCATAGTGAGAGGATTTGAGTATAGGGATAGAGACACTTTACTGCAATTGTATGGGGCATTGGTGAGGCCGCACCTGGAGTATTGTGTGCGGTTTTGTGTCCTTATCGGAGGAAACCTTCCTGCTTTGTGAAAATTCAGAATAAATTCACAATCGCGCACACACACACCCACACACGTAATCCAACCCACCCACACACATACCCACACACACACCCACACACCCACACACGTAATCCAACCCACCCACACACATACCCACACGCACACCCATACACCCACACACGTAATCCAACCCACACACATACCCACACACACATACCCACACACCCACACACGTAATCCAACCCACCCACACACATACCCACACGCACACCCATACACCCACACACGTAATCCAACCCACACACATACCCACACACACATACCCACACACCCACACACGTAATCCAACCCACCCACACACATACCCACACGCACACCCATACACCCACACACGTAATCCAACCCACCCACACACATACCCACACACACACCCACACATGTAATCCAAACCACCCACACACACACCCACACACACACCCACACATGTAATCCAACCCACCCACACACACCCACACACATAATCTAACCCACCCACACACACACCCACACACACACCCACACACATAATCCAACCCACCCACACACACACCCACACACATAATCAAAACCATCCACACACACACCCCCACACACGTAATCCTACCCACACATACACACAATCAAACCCACCCACATAATCAAACCTACCAGACAGACCCCCCCACACATAATCAA
Organism: Scyliorhinus torazame; assembly: GCF_047496885.1. Taxonomy (NCBI): domain Eukaryota; kingdom Metazoa; phylum Chordata; class Chondrichthyes; order Carcharhiniformes; family Scyliorhinidae; genus Scyliorhinus; species Scyliorhinus torazame. Next base: position 14,892,361 of record NC_092714.1, on the reverse strand, counting down.
CCCCCCCTCATACACCCACATGATCCAACCCACACCCACATAATCCAACCTACACACACACACCCACACACATAATCCAACCCCTCCCCACACACACCCACATCATCCAACCCACACAATCAAACCTCCACACACACACCCACACACACATCATCCAACCCACACACATAATCAAACCCCCACATACACACACATGCAGATTAGCAAGACCACACACACATTACCAGACACACAAACACCCATTCACACACAAAATCACAAACACACCCCCATACACACACACACTCCTCAAACACACATACACTCAAACACACTTAAACACTCACACCCCCATCCACCACACACACACTAACACCTTCCATACACAGACACAGACATACCTCCCACAAACGGCCTTCACACACACAAGTATGCACCCACAATCAAACACGTTCACATCAACACCCATCCGCAGACCCACCCACAACATACACAATCACACCGACACTAACACACGACCTCATACGCAATCACACAAAAAGTCGCACACACAATTATACTCGTGCACTCAAAATGACAGAATCACATACAGACAGGGCCAAATATTTACACTCGTAAACACACCCGCACAAAAACACCCGCACGCACACACCCGCACGCACACACCCGCACACACACACCCGCACGCACACACCCGCACAAACACACCCGCACAAACACACCCGCACAAACACACCCGCACAAACACACCCGCACAAACACACCCACACAAACACACAATCAAACACACACACATCATTTCCAGTAGGTGCAAAGGCCGAGTGATTGGAGAGCGATCAGAAGTATAACCTGCATTGGTGTTTCCCCTTAACCAACCCGTTTTATTGAAATCCAGTCAGTTTACCCTCCTTTACCGCCTGCTCCCCCAGCTGAGTAAGGAAATGGAGTGAGATGGGTCGGGGGAGAATTGGCCACCATCTGTGTTTCATCTAATTTACACAGGGGGAAACTTCGGCATCAAATTAAATGAATATTGTGTCAGTCAATTAGAAAGTATTTATTATTCTTAATTAGAACTCCATTATTGTTATTCATTGTCTAATTAGGCACCAGGGAGTATTGGATACATTTGGGGTAATCTCTTCAAAGACTGGTGTAATGACTTCGACCAGGCCTTTGAGATTGGCCAATTTGAATATGAGTTCCCTGATTAGTGGCCCAACCAGGGAGCTTCTTCTTTATATATAACAGGGAGTGTCAGATCCTCTGCACTCCCAGTGTAGACAGCGAGCTGAATGCACTCCTGGTGTAGACAGCGAGCTGAATGCACCCCCGGTGTAGACAGTGAGCTGAATGCACTCCCAGTGTAGACAGCGAGCTGAGTGCACTTCCGGAGTAGACAGCGAGCTGAATGCACTCCCGGTGTAGACAGCGAGCTGAATGCACTCCCAGTGTAGACAGTGAGCTGAATGCACTCCCGGTGTAGACAGCGAGCTGAATGCACTCCCGGTGTAGACAGCGAGCTGAATGCACTCCCGGTGTAGACAGCGAGCTGAGTGCACTCCCGGTGTAGACAGCGGGCTGATTGCAATCCCGGTGTAGACAGTGAGCTGAATGCACTCCCGGTGTAGACAGCGAGCTGAATGCACTCCCGGTGTAGACAGTGAACTGAATGCACTCCAGGTGTAGACAGTGAGCTGAATGCACTCCCAGTGTAGACAGCGAGCTGAATGCACTCCCGGTGTAGACAGCAAGCTGAGTTCACTCCCGGTGTAGACAGCGAGCTGAGTGCACTCCCGGTGTAGACAGCGGGCTGAGTGCACTACCAGTGTAGACAGTGAGCTGAGTGCACTCCCGATGTAGATAGTGAGCTGATTGCAATCCTGGTGTAGACAGCAAGCTGAGTGCACTCCAGGTGTAGACAGCGGGCTGATTGCACTCCCGGTGTAGACAGCGAGCTGAGTGCGCTCCCGGTGTAGACAGCGAGCTGAATGCACTCCTGGTGTAGACAGCGAGCTGAATGCACTCCTGGTGTAGACAGTGAGCTGAATGCACTCCCGGTGTAGACAGTGAGCTGAATGCACTCCCGGTGTAGACAGCGAGCTGAATGCACTCCTGGTGTAGACAGTGAGCTGAGTGCACTCCCGGTGTAGACAGCGAGCTGAGTGCACTCCCGGTGTAGACAGCGAGCTGAATGCACTCCCGGTGTAGACAGCGAGCTGAATGCACTCCCGGTGTAGACAGCTAGCTGAATGCACTCCCGGTGTAGACAGCGAGCTGAATGCACTCCCGGAGTAGACAGCGAGCTGAATGCACTCCCGGAGTAGACAGCGAGCTGAATGCACTCCCGGTGTAGACAGCGAGCTGAATGCACTCCCGGTGTAGACAGCGAGCTGAATGCACTCCCGGTGTAGACAGCGAGCTGAATGCACTCCCGGAGTAGACAGCGAGCTGAATGCACTCCCGATGTAGACAGCGAGCTGAGTGCACTCCCGGTGAAGACAGCGAGCTGAGTGCACTCCCGGTGTAGACAGCGAGCTGAGTGCACTCCCGGTGTAGACAGCGAGCTGAATGCACTCCCAGTGTAGACAGCGAGCTGAATGCACTCCCGGTGTAGACAGTGAGCTGAATGCACTCCCGGTGTAGACAGCGAGCTGAATGCACTCCCGGTGTAGACAGCGAGCTGAATGCACTCCCGGTGTAGACAGCGAGCTGAGTGCACTCCCTGTGTAGACAGCGAGCTGAGTGCACTCCCTGTGTAGACAGCGAGCTGAATGCACTCCCGGTGTAGACAGCGAGCTGAATGCACTCCCGGTGTAGACAGTGAGCTGAATGCAATCCTGGTGTAGACAGCGAGCTGAATGCAATCCCGGTGTAGACAGCGAGCTGAATGCACTCCCGGTGTAGACAGCGGGCTGAATGCACTCCCGGTGTAGACAGTGAGCTGAATGCGCTCCCGGTGTAGACAGCAAGCTGACTGCACTCCCAGTGTGGAAGCAATCTGAATGCACTCCCGGTGTAGACAGCGGGCGGGAGTGCATTCAGCCCGCTGTCTACACCGGGAGTGCATTCAGCTCGCTGTCTACACCGGGAGTGCATTCAGCTCGTTGTCTACACTGGGAGTGCATTCAGGTGTAGACAACGAGCTGAATGCACTCCCGGTGTAGACAGCGAGCTGAATGCACTCCCGGTGTAGACAGTGAGCTGAATGCACTCCCGGTGTAGACAGCGGGCTGAGTGCACTCCCGGTGTAGACAGCGGGCTGAGTGCACTCCCGGTGTAGACAGCGAGCTGAATGCACTCCCGGTGTAGACAGCGAGCTGAGTGCACTCCCGGTGTAGACAGCGAGCTGAATGCACTCCCGGTGTAGACAGCGAGCTGAGTGCACTCCCGGTGTAGACAGCGAGCTGACTGCACTCCCGGTGTAGACAGCGAGCTGAATGCACTCCCGGTGTAGACAGCGAGCTGAATGCACTCCCGGTGTAGACAGCGAGCTGAATGCACTCCCGGTGTAGACAGCGAGCTGAGTGCACTCCCGGTGTAGACAGCGGGCTGATTGCAATCCCGGTGTAGACAGTGAGCTGAATGCACTCCCGGTGTAGACAGCGAGCTGAATGCACTCCCGGTGTAGACAGTGAGCTGAATGCACTCCCGGTGTAGACAGTGAGCTGAATGCACTCCCGGTGTAGACAGCGAGCTGAATGCACTCCCGGTGTAGACAGTGAGCTGAGTGCACTCCCGGTGTAGACAGTGAGCTGAATGCACTCCAGGTGTAGGCAGTGAGCTGAATGCACTCCCAGTGTAGACAGCGAGCTGAATGCACTCCCGGTGTAGACAGCAAGCTGAGTTCACTCCCGGTGTAGACAGCGAGCTGAGTGCACTCCCGGTGTAGACAGCGGGCTGAGTGCACTACCAGTGTAGACAGTGAGCTGAGTGCACTCCCGATGTAGATAGTGAGCTGATTGCAATCCTGGTGTAGACAGCAAGCTGAGTGCACTCCAGGTGTAGACAGCGGGCTGATTGCACTCCCGGTGTAGACAGCGAGCTGAGTGCACTCCCGGTGTAGACAGCGAGCTGAATGCACTCCTGGTGTAGACAGCGAGCTGAATGCACTCCTGGTGTAGACAGTGAGCTGAATGCACTCCCGGTGTAGACAGCAAGCTGAATGCACTCCCGGTGTAGACAGCGAGCTGAATGCACTCCTGGTGTAGACAGTGAGCTGAGTGCACTCCCGGTGTAGACAGCGAGCTGAGTGCACTCCCGGTGTAGACAGCGAGCTGAATGCACTCCCGGTGTAGACAGCGAGCTGAATGCACTCCCGGTGTAGACAGCAAGCTGAATGCACTCCCGGTGTAGACAGCGAGCTGAATGCACTCCCGGAGTAGACAGCGAGCTGAATGCACTCCCGGTGAAGACAGCGAGCTGAATGCACTCCCGGTGTAGACAGCGAGCTGAATGCACTCCCGGTGTAGACAGCGAGCTGAATGCACTCCCGGTGTAGACAGCGAGCTGAATGCACTCCCGGAGTAGACAGCGAGCTGAATGCACTCCCGATGTAGACAGCGAGCTGAGTGCACTCCCGGTGAAGACAGCGAGCTGAGTGCACTCCCGGTGTAGACAGCGAGCTGAGTGCACTCCCGGTGTAGACAGCGAGCTGAATGCACTCCCAGTGTAGACAGCGAGCTGAATGCACTCCCGGTGTAGACAGTGAGCTGAATGCACTCCCGGTGTAGACAGCGAGCTGAATGCACTCCCGGTGTAGACAGCGAGCTGAATGCACTCCCGGTGTAGACAGCGAGCTGAATGCACTCCCGGTGTAGACAGCGAGCTGAGTGCACTCCCGGTGTAGACAGCGAGCTGAATGCACTCCCGGTGTAGACAGCGAGCTGAATGCACTCCCGGTGTAGACAGTGAGCTGAATGCAATCCTGGTGTAGACAGCGAGCTGAATGCAATCCCGGTGTAGACAGCGAGCTGAATGCACTCCCGGTGTAGACAGCGGGCTGAATGCACTCCCGGTGTAGACAGTGAGCTGAATGCGCTCCCGGTGTAGACAGCAAGCTGACTGCACTCCCAGTGTGGAAGCAATCTGAATGCACTCCCGGTGTAGACAGCGGGCGGGAGTGCATTCAGCCCGCTGTCTACACCGGGAGTGCATTCAGCTCGCTGTCTACACCGGGAGTGCATTCAGCTCGTTGTCTACACCGGGAGTGCATTCAGGTGTAGACAACGAGCTGAATGCACTCCCGGTGTAGACAGCGAGCTGAATGCACTCCCGGTGTAGACAGTGAGCTGAATGCACTCCCGGTGTAGACAGCGGGCTGAGTGCACTCCCGGTGTAGACAGCGGGCTGAGTGCACTCCCGGTGTAGACAGCGAGCTGAATGCACTCCCGGTGTAGACAGCGAGCTGAGTGCACTCCCGGTGTAGACAGCGAGCTGAATGCACTCCCGGTGTAGACAGCGAGCTGAGTGCACTCCCGGTGTAGACAGCGAGCTGACTGCACTCCCGGTGTAGACAGCGAGCTGAGTGCACTCCCGGTGTAGACAGTGAGCTGAATGCACTCCCGGTGTAGACAGCGAGCTGAATGCACTCCCGGTGTAGACAGCGAGCTGAATGCGCCTGATCGTACTGCTGTTGATTCTTCCAATGAAAGGGATTCTGGTGAAGGGTCTTTGCCTCTGTGGACTTATTACAACTGGTGTGTAAAAGAATGAAACCCATGGTTTAAAATAAACTGAATTACGCAAAATGCAGGTTTATACATTTTATTACTTTCAGAATAACAGCCTGATTACAACCCATTCAAAATGAACTTGAACAAAGTTAAATAGATCCATTGTTGAAGCTTTCATTATTTTCCATGCATGTCAGCAGACAATCCCAAGGCAGGTTCAGCCAGGAACAGCACCAGCACAAGGAACTCGAGTGTTCCTAAAGCTTAAATACAAAGTAAATCGCCCTCTACACTGTCCCATCAAATGCTCCCAGGACTGGTACAGCACGGGGTTAGATACAGAGTAAAGCTCCCTCTACACTGTCCCCATCAAACACACCCAGGACAGGTACAGCACAGGGTTAGATACAGAGTGAAGCTCCCTCTACACTGTCCCCATCAAACACTCTCAGGACAGGTACAGCACGGGGTTAGACACAGAGTAAAGCTCCCTCTACACCGTCCCCATCAAACACTCCCGGGACAGGTACAGCATGGGGTTAGATACAGAGTAAAGCTCCCTCTACACTGTCCCCATCAAACACTCCCAGGACAGGTACAGCACGGGGTTAGATACAGAGTAAAGCTCCCTCTACACTGTCCCCATCAAACACTCCCAGGACAGGTACAACACGGGGTTAGATACAGAGTAAAGCTCCCTCTACACTGTACCCATCAAACTCTCCGAAGACAGGTACAGCACAGGGTTAGATACAGAGTAAAGCTTCCTCTACACTGTCCCCATCAGACACTCCCAGGACAGGTACAGCACGGGGTTAGATACAGAGTAAAGCTCCCTCTACACTGTCCCCATCAAATGGGCTAATGGTAAGAATCTTGGCAATGTGGATGAGCAGAGAGATCTCGGTGTCCATGTACATAGATCCCTGAAAGTTGCCACCCAGGTTGAGAGGGTAGTTAAGAAGGCGTATGGTGTGTTAGCTTTTATTGGTAGAGGGATTGAGGTCATGTTGCAGCTGTACAAAACTCTAGTGCAGCCGCATTTGGAGTATTGCGTGCAATTCTGGTCGCCGCATTATAGGAAGGATGTGGAAGCATTGGAAAGGGTGCAGAGGAGATTTACCAGAATGTTGCCTGGTATGGAGGGAAGATCTTATGAGGAAAGGCTGAGGGACTTGAGGCTGTTTTCGTTAGAGAGAAGGTTAAGAGGTGACTTAATTGAGGCATACAAGATGATCAGAGGATTGGATAGGGTGGACAGTGAGAGCCTTTTTCCTCGGATGGTGATGTCTAGCACGAGGTGACATAGCTTTAAATTGAGGGGAGATAGATATAAGACAGATGTCAGAGGTAGGTTCTTTACTCAGAGAGTAGTAAGGGCGTGGAATGCCCTGCCTGCAACAGTAGTGGACTCGCCAACACTAAGGGCATTGAAATCGTCATTGGATAGACATATGGACGATAAGGGAATAGTGTTGATGGGCTTTAGAGTGGTTTCACAGGTCGGCGCAACATCGAGGGCCAAAGGGCCTGTACTGCGCTGTAATGTTCTATGTTCTATGTTCTAACACTCCCAGGACAGGTACAGCACGGGGTTAGATACAGAGTAATGCTCCCTCTACACTGTCCCCATCAAACTCTCCCAGGACAGATACAGCATGGGATTAGACACAGTAAAGATCCCTTTACACTGGCCCCATCATACGCTTGTTGGACAGGAACAGATACAGAGCAAGGGTGCGATTTACCAGCCTTGTTTCGCTGACTTGGTGACGCGACAATGCCGTTGAATCTCAAGAGATTCACGACACTCGAAACATCTCAAGAGGTTCAACGGAACTTCGCAAGACGCCGCGATCTGGATATCGCCTTCACTGGGCAAAATCCAGGTGAGCATATGTAAGTGAGTCTTTAGACTCATTGAACTATGTCTGTGCCGGAGTCTCCTGGCACCTGGCAGCTAACGACCGCACCTGCAAGACCTCGCCAGCGTGCCCTTTAGTACTCATCCACACAATCGTGGACCAGACCTATCGGAACTTGGGGGTATCACCCAGGTCATTAGCGACCCCCGGGTGGTTGGGCTCTGGGCAGATGGTACCTGGCAATCCTGCTGGCACCTGGGCACCTTGGCACTGCCAGCCTGGCACCCTGGCAGTGCTACCCTGGCACTTGGCACTGCCACCCTGGCACCCTAGAGGATGGAAACACCAAGGTGCCCAGGTGCCAGGTTACCCATGCCAGGGCTGAGCTTGGAGTGCCTTGCCCATAAGGGGTGGGGTAAGGGGAGTCCTGAGGACCCCGGAAGAGGCACATTGGGTTCAAAGTAGTGGGGGGGGGGAAAACCAGAGGCTGTGGTGGGGTCAGTGAGGGGGGTTGACAGATTGGAGCTGCCTTTAAAAATGGTGCCCCAATCCACAAGTATTCTTTCTGCACTGGCGAGCTGAGCTCGGCATCGAATGCCCCACCGAGACCGAAGAAACGACAAAGTGCCATTCAATGGCGGGGTCTTTCTTTGCGCTGCAGGCACCTAGAAACTTTCTGCTACATGCTCCTGAAGTGGGACTCTGCTTTCGTTCTATTGAACCGTGCCCGAAAGCTCCCTCTATATTCTCCTCTGAAACACTCCCAGTTTATCCCTGTTAGGTGTTAACTATGGCTTTGAGTAGATTATGGGCACGATTTACCAGCCATGTCCCGCCGGAATCGGAGCGGGAAGCGGCCAGTAGATCTTGGGTGAGCTCTCTCCCTTAATCCCCGGTGGTCGTTACACCTCACAAGATCAAATGAGGCCTCGCGAGAAGTTGCGATCTGGATCCCACTTGGTCCCTCATATGACAGTCCCGCCATCCCAGGAATCAGCCTGGTAAACCTTTGCTGCTCTCCCTCCATAGAATGAACATCCTTCCTCAGGTAAGGAGACCAAAACTGCACACAATACTCCAGGTGTGGCCTCACCAATGCCCTATACATTTGCAGTAAAACATCTCTATTCGTATACTCAAATCCTCTCGCTATGTAGGCCAACATACCATTTGCCTCCTTACTGCCTGCTGTACATGCACACCTATTTTCAGTGACTGATACACGAGGACACCAAGGTCTCGCTGAGTATCCACCTCTCTCAATTTACACCCATTCAAATAAAAATCTGCCTTCCACATTTTGCTACTGAAGCGGATAACCTCACATTTATCCACATTATACTGCATCTGCCATGCATGTGGCCACTCACTCAGCCTGTCCAAATCCTGCTGAAGCATCTCAGTATCCTCCTCACAGCTCACCTTCCCACCCAACCTTTTATCAACTGCAAATTTGGAGATAATATATTTAGTACCCGCGTCCAAATCATTAATATAATGTGAACAGTTGGGGTCCTAGCACAGATCTCTGTGGTACCCCACTAGTCACTGCCTGCCAATCAGAAAAAGACCCATTTAATCCAACTTTTTGCTTCCTGTCTGCTAACCAGCTTTCTGTCCATCTCAAAACACTACCCATAATTGCATGCACTTTAACTTTACACAGTAATCTGCGAGACCTTGTTGAAAGCCTTCTGAAAGTCAAAATAAACCACATCTACCAGTTCTCCCTGGTCAACTCTATTAGTTACATCTTTGTTTTAAATTCTGAGTACCCAATTATTTTTTTTTCCAACGAAGGGGCAATTTAGCATGGCCAATTCACCTACCCTGCACACCTTTGGGTTGTGGGATGAAATGTGCAAACTCCACATAGCCAGTGACCTGGGGCCGGGAGCGAACCTGGGTCCTCAGCGAACTGGTTACATCTTCAAAGAATTCTAGCAGATTTGTGAAGCATAATTTTCCTTTTGTAAATCCATGCTGACTTTGTCTGATTACACCACTGCTTTACAAAGGCTGTGCGATGAAATTCTTGATGATGGACTCCAGCATTGTCCCGACTACCAACGTTAGGCTCATTGGTCTCTTATTCCCCGTTTACTCACTCCCTCTCTTTTTGAATAGCGGGGTTACATTCAGCTCAGCCCCCACGCAGACAACACTGCTGCTATCTTCAAACATTGGCTGGCGGGTTTTAAGAGCTACTTCGACACGGCCGCCGACACCCCCACGGAAAGACAAATGATGCACCTTCTACGCTCGCGGGTCAGCCCTGGGATCTACCCTCTGATCGAGGAGACGGAGATTTTTGCTGCAGCTATCGAGCTGCTAGAAGGACATTATATCCGTCCTGTGAATCAGGTCTACGCCCGTCACCTGCTGGCAACTAGGAGGCAAAGCCCTGAAGAAATGCTGGACGACTTCTATCGGGCACTGCTGGTGCTGGGCCGAAACTGTGGCTGCCCGCCAGTTTCGGGGAACGGGCACACGGAACTTTTGATCAGGGATGCTTTCATGGCAGGTATGACTTCCTCCGATATCCGCCGAAGGCTCCTAGAAATGGACACACTGGGACTTACTGAGGCACGGGCCCTGGCGGGGTCCATGGACATGGACATGGACAACATGCTGGCTTTTGCTCCCGGACAATTGGCGCCCCCCTGGGCTGCGTGGCACCCCGTTGCGGCAGCCTCCCAGACCTTCCCTCTAACCCCGCAATACTGAACCCCGCAAGCCTGCGCGGCAAGATGGCCCGCTACCGCCGCCGGACAATGCTGCTTTTTCTGCGGGCAGGCGAATCATCCCCGCCCACGCTGCCCGGCCCGCACCGCCACCTGCAAAGGGTGCTGCAAGAAGGGCCACTATGTCGGGGTCTGCCAGGCTCACGCCGTGGCTGCGGTCTCCAGCGACTATCGGCAGCCTTTTATTCAGGTCCCGACCGTCCAATGCTGACCGCCACCCCCCTATCCTCAGGCCGCGTGCGACCCACGGGCGTGGCCATTTTGCCCCCCGGCCACCACGCTGGACGGGTGGGCGCCGCCATTTTGTCCCTCACCACCGCCATCTTCTGCATCTCCGGACTCCATGTGCGACCCATGGCTGACGCCATCTTGGATGGGGCCTCAGGCCCCCAGCACAGCCGACTACACGCTGCCCGACCAGAACTCTCCTTTACTGCAGCTGGCCTTGGTGATTCTGGACCAGAGTCGGCCCCGGACGCTGGCGAAAGCTACCACGACGATCTCCATCAACGGCCACGTGACGTCGGCTTGATTGACTCTGGGAGCACGGAAAGCTTTGTTCACCCCGACACGGTAAGGCACTGTTCTCTAGTCACCCATCCCGTAAACCAAAGGATCTCCCTGGCCTCCGGGTCACACGCGGTGGAGATAAAGGGGTTCTGCCTAGCGAACCTCACTGTCCAAGGCAGGGAATTCCGCAATTTCCGCCTGTAAGTTCTGCCGCACCTCTGCGCAGCCACCCTCCTTGGGCTGGATTTCCAGTGCCATCAGCAAAGCCTGACTTTTAAATTTGGCGGCCCTATGCCCCCCCTTACTGTCTGCGGCCTCGCGACCCGCCTTCCCTGTTTGCGAACCTCACCCCGGATTGCAAACCCGTCGCCACCAGGAGCAGACGGTACAGTGCCCAGGACCGGACCTTCATCAGGTCAGAGGTCCAAAGGCTGCTGAGGGAAGGGGTCATCGAAGCGAGCAACAGCCCCTGGAGGGCTCAAGTAGTGGTGGTAAAGACCGGGGAGAAACATAGGATGATCATTGACTACAGCCAGACCATCAACAGATTTACGCAGCTGGATGCGTACCCCCTCCCCCGTATAGCCGACCTGGTAAACAGGATCGCGCAATACAAGGTTTTCTCCACGGTGGATCTCAAGTCTGCCTACCACCAGCTACCCCTCCGTAATGGTGACCGTCAGTACACTGCCTTCGAAGCAGATGGGCGGCTCTATCACTTTTTAAGGGTTCCCTTTGGGGTCACGAATGGGGTCTCGGTCTTCCAGCGTGAGATAGATCGAATGGGCGACCAGTACGGCTTACGCGCAACGTTCCCGTATCTTGATAACGTCACCATCTGCGGCCATGACCGGCAGGACCACGACACCAACCTCCAAAAATTTCTCCAGACCGCAAACATCCTTAATCTGACTTACAATAAGGATAAATGCGTGTTTAGCACCGACCGTCTAGCCATTCTAGGCTACGTAGTGCGAAGTGGAGTCATAGGCCCCGACCCCGAACGCATGCGCCCCCTCATGGTGTTCCCCCTCCCTCACTGCCCCAAGGCCCTAAAGCGCTGCCCCGGCTTCTTCAGCTATTACGCACAATGGGTCCCCAATTACACCGACAAAGCTCGACCCCTGATCCAGTCCACAACCTTCCCCCTGTCGACGGAGGCCCGCCAGGCCTTCTGCCGCATCAAAGCAGACATTGCAAAAGCCACAATGCGCGCCATCGACGAGACCCTCCCCTTCCAGGTCGAGAGCGATGCGTCCGACGTAGCTCTGGCAGCCACCCTCAACCAAGCGGGCAGGCCCCTGGCTTTCTTCTCCCGCACTCTCCATGCTTCTGAAATCCGCCACTCCTCGGTCGAAAAGGAGGCCCAGGCCACAGTAGAAGCTGTGCGGCACTGGAGGCATTACCTGGCCGGCAGGAGATTCACTCTCCTCACGGACCAACGGTCGGTTGCTTTCACGTTCGATAATGCACAGCGGGGCAAGATTAAGAATGACAAGATCTTGCGGTGGAGGATAGAACTCTCCATCTACAATTACGAGTTCTTGTACCGTCCTGGGGAGCTGAACGAGCCTCCTGATGCCCTGTCCCACGGCACTTGTGCCACCGCACAAGTGGACCACCTCCGATCCCTCCACGAGGACCTATGCCACCCGGGGGTCACTCGTTTCTTTCATTTTATCAAGACCCGCAACCTGCCCTACTCCATCGAGGAGGTCAGGACCGTCACCAGGGACTGCCAAATCTGCGCGGAGTGCAAGCCGCACTTCTACCGGCCAGAGAGGGCGCACCTGATAAAGGCTTCCCGTCCCTTTGAACGCCTCAGCATGGATTTCAAAGGCCCCCTCCCCTCCACCAACCGCAACACGTACTTCCTGAACGTGATTGACGAGTACTCCCGGTTCCCATTCGCCATCCCCTGCCCAGACATGACCACAACCACCGTCATCAAGGCCCTCCAGGGTATCTTTACACTGTTCGGTTTCCCCGCATACATTCACAGTGATAGGGGGTCCTCCTTTATGAGTGACGAACTACGTCAATTCCTGCTCAGCAAAGGCATCGCCTCGAGCAGGACGACCAGTTAAAACCCCCGGGGAAACAGGCAGGTTGAGAGGGAGAACGGCACGGTCTGGAAGACCGTCCTGCTGGCCCTACGGTCTAGGAATCTCCCAGTCTCCCGCTGGCAGGACGTCCTCCCGGTGGCCCTTCACTCCATCCGGTCGCTACTCTGTACTACCACAAATCAGACACCTCATGAACGTCTCCTTGTTTTCCCCAGGAAGTCCTCCTCCGGGACCTCGCTCCCAACCTGGCTAGCGACATCTGAACCATCCAGCTTCGGAGCCATGTGAGGGCGCACAAGTCGGACCCATTGGTCGAGAGGGTCCACCTGCTGCACGCCACTCCCCAGTACGCCTATGTAGCGTTCCCTGACGGCCGCCAAGACATGGTCTCCCTTCGGGACCTGGCGCCTGCCGGAGCCCCACGCGCACCCGCACCATTGCCCCCACCCCCACCCTCCCCGCAGCACCTGACCGGAGGGTCAGTACTCCCGCCGCCCCTACCTAGGCCCGAACAAGCACCGATGCCCCCTACAGGCGCCCCTCCCCCCTGCCCACTTTTCGCCCCAACAGCGCCTCCTAGGGGTGACGAAGCTGCCTGGGAGGACGACACCACGTTCCCGGAGTCGCAACCGCCGGGGCCCCCATCAGGATCACCGCCGAAGCCCAGACGCTCCAGAAGGACGACCAGGCCACCCGATCGACTGATTACTGCACCATGAACACTTTGCTATTACCCTCGACATCACGGCACCTCCATACCTGGTCCTACCATGCGAAAGGCGACATTAACGCTGGCCATCACCACGCCGGGTTCTTTTTAACAGGGGGTGAATGTGGTAATACCAGGTATTGCGGTACCTGAGAGGTGGATGACCATTGGTTGGACCCAGGAGTCTTCCATTGGCTGATGTACATAGCTCCGCCCTGAGAGGCGGAGTATAAGAACCGATGCCATCCCAGCAGCCTTCACTTTCTGTATCAAAGTTGCTGGGGAACAGTTCTAGCAGATTAAAGCCTATTAGTTATGACTCACCTTGTCTCGAGAGTAATTGATTGTGCATCACCATCCATACTATTTTTTACAGTATTATTATCTGATACAGGCCCTTGATTTCCCTGCCTATCATTTTTTGAATTCTCCTTCCAGGTTCCCCCCCCCCCCCCCCCCCCCCCCCGCCGTCTCCCCAAGGACATCAGTTCTGGTCCTGCCCAGTTGTAACCTTTCCAGTTTGTACAGGTCCCACCTCCCCCAGAACCGGTCCCAATGCCCCAGGAATCTGTAACCCTCCCCCTCACACTATCTCTTCAGCCACTCATTCATCCGATACATCGTCCTATTTCTACTCTGACTAGCACGTGGCACGGGTAGTAATCCCGAGATCTGTTTCGAAAGGGCCAATAGCAAACTAGGCCTTGAGATTCCGACCTTAATGACCATTCCTATTACTCCCTCCACACGTACCCCAGCTCACCTCTATTGTCACCTGTCCAGGTGTAGACTTCACACAACGTGGCAACCCCCAGCAAAAGGACCGTCAAATGATCAATAACAAAATACCTGACCCTACCAAACGCTGATAAACCCTTCTGTAACTGCAGGGTCGACACGAGCATTTCTTTTGCGTACCCTAATCTGAGGTAGGTTTTGGAGGTAAAATGGTTTCCAAAATATTCAAATGCAAGGGCAACCTGCACCCTTCGCTGCATTCTGGGAAGAAACATGATGATGTTTAGTATTTCTGTGTATTGAGAGCACTTACCAGCAGCCTGTTGCCTTGAGAGAGAGCAATCCCAACCAACACAGTCAACAGGACACACCTGCAGGGAAAGAAAAGGGAGATGGGGTCAGATGGGACTGGTTTTGATATGCAGAGCACTGACAACTACTACCCTAGGAACCCAATTCTCGACTTTAGTGAGTGAAGGCATTATGTGAAACCCCAAAAACACGTGGGCGGGAGTCTCCATTTCCCGACGGCGATTTCCCTATTTACGATGGAATCAGGGGCGGCGCCTGTTTTTGCATGCCCCGCCCTCTCTGAAACCGTGTCATCGCGGCCCACTCCGCACGCCGTTGGGATGTCCTGAGGACGTCACCTGAAGGCCCTCCCCCTGATGCTCCGCCCCCGATGGGTCGGGTTCACGACGGCACAGGGGACGTGTGGTCCCAGCCGTGCGGAAACCTGGTGTGGCGGCTGAGGACTGTGTCCAGTGCCGCCACAGTCGGGCGGGAGCCGTGCTGCTGGCCGGGGGGGGGTCTTCGGGCAGGGCCAGGGGGTGGATGGGGTTGGCGAGGGGGTGACCAGGGGGACACTATCTGCCAGGTCGGGTCCGCACTTGGCCAGCGCCATGTTGTACGCCACTGACCCGACAATTCTCTGGCCGTTTATTTTGTCGAGGCTCGGCGTTTTATGTGGCACGGCTGCTAGCCCCTCACCGGTCGGAGGATCGGTGAGGAGCCAGGGCCGATATTTCCCACATAAAACGCCACGGATCCTCCGGACTTAGCCTCAAAATCGGAGAATGTGGCCCACGGTTCGCCAGGCATTCCGGGTACAACAATCAGCCCCAGTGTCCCTGGGCTGAGTGGAAATCAGGAATATTTGGGACAGGAGGAGGCTATTCAGCTCCTTGATCCTGTTCTGCTCTTCAGTTCAATCACGACTGATTTAAACCTCAATTGCGTTTGCTCCCCTTGCTCGCAGGCCTTCACCCAGCAGAACTCAATCTCAGCCTTGGAAGTTCCAATTGTCCCCAGTACTCTCAAACCCTAAACTCTCAGGGGACAGCATTTCACAAGGTTTGAAAACAGAAGTTTAAGGTCTCATTTCATCGAGCTGCTGGAGATCTACTGTTTCCTCTGTTCCGAAGGGAAGGAATCCACAAGGGGACGTAACCTTAAAATTAGAGCTCGGTAGTTCAAGGGTTATGTTTGGGAGCGCTTCTTGACACAAATGGCGATGGAAATCCTGGAATTTCCTTCCTCAGAACCATTATTAAGGATGAGCTGGTTTGATTAAAAATTTCAAAATGGAGATTGATAGATTTTTGTCAGGCAAGGTAATCGAGTGGGCGGATAGACAAAATTGAATGGCAGAACAGGCTCGAGGGGCTGAATGGTCCATCCCTGATCGCAGATCCAGCATGCATGCAATAAAACCCGAAGGCCCAGTCAGGAACTGGTAAAAGTTGCATTCGGAAACGAGTGCTCAATGTAATTATCCCGACCAGGCTGGCGGCGGGCAAAAGGGGAGGCCTAGTTCAGCAGGCCCCTGCTTGATTGCTCTCCTGCGGTCGGATTTCCCAACCATCGATTTGCCCATCGATCCTCAGTTTGAGCATGATTCCCCCATTCCCGAACAATGACCTCAATTCTTTATAAATATCCTCACCCACACAGCCTTGTCTAATGACCTCAGTTATTGAAGTATTTTGCAACCAGGCTGGATAAATGTGAGGGTTTGTGACAGCGCGATAGAAAGCCCAAAATAGTCCCGGCGTCCACACAGAACCTGGCCACGGCTCATGATTTTGACACTTGGCTGAGTCTTCGCACTCACAGAGTCTGGAATCCGAATGTAAACCAAATACCACAGCTCTTTTTAAATAGCGGGTCTGTTTTTCTTTTTAAATAGAAGTCAGTTTCTCGTTTTTAAATAGCGGCCTGCCGTTTTTAAATAGAGCTTGTTTTCCCCACTCTTGAGGCTCTGTGGGGCAATTCTGGGCGACGAAGGGGTTTTAAAAATGCGCCAAGGGGCAGCGGGGAGAACTGCAGAATCGAACCCGCAATCTTATACTTGCCCCATTCGAAGTCTCAAGTTACCAACCCTGGCTGGACTTGTCTGTGGAGGCATCATTGTGCTGTCTCCAGCTATCCCATCCAGATGGACGGCTAATATAATTAACGAACTAAAAAGAAGTGAAAGAAACGCACACTTTTATTTTTAATGCCCCTATGATGTTTCTACCTGGATTTGGTCACAATGGTGCCTGGGAGATTAATCTTCATTTTCTGGAGACTCCAGGGTGAGCCTGGAGAGTTGGTAACCCAAGTAGCCTCAGCTCTTGGATCTCGGGGCAGGACAAGACCAGCGAGCTCAAATACCACTACTGTGGTGTCCCAGGGGTTTGCGAAACCTTCACTCTTCCCACCACAAAGTGGCGTGTCTGTCTGCTTTATCTGCTTGTTTATTTGTCCACACATATGCCTCCTGGTTGCTATGCATGCATGAATATATTAGTACATCACAACAATGACAGATGTCAAAGGTCCATCTGATCCATCCAGCCTGTCGCACACAACCCTCCGCATCACGAGAAACGCAGGCACAGCTCGCCGATGCTCCCTGTAAAATGTTGCTGGGCACGACCATTTTTTAAAATGCGCATTTTCTTCAGCGTTCTTTGTGCAGCTGTCCCGCATGTGTGGCTTCCAACACAAAACAAGGCCTGGATGGTGCCTACAGGGCTACTGTCTGACCGCACATGCGTGCACCGTGGCAAGAACATTATTCCCCACTTCCATATGAACTTCTGAGAGAGCAGAGAAGTCAGATTAAACAACCCAGGCCAATCCAGGCGAGAGAAAATAACCTAGAAAATTCCTCTCTGATGCCTTTCGGCGACAAGCCTGCGTCTTTTATAGTAACACATTAATAAACTACAGACAAGTTGCAAGGCCTGGAGGGCAGTTCTGCTTGCCCTGCTTTTCTGCACTCGATGTTCAATTTAGCTTCAGTCTATTCTCTCCGGTTCGGTGTTTAAGCAACGGGTTACCTACCTGCTGAATCCTGAACGTTCTTGAGGCAACATTATTGGACATTACATCTGCTGCTCTTTATTAGAGCAGTAATAAAAAGCCAAGTCTTGCCGGGGAAAATAATGACTCGTTAACAAGAAAATTTTCCAGCTAATTCTGAGGATTAAGAGATGCACCATGAGCTGCA
Source organism: Scyliorhinus torazame (assembly GCF_047496885.1). Lineage (NCBI taxonomy): Eukaryota > Metazoa > Chordata > Chondrichthyes > Carcharhiniformes > Scyliorhinidae > Scyliorhinus > Scyliorhinus torazame. The sequence goes on along the minus strand of NC_092714.1, from coordinate 14,874,576 downwards.
AATCTCCAGAGCTGGCTGATCAATTAATGTTGCTCCATTCTTTGCTCCCCACCAGTGACTCCACGCCTTTCTTCTCCCAATTATCTCTAACTTGCAGGATTTGCACACTGATTTCCCATTAAACTCTGCACAGAACGCTTAGAAGTATCCTTTTAACAACATGATTATCGCTAATGGAATTCAGATCAACCTCTCTGACTCAGAAAGCCGGCAATTTAAACTGTTCCGTCTCATTCATGCAGGTAGTCAATTGTTCTTTGCGAATTTCGAAAAAGAGCTATGTTTTCAATGTTTTTCCCAGCTTTTCCTTTCTTTTTTCGCTCTCTCTTACTTCAATCTTTCTTTCTGCTCCTGGCCCATCTCTGATTCACCCTCCACTGTTATTCTTCCGTTTTGTTCTCTATCCTTAGATCTTATTGGTTACTGAGATGGACCCGTTGGCCCTGCCATTCACCCAGGTGTCAGATTGTCCTCACTGTGTCTTTATCAGCTGACATTTTCAATACGCTATGGTGCAAAGACATTTTGAGTTGAAAGGTTTCGGAAAACGTCAAACTAATATGCCCGCTCCGAAATGTCCAATACGGCCACGAATACAATAATTACCACATTGACATTCCAGCAACATTACAACCCAGTCCACTACTTTGCATGCACAAAAACGGACACAATTACAGATAGGCAGGTTCAGTTGTCTGTGACCTGTGACACTGGATCTAATAGGCTCAATAGTTTTTTCTCATTGCTTTGTTTTCCTACATAACTACAATAGGGGCAATAAGGAAACAGGGCCTTCAGTATCATGGAGAAACACAGCCAGATGGACAAAACTGGCTTAGCGGGAGGTGCCCGTATCGGGCAACTTCTAGACATCAGTGGTATACCTGAGGTATTGCACTCGCTGTACTCCAACGTAAAGAATGTCACTGCGGGAAACTGGTCTTCTGTCAGACGGGGTACAGATGCACCCTTCTTCAAAGTTTCTCTTCCAGTCTTCTCTTTTTCTCGCTTTCATGCTCATCCGAGTAAATGCGACATTTATGAGCAACGATGGAGGCAAAGCTATCCCAGCATGCATAGCTGTCATGAAAGCCCTCTATTAGAATTCTAATGTCCATCACCTTTAATGGAGAAATTTGGCTGTAAATCTAAATGTGTTGATAGCATCTCTTCCAATAACACTTATTCATGTGTGCACGTTTTCTCTGAGAGAATAAACTATAATTGCATGAATGAAATTTGGAGATATGGTCGCATCATGGCTTCATTCCTGGGCTAGTAATCCAGTGGCCTATATTAATAATCTACAAGTTCAGAGTGAGACTGATAGATCTTCGCACAATAAAACGATTAAGAGATGGGAATCCAAAGAGCCATTTGATAGTCAAGATAGAGGATTGTGCAGCAAGATGGAGTTGATATGGAAAATCAGCAATGATCATACTGAATGATCTCCTGGTCCTATTGGCCAATTCCAGCTTCCATTTCTTACGTGCTTCTTTCTTAAACCAAAACATCAAGAATACCATTATGGTGATATTTTTCCACAACCTCACCATTACATTCAGGGCTTCCTGACAGACCAAAACAAGATGCTGGTGTGGCGTTCTATTCCTGATCGCTCAACACCTCCCGATCATCTACAATAACCAAGTTAGGAGAGTGCTGGATTATCCACCATTTCTGAGATAGCTGCAACTCAAGAAGCTCAACATTGTCCTGGGCAATGCTGTTGGATTGATCGGTGCCTTTTATACCCAACTCACCATCCAACTCTCCATGCCGTAAGAACATGAGGGAAAACAAGCTCTCAATGTCCACCCTGTCAAGCCCCTTCAGAATCTTGTGTGTTTCAATGAGATCATTCTTCTAAACTCCACAGAGTCATTGATATTTACAGCATGGAAACAGGCCCTTCGGCCCAGCTGGTCCATGCCGCCCAGTTTCTATCACTAAGCTAGTTCCACTTGCCCACATTTGGCCCATATCCCTCCATACCCACCCTGCCCAAGTAACTGTCTAACTGCTTTTTAAAGGACAAAATCTACTCACCTCTACCACTGCCTCTGGCAGCTCGTTCCAGATGCTCACCACCCTTTGTGTGAAGAAATTTCCCCTCTGGTCTCTTTTGCATCTCTCCCCTCTCACCATAAACCTGTGCCCTCTAGTCCTAGACTCCTCTACCTTTGGGAAAAGATGTTGACTATCTACCTTATTGATGCTCCTCATTATTTTATAGACCTCTACAAGTTCACCCCTAAGCCTCCTACGCTCCAGGGAAAAAAGTCCCAGCCTATCCAGCCTCTCCTTATAACTCAGACCATTAAGTCCTGGTAGCATCCTCGTAAATCCCTTCTGCACACTTTCTAGTTTAACAATATCCTTCCTATAATAGGGTGACCAGAACTGAACACAGTGTTCCATGTGCGGTCTTACCAATGTATTGGACAACTTCAACAAGACGTCCCAACTCCTGTATTCAATATTCTGACGAATAAAACCTGGCATACTCCAGAGAGTATAGACCCAATTTACTCAACATCTCAACGCAGGAATCTGTCCAGTGAACCTTTGCTGTACTGCCTTCAATCCAAGTATATCCTTCCTCATATATGGAGACCAATACTGTGCAAAGCATTCCTGGTGTGGTCTCACTAAAGTCAGATATAATTATAGTATCTGATGGCTGCAGAATTTCCATCTACTGGCTGCACTGCAGCTCACTATAGGAGCCATGTGGATGGTTTCGAGAGGGGACATAGAATCCCCAGTGTTAACTACTGTGCCACCATGCCATACCTGAAAATTTCCAATAGTAATAATAATAATCTTTAGTGTCACAAGTAGGCTTACATTAACACTGCAATGAAGTTACTGTGAAAAGCCCCTAGTTGCCACACTCCGGCGCCTGTTCGGGTACACAGAGGGAGAATTCAGAATGTCCAATTCACCTAACAGCACATCTTTCAGGACTCGTGGGAGGAAACCGGAGCGCCCGGAGGAAACCCACGCAGACACGGGGAGAACGTGCAGACTCCGCACAGACAGTGACCCAAGCCAGGAATCGAACCTGGTACCCTGGCACTGTGAAGCAACAGTGCTAACCACTGTGCTACCATGCCGCCCAGCCAACATGACCAGACAACTCTACCGTGGTTGTTCAGTTTACTGGAATATATTAGATGTGATCACACAGAATAGAACAAAGAACAAAGAACAAAGAAAAGTACAGCACAGGAACAGGCCCTTCGGAATCATAGAATAGTACAACACACAGCGAGGCCATTCAACACATCAAGTCTGTCCATGCTGTTTGAAGATCCCCAATTCTTGCCCCATAACCCTGTAAAGTTTTCATCCACCAAGTTTTTAATCAAATCTCTTTAGAAGGCTACTCTTGAATCGGTAGTCACCATCCTATCAAGCAGTGCATTCCAAATCCTAACCATTTGTTGCATGTGTTTTCCCTCATGTGGCCCCTGGTTCCTTTGCCAGTCACAGTAAATCAGTACCTTCTGGTTGTCAACCCTCTGTCGCTGGAAACTATTTCTCTTTATTTACTCTGCTTAAACCCGTCATGATTTTAAACACGTTGATCAAACCTCCTCTTGGCCTTTCCTGGTCTGAGGAGCCCATCCAAGTAACCAAGTAACTGTGAAGCAACTGTGCTACCCACTGTGCTCCCGTGCTGCCCATGGGGTGATGGCTTACCGTTATGTGGTTAGACTGGAGAAGCTGAGGTTGTGCTCCTGAAAGCAGGGAAGGCTGAGGCGTGGCTTGAGAAGGGTTTAGACAGATTATAAAAGGGGAAACTCTTTCCAAAGACTGAGGGTTGATAACTAGAGGGTACACGTTCAAAGTAACTGGCAAAAGAATCAGAAGTGGCAGGAGCAAAATGATTTTAATGCAATAGATAGTTAGGATTTGGAATGCACTGCTTGATAGAATGATAGATACTGATTCAATACCAGCCTTCAAAAGGGAATTGGACAATACTTGGGGGAGTATATACAAGAGGCCCAACCTCATCCTCTAGGGGCATGGATTCAATTCCAACCACGCCACCAAATTCAATTAATAAATCTGGAATATAAAACTAGTCTCGGCGACCATGAAAATTACCATCGTCCTAGAAGAAAGGAAATCTGCTATTCCTATCTGGTCTGGCTGCATTGCGACTCCAGACGCACAGCGAAGCCGTCAATTCAATCACACTCATTGGCAACAAGAGCAGGGCTAGACAGCAACACTCATACCCCATGAGAGAATACAGGAAAAAAAGCAATAAAAATGGCAAGGGTATGGGGAAAGAGAGGGGAGGGGAAAGGGGCTAACTGGATCGCTCCTTTCAAGACCAGTGTAGATTTGATGGGTTTTTGTACTTTTATATGATTCCAATCTCACAACATTCATGGCCTGAGGAAGGAGCAGTGCTCCGAAAGCTAGTGTTTGAAACAAACCTGTTGGACTTTAACCTGATGTTGTAAGACTTCTTACTGTGCTCACCCCAGTCCAACGCCGGCATCTCCACAACATTAATTTCAACAGTACTTCCCTTCTATTTGATCTCGACCGCCACGGAAGATAAGAGCATCAACGTTGCAGAAACACCGTCGGCTCACACTCCCCTCCAAATTATGCTCCACCTTGAACGAACATTGCTGTTCCATCATCATGCTTGGGTCAAAATCCGAGAACCTCCTGCACCATCACCACAAGATTGACGGCCATTCGAGAAAACCTGATCCTCAGGGTGACCACAGGTAGGCAATTAAACCAGGCCTTGCCAGCAATGGCCACATCAGAACAACTGATCCTGAAATAAAACTCCCTCCTTTAAAAACAGATCAAGAATCACTTGGGGAAAGTCACGGGGCCACTTGTAAAGTGTTATAACACACAACAGAGCTGCTAGCCTCGGGTAAAAGTGAAATATAGGAATTCTTATCATCTGAAGCAGGATAGGTTTTCCGGCCTATCAATCTTCTCTTATCCATAAAAGCCCCAAACCCAACTTCCTCAATCTTTCCTTGCAACTTTAAATTCTTGATGTCCAAAAATGAAATACGAAGAAATCTGTGAGTTTTTTTGATTATCTCGGAGGATTTATCAAGTCAGACAGGAAATTTGTTTTGTTAAAGCCCTGGATATGAAACAGGAAACAGATCTGAACGGAACAACGGGGAATTCCTGGGCCATTTCCTGAAATGTGCTCAGTAAAATATGGAAAGGCAGTTCCAATTCTGAAACCTTCAATGCTTTTTAATTACAATCTGTGTGGTTAAAGAATAACTGCACTTGTTGACCTTCACTAGATCTGGGCCCAGGAAAACCAGGTATTTCAAATTCCCATCCTTGTTTTCCAATCTCAGCAGAACATTGAACCGTTCCCTCTCTCTGTAACCCCCTCCAGCTCTGCAACACTCCGCGAGCTTTGCATTCCTCCAGTTATGGCGCCTAATAAATAATATGGCGCCTGGTTAGGGCAGCACGGTAGCATTGTGGATAGCACAATTGCTTCACAGCTCCAGGGTCCCAGGTTTGATTCCCGGCTTGGGTCACTGTCTGTGCGGAGTCTGCACATTCTCCCCGTGTGTGCGTGGGTTTCCTCCGGGTGCTCCGGTTTCCTCCCACAGTCCAAAGATGTTCAGGTTAGGTGGATTGGCCATGCTAAATTGCTCTTAGTGTCCAAAATTGCCCTTAGTGTTGGGTGGGGTTACTGGGTTATGGGGATAGGGTGGAGGTGTTGACCTTGGGTAGGGTGCTCTTTCCAAGGGCCGGTGCAGACTCGATGGGCCGAATGGCCTCCTTCTGCACTGTAAATTCAATGATAAACTCCCCATTTTAATTGTTCCACCATTGGTGTCTGTGCCTGAGCCCAAAGCTCTGGATGCCCTTCGCAACACCCCCCCCCCCGCCCCGCCCACCCCCCGCTGAGATTTTAACTGTCCTTGAAGAAGTCAATAAACAGCTTCAAAATCCGGGCGAACACCGCCACTGACCCTCTCAAGGCGAGCTTGACTCTTACCGGCATAGGCCAAAATGTCGGCCTCTCTCGACCACTGGACTCCAGGGTCTTCCGACACACCGAAAATCGCCACCTCTGGACTCGGGGCCACCTTCAAGCCCAAAACATGTGGACGTGATTTGCTGCCCCCCCGCCCCGTCCACACCTGTCCTCCACCCCCTCAAAGAACCTGCACATTCTGGCCACCATCATATGCGCCTATATACTACTTCGAGTTGAATAAGGGTAAGTGTAGCGCACGAGGAGGATGCATTCACTCTCCCCAGAGCCTCCTCCCACACCCCAGCCTTCATTTCCCTCCCGAGCTCTTCCTCCCACTTCCATTTGACTTCTTCTATCGGTGCTCCATCGCAATCCATTAACTCCTTATAGATCTCCGACACCCTACCTTCACCAACCCCTGTTTTCGACACCACCTTGTCCTGCATCCCTGGGGGCCACAGTCAGGAAAGAACGGCACCTGCTTGACCATGTTTTTGATTGCCTGCCCTGATATTTCTTATGTAGATCAGTGCCAAATGTTGTCTGATAACAGTCCCAACAAGCATCTTGGGATCTTTTACAATATGAAAGGCTGTATATAATATGATTATTATTATATTATGTTATTTTACACAATACGGTTTATAATAATAACAACATTTATGAAGAGAGATTGAACAGTTCTGGCCTATACTCCCTACAAAATGAGCGGAGATCGAATCGATGTATACAAGATGCTAAAAGGTACGGATAAAGTAGACGTGGAGCGGATGCTCCCTCTTGTGGGACATTCTAAAATGAGAGGTCTTAGTCTGAGGGTAAGAGGTAGCAAATTCAAAACAGAGTTGAGGAGCAACTTCTTCTCCCAAAGGGTTGTGAATCTGTGGGATCCGCTACCCAAGAGTGCGGTGGATGCTGGGGCAATAACAATAATAATAATAATCGCTTATTGTCACAAGTAGGCTTCAATGAAGTTACTGTGAAAAGCCCCTAGTCACCACATTCCGGCGCCTGTTCGGGGAGGCCGGTACTGGAATTGAACCCACGCTGCTGGCATTGTTCTGCATTATAAGCCAGCTGTTTAGCTCACTGTGCTAAACCAGCCCCAGGGGCGCGGGGGGTGAGGGGGGGGGGGGAGGGGGGGGGGGGAGGGGGGGGAGGGGGGGGGGGTTTGAGAAGGGCATCCAGAGCTTTGGGCTCAGGCTCAGGCACCAATGGCGGAACAATTAGAATGTGACAGTGAGTGAATTTCAGGAGAAGTTAGACAGATTATTAATTGGTAATGGGTTGAAGGGTTATGGAGAATGGGCAGGACGGTGGAATTAACGCGGGGATGAGATCAGCCATGATTGAATGGCGGAGCAGACTCCTTCGGCCAAATGGCCTAATTCTGCGCCTTTATCTCATGAATTTATGAACTTCTGAGAATTGCTTCAGGGAAGAGTGACTTCATCGATGTGGAGACATTGGAGAAGCTGAGATTTCTCTCTCCTTGGAGGGGAGAAGATTGAGAGGAGAGTTTGATAGAGGTGTTCAAAAACATGATGTATGTGGACAGAGATGGATAGGGAGAATCTGTTCCCATTCTCAGAAGGATGGAAAATCAGAGGACACGATTTGAGTGGATTGGCAAAAGAAACAGTGGCGGGTATGAGGAAAAATGTGTTTATGCAGCGAGTGGTGAGGTTGTGGAATGCACTACCTGAGGGTGTGGTGGAGGCAGATTCAACTGAGGCTGTCTAGCGGGAATGGGATAATTAACTGAAAGAAAAAAACATCTGGCCCCTCAAGCCTGCTCCGCCATTCAATGAGATCAAGATCAGCCATGATTTCATTGAATGGCGGAGCAGGCCCGAGGGGCCAGATGGGCTACTCCTGCTCCTAGTTCTTATGTTATTATGTTAGGGCATATGGGGAAAAGTCGCAAGAGAAGGACTAGCTGAGTTACTCTTGCAAAGAGCCAGCGTGGATACATTGGGCTGAATGGCCTTCTTCAATGCCGTACACATTCTCTAATTCTATGGGCGAGATGTCCTAGCTCTTCATGCCGGTGAGATCTTCTGATCCTGTGAACGGCGCACCCCCGCGGCGAAGTTTCCCAGCGGCGTGGGGTGGAGTCAATGGGAGATCCCATTGACAGTGGCGGGAGCTGAAGATCCCCCCACCGGCCAACCGAGGACTGCCTCCCATTGCTGAGAAAAACACCGCGGGGAGCCCCGAGAATCCCCCCCTATAGGCGTTAGTTATGTTGAATCCAAAATTTAACAACCATTGGGGGGGGGGGGGGTGAAGAGGAGAGAGTAGCACTTCCAAGGAGGGTGCTGCAGGAAATGACAATTTTTCATTGGCAGCTGTTGTCTTCAAAAGCGAGGGCTGAGCTTACCCCAGTAAAAATCACCCAGCTCAGATAAAAGTTCCACTTCATAATAATTCCTCAATATCCATCCTTCAATGCACCATAGAAGATGGCCGTAATTTGCCTTCTTGAGTACCTGCTGGAAAGCGAGTTGCTTGCTGGTCCGTTTCAAGGGGCAGTTAAGAATCAACCACACTAGTACATGTCTGGAGTCACACATTGGCCAGACCGGGTAAGAGCGACTGATTTCCATCCCTCAAGTACCAAATGGTAAACCATCTGTGAAGCAAATAGGCTTTGAACCACAGTCCAGTGGTTTTATGACTACCTTGAATGATACAGACTTTTATTTATGTCAGCTTTATTCAATTAATTGAATTTTCCAAATTCAACACCTGTCATGGGAGGACTATGAAATCATACCCCCAGATCTTAGGCCTAGACTTTTAGACTGCAAGTCCAGTAACAAATTCACTCGGCCAGTAACAAAATCACTAGGCCAGTAACAAAATCACTCGGCCAGTAACAAAATCATTCGGCCAGTAACAAAATCACTCGGCCAGTAACAAAATCACTCGGCCAGTAACAAAATCTCTAAGCCAGTAACAAAATCACTCGGCCAGTAACAAAATCACTCGGCCAGTAACAAAATCACTCGGCCAGTAACAAAATCTCTAAGCCAGTAACAAAATCACTCGGCCAGTAACAAAATCACTCGGCCAGTAACAAAATCACTCGGCCAGTAACAAAATCATTCGGCCAGTAACAAAATCACTCGGCCAGTAACAAAATCACTCGGCCAGTAACAAAATCTCTAAGCCAGTAACAAAATCACTCGGCCAGTAACAAAATCACTCGGCCAGTAACAAAATCTCTAAGCCAGTAACAAAATCACTCGGCCAGTAACAAAATCACTCGGCCAGTAACAAAATCACTAGGCAAGTAACAAAATCACTCGGCCAGTAACAAAATCACTAGTCCAGTAACTAAATCACTCGGCCAGTAACAAAATCACTCGGCCAGTAACAAAATCACTCGGCCAGTAACAAAATCACTTGGCCAGTAACAAAATCACTCGGCCAGTAACAATATCACTCGGCCAGTAACAAAATCACTCGGCCAGTAACAAAATCACTAGGCCAGTAGCATTATAAACAATGACAGAGAAAAGTGTTTTTATCTTTCACTCTGGGCCTCTCTCTCTCTCTCTCGCTGAATGTAGTTCACTTTCTAAATTAATGTATATTATTAAGCAGATTACTGTACTCAGTTCTGGGCGTTACACGTTAGGAAGGATATACTGGCCTTGGGAGGAGTAGATTTCCCAGAATGATACGTGCACTCCAAGGGTTAAGTTACAAGGAGACATTACAGAAACCACGATAGTGTTCTCTAGAATTTAGAACGTTAAGGGGTGAGTTGATTAAAGTTTTCAAGATATTAAGGTGAACGGATAGGGTAGAGAGATAGTGGCCGCAATTCTCTGACCGTTGGGATTCCCTGTTCCACCAGCAGCGCATCTCCACCACGGGTTTCCTGGCGGCCTGGGAGGCTTCAATGGGAAATCCCATTGACAAGCGTCGGGAGTAGAGAATCCCACCGTCATCGAATGGCACGCCACCGGGAAACACACGGCTGGGGAACTGGAGAATCCAGCCCACGTATTTCCCCTCCTTTGGAATTTTAGGATTAAAGTCATTGGGTGCGATTTTCCCAACCTCCTGGCCCCAGCGGTGTATCTTCCGGCCCTGTCGTTTTGCAGCGTTTTGCGTGGCTCGTCCGTCTCGTCGTTAGGGATCCCTCCGTGTGCGTCGGGGGGGATGGGGGTTGGGGTGGGGGGAGTGTAGGGGGTGGGGGTCAGGGGGAGGAGGGGTTGCCGTTGGCAGGACTGGCAGATCCCACCGGCGTCAAGGGCTGGAAGCCCCGCCCATACTCTAAAAATTAGAGCCAATCCTTTCAGAGGTTCAGTTAGGAAATACTTTTCAACACAAAGGTCGACATTGGAAACTCTTCTTAGTGGACACCAGTTGTTGCCAGATGAAATGTTAATTTTAAGTCAGAGATTGAACCCCTGGTCACAGATTCTCCAATCGCAGGCGGTGGTCTCTCTCCACTGATTCCACCAAAACCCATTCGTAATTTTTATAAACCTTCAGCAAACCCCTGTGTGGATAGGGTGAATTGAAGGAAGGTGGGAGGAGGTTTGTGAGGGGCATAAACACCAGTGCAGATGTTTTTTGACCGAATGGTCTGTTTCTGTGGGCTGTATCTAAGCGATTATATGAAAATCTCCCTTTGAACTACTGGGCTGCAGAGGATAGCACCTTAGTGTCTCAAATCTCTCCTCATAACTTGTACTTATCCCTGGTACTAACTATGCAGGTCGCACTCCATGGCTTTTTAAAGCAAACCTCTACCAATTAGACCAACACACACACTTATGCATTCTTGGAAAGTGTACATATTTCATGTGTACCAGCCATAGATTGAAAACAGCTCCTCTCCATTCTGTACCATTAATCAATTTACCCTCACTCAGTCCACCAAAATAACGGCCCTGGACATAACCTCAGGTCTGACGATGATGACAATCAGAACACGGGAACACCAGAAGACCATTCAGCCCCTTGAACTTACTGTGCCATCCAATTAGATCCTGCCTGATCTGTACCTCAACTCCATTTACCTGCCTTTGCGCCACATCCCTGGACACAATTTACTCGCGAACAATCTGTCAACTTCACGCTATAAGGTCCAATCTCCCTCCGGTACCCACAGCCCAAGTTCTACAACTCTGTGTTGAGGAGATGCTTCCATCCCCCAACCCCCCCCCCCCCCCCCCCCTCAATAGCTGAAGGTTTGATTTAAGATTAGGTGTCCTTGAACCTTAATTATTACTTTATGATTACTCAATCAAGTCTTAACATTTTAAGCATCGCAATTAAATCACCTTTCAATCTTCTCCACTAGGTGGAATAATTGGGACGTTTATGTAACTTGCCTTCATAATTTAACCCCTTAACTCCCGATATCGTTCTGACAAACCTGCATTACTGCCCTTCCAAGGCTATACATCGTAGCAGAGGTGCAACGCCCAGAACTGATCACGGTTCCTGCGTATGGGCCTAACCTCAAGTGGAAAGTTCTTCAGAACAAATATACATCAACCAACAAAAGCAACTTGCATTTACACAGCACCTTCCATGACGTAAAACAGCCCAATGCGCTTCATAAGGGCAAATTGGCAAAGGAAATTTGGAACACCCGAGATATACTTGTAGATTTTGTATTTTTTTTTTCCTCAAGGTCTAGTCTTATTTCCAGGAATAAATGATTGAAGGCAAGGTGATAGCCAACAGGAATGTTGCAATATTTCAAGCATTCCCACTCCTCTTTTCTCCTTGTTTTTTTTTACTACCTGTTTGTTTAATGCTGATTTTCAATGGAGAGGCCTCACACACCCTGATTTTTACCAACGTTTAGGAGTGTTTGTTTGGTAAATTCCATTCACACCTTTCTTGTTTGCAACTGTTAACATTCCCAACACAATATTTATATCGCACCTTAACTGAAGTAAAATGTTCCAGTGGTCTTCACAGGAATGTTCCCGGAATTTGACACTGAGGCACATGAGGTGTTTTGGGGCAGATGACCAAAATCCATGGTCAATGAGGAAGTGACCCGCGAGGCTACACCGTGTGCTGGGAGGTGCGACCAACATGGGCGGCTAGTTTTCTTTCAGCCGATACAGGCACGATGGGCTGAATGGCCGTGTCGTTTTCAGGGTTCTAGGGTTTTAGGGAGTGTTTGAAAGGGAGAGAGAGAGAGATGGAGAGGCGGAAAAGTGTAATGAGGAAATTCCAGAGGGAGGCCTCACAGAGGGTTGCAGGAAGTTCATTTTTAAATATAAATTAAAAGTGCCCAATTCTTTTTTCTTTGCTAATTCAGCGGCAATATAACGGGGCTAATCCACCTACCCTGCACATCTTTTTGGGTTGTGTGGTGAGACGCAGGCCGACAAGGGGAGAATGTGCAAACTCCACACGGACAGTGACTCGGGGCCAGGATCAAACCCAGGTCCTCAGTGCCGTGAAGCAGCAGTGCCAACCACTGCGACGCCGTGCCGCACCCAAGCGGGCTTGTAGGAAGTTAGAGAAATAGAGAGAGGCGCGACTATGGAGGAATTTGAAAGCAAGCATGATAATTTTAATATCAAGGCATTGTTTAACCACGAGCCAATGTAGGTTAGCAAGCACTTGAGTGCTGGGTCAATGGAACGTACTGTGGGTGACGCTGAGCATTAGAGCTCAGGAAAGGCTCTTTAGGAACTCTTTAGAAACAATGCCAGCAGCGTGGGTTCAATTCCCGTACCGGCCTCCCCGAACAGGCGCTGGAATGTGGCGACTAGGGGCTTTTCACAGTAACTTCATTGAAGCCTACTTGTGACAATAAGTGATATTATAGGGGCTGGTTTAGCACACTGGGCTAAATCGCTGGCTTTGAAAGCAGACCAAGGCAGGTCAGCAGCACGGTTCAATTCCCGTACCAGCCTCCCCGAACAGGTGCCGGAATGTGGTGACTAGGGGCTTTTCACAGTAACTTCATTGAAGCCTACTTGTGACAATAAGTGATATTATAGGGGCTGGTTTAGCACACTGGGCTAAATCGCTGGCTTTGAAAGCAGACCAAGGCAGGTCAGCAGCACGGTTCAATTCCCGTACCAGCCTCCCCGAACAGGCGCCGGAATGTGGTGACTAGGGGCTTTTCACAGTAACTTCATTGAAGCCTACTCGTGACAATAAGCGGTTTTCATTTCATCTGAGACCAGACAGTGTGATGTTCTTGCACGTGAAACCCTAAAGTGTTAATGCAAATTGAATACGTAATGCCCTTTCATTTGACACTGTTTATGTTACGATAAAAATCTGTATTTATACCAGGAACACTGGTGCAGCTGCATTACATCATTTTGTATCTATCCTAAATAAACCTCACAAATGTTCATCTTCGCAAACTACTTCCTCAGCCTGGGGATCTGTCACCTGACTGGGCCTCTGTCACTCTCAGCACAGGTTAAAGTACTCTCCATCCTGGCTCAACAATGCGTCTTCGGCCCAGCCCCGAAATGGTGTTCTGTACAGCACCAACTCTACACGCCAATTGGTATCGCAAGTTGTCCCGGTGACTTACACGAGGGAAAAATGAGCGAGGCGGTAATTTTGCACAGCCTTGCGCAATGCCCGCTTGGCTTGGAAATGACCAAACACATTCCGGAGAGGATCTGGAAAAATTTGTCAAATGGGACTGGTCAGATTCAAATCCAGATTTGAGGGATGGAAACCAGTGATCCAGACAATGCCCCTCTCGAATCTCGGGACAGAGGTTCAAATCCCACTTTCAATCCAATTAATGAACCCGGAATTAAAAAGTGCTGGTCTCAGTAATGGTGACCGTGAAACTGTTGTCGATTGTGGTGAAAGACCATTTGGTTCACTAATGCCCTTCGGGAAAGGAAATCTGCGGTCCTTACCTGCAGTCCCCACGCCAGCGGCAGAACCGGCGCCAACCACTCCGGCGTCAGCAGTCCCCGAAAGTGCGGAATTCTCTGCATTTCGGGGGCTAGGTGGATGCTGGAGGGGTCGGCGCCGTTCCAGCCGGCGGTGAAGGAAGGGCGCGAGTTCGCGCATGCGCCGAAGGGCCGGCGTGATCTCGCGCATGCGCGGAATCGCTGCCGTGGTTCCATGCGCAGACCGGCTGCCATATTTTGGCGCATGCGCCGCGCTGGCCATGGTGGAGCCCTACAGGAGCCAGCGCGGAAGGAAGTGCCCCCATGGAACAGGACCGCCCACAGATTGGTGGCCCCGATCGCGGGTCAGGCCACAGTGGGGGACCCCCCCCCCCCCCCCCCCCAGGGGTCGGATCCCCCACGTCCCCCCGAGGACCGCCCCTGCCGACATACCTGCCAGGTCCCGCCGTGTGGGACCATGCGTAACCCACGCCGGTGGGACTGGGCAAAAATGGACGGCCGCTCGGCCCATCGGGGCCCGGACAATTGCCGGGGCAGGCCGCTACCAACATCCCCCGACCGGCGTGGTGGGAATCCCGCCCCCGCCCGAAAAACGGCGCCGGAGAATACAGCCGCCGGCGTCGGGGTGGGAAGCACTGAGGGTAACAAGGGCACAGAATGTACTCTGGGTGGTGGACTTCAATGTCCCTCACCAAGAGTGACTCGGTAGCACCATGACTGACAGAGCAGGACATGTCCTAAAGGACACAACTGCTAGACTGGGACTTTGGCAGGTGGTGAGCGAATCAACAAGGCTTGATGTCAGCAACCTGCCTGCCGCAATGCATCTGTCCATGACGGTATCGGTAAGAGTGATCACCGCACAGCCATTGTGAGATAAAGTCCCGTCTCCTCATTGAGGATACCCTCCATCATGTTGTGTGGCATTACCACCGTGCCAAATAGGATAGACTTGGAACAGATCTTGCAACTCAGGCTGGCCATCCGTGAGGTGGAGTGGGCCATCAACAGCAGAAGAATTGTATTCAACACAATCTGTAACCTCACAGCCTGTCATATCCCCCGCTCTACCATTACAACCAAGCCAGGGCATCAACCCTGGCTCAATAAGCATGCAGGAGGGCATGCGTATTGAACCAGTCAAGGATGGTGTTTAATTAAACAATTAAATTGGAGGAAGAGGCCTCCATTCTCAATAATGGGAGCCCAGGACATCAGTGCAAACGAAAAAGCTGAAGCATTTGCAACCATCTTCGAACCAAAAGTGTCCAGTGGGTGGTCCATCTGGAACTGCTCTGGACTTCAAGCATCTGCAGACCATTCAATTCACTCCATGTAATATCAAAAAACGGCTGTAGGCACTGGGTAAAGCAAATATTATGGACCCTGACCACACTCCCAGCAATATTATTGAAGACTTCTCGAAGGAGGATGGAGGACTGCTGATGTACCTTTGTTTAAAAAAGGGATTGAGGGATAGACTGAATAATCACAGAGCACTCAGTCTAACCTCGGTAGTGGGCAAATTATTGGAATCAATTCTGAGAGACAGGACGAACTGTCACTGACAAAGGCACCGATTAATTCAGGACAGTTAGTGTGGATTTAAGAAAATATTGTTTCTGACTAACTTAATTGAATTTTTTGAGGAAATAATAAGGATGAGCATTGTGCAGTTGATGTGGTCTACATGGATTTTAGCAAGGCTTTTGACAAGGCCCTAGACTGGTTCAAAAAATAAAAGCCCAGGGGAATGTAGATAATTGAATAAAAAATTGACCCAGTGGTAGGAAGCAAAGGGCAATTGTTGACGGGTGTTTTTGTGACTGGAAGGGTGGTTCTAGTGGGGTTCCGCAGGTCTCAGTACTGGGTTGTGGGGGCGATACCCACGCTCACATGGGGGGAATATGCAAACTCCACACGGACAGTAACCCAGGGCCGAGATCGAACCCGAGTTCTCGGCACCGTGAGGTAGCAGTGCTAACCATTGCGCCACCGCACCACCCCTAACTTTCCATCATTTCTATGATAACAAGACTTAGAACCATGGAAAAATACACAAGAGGGCCATTCAGTCCATCTTGTCCGCACCAGCTCGAGGACACCAGGTCTCCTCTCTAATCCCATCTTCTTGCACCTGGTCCGTAGCCCTGTAGCTTCCAGCACTATAGGTGCAGATCCAGGTACTTTTAAAAAAGAGTTTGGGGTCTCTGCCTCCACCACCAACTCGGCCGTGAATTCCAGACTCCCACTACCCTCTGTGTAAAATTATTTTTCCTCATGTCCCCACTACACCTTCTGCCACTTACCTTGAATCTATATCCACTGGTTCTAGGATTCTCCATCAAGGGAACAATTTATCCTGTCCACTCTAACTCACCCCCTCATAGTTTTGTTCACCTCAATCAAGTCACCCCTCAGCCTTCTTTGTTCCAAGGAAAATAACCCCAACCTGTCCAATCTCTCATAGCTACACTTTTCCAGCCCTGGCAACGTCTTGTAAACCCCCTCTGCACTCACTCCAGAGCAATAGCGTCCGTCCTGTAATGTGGCGACCGGAACTGCACACAATACTCCAGTTGTGGCCCCACCAGTGTTTTATACAATTCTAACATTATATCCTTACTTTTATATTCTATACATTTGCCAGTGAAGGAGAGCATTCCATATGCCTTCTTTACAAACTTGTCTACTTGAGCTGCTGCCTTCAGGGACCTGTGTATCTGTACATCAAGTTCCCTCATTTCATCCACCCTTCTTCGTATATTCCATTTATTGTGCACTCCCTATAACTATTTGACCTCAGAAATGCATGACCTCAATCTTCTCTGTGTTAAAATCCATCTACCACTTTACTGCCCACTCCAACAACTCATCTATATCGTTTTAGAGATTATAGTTATCCTCTACACTATCCACTACTCGGCCAATCTTTGTGTCGTAAACAAATTTCCCAATCATGTCCCCCACATTCATAAGAACATAAGAACATAAGAACTAGGAGCAGGAGTAGGCCATCTGGCCCCTCGAGCCTGCTCCACCATTCAATGAGATCATGATGTGGAGATGCCGGCGTTGGACTGGGGTGAGCACACTACGAAGTCTTACAACACCAGGTTAAAGTCCAACAGGTTTGTTTCGATGTCACTAGCTTTCGGAACGCTGCTCCTTCCTCAGGTGAATGAAGAGGTCTGTTCCAGAAACACATATATAGACAAATTCAAAGGTGCCAAACAATGCTAGGAATGCGACCATTAGCAGGTGATTAAATCTTTACAGATCCAGAGATGGGGTAACCCCAGGTTAAAGAGGTGTGAATTGTGTCAAGCCAGGACAGTTGGTAGGATTTCGCAGGCCAGATGGTGGGGGATGAATATAATGCGACATGAATCCCAGGTCCCGGTTGAGGCCGCACTCATGTGTACGGAACTTGGCTATAAGTTTCTGCTCGGCGATTCTGCGTTGTCGCGTGTCCTGAAGGCCGCCTTGGAGAACGCTTACCCGGAGATCAGAGGCTGAATGCCCTTGACTGCTGAAGTGTTCCCCGACTGGAAGGGAACATTCCCTTCTGGTGATTGTTGCGCGATGTCCGTTCATTTGTTGTCGCAGCGTCTGCATGGTCTCGCCAATGTACCACGCTTCGGGACATCCTTTCCTGCAGCGTATGAGGTAGACAACGTTTGCCGAGTCGCACGAGTATGTACCGCGTACCTGGTGGGTGGTGTTCTCACGTGTAATAGTGGTATCCATGTCGATGATCTGGCACGTCTTGCAGAGATTGCCATGGCAGGGTTGTGGGTGCGAATTTGGTCCCCATGGCTGTTCCGTGCGTCTGGATGAAGAACTTGTTGTCGGAGGTGAAGACGTTGTGATCCAGAATGAAGTGGATGAGTTGCAGAATTGCGTCTGGATGCGGGGAGTGCGTGGGATGAGAGCACGTAGGGTGCTCTGAAGATCTGGATCCAAGGTCTTGATCAGTCTGTTAAGGTGGCGGATGTGTTCCTTGGTCGGATCTGCGGGTAACTGTCTGTAGTGTTCTTGGTTGTTCAGTTGTCGGTATACTTCTTTGCAGTAGTCCGTTCTGTTCAGTACGACAGTGGCCCCTCCTTTGTCTGCTGGTTTGATGACGATGCTGCGGTTGGTCTTGAGAGCGCGGATGGCATTGCGGATGAGTGCCCTCATCCCACGCACTCCCCGCTACGGAGATCTCTACTGCCTCCCGAAAATACATAAGGCCAACACACCAGGCCGCCCTATCGTTTCAGGCAATGGGACCTTGTGTGAGAACCTCTCTGGCTATATCGAGGGCATCTTGAAACCCATCGTACAAGGTACGCCCAGCTTCTGTCGCGACACGACAGACTTCCTACAGAAACTCAGCAACCATGGACCAGTTGAACCAGGAACATTCCTCGTCACAATGGACGTCTCGGCACTCTACACCAGCATCCCCCATGACGACGGCATTGCTGCAACAGCCTCAGTACTCAACACCGACAACTGCCAATCTCCAGACGCAATTCTGCAACTCATCAGAGGAGGAGCGTAACAGACATCTGCAGACGTTGAAAGATGCCCTCGTACGAACGGGATATGACACTCGACTCATCGATCGACAGTTCCAACGCGCCACAGCGAAAAACCGCACCAACCTCCTCAGAAGACAAACATGGGACACAACCGACAGAATACCCTTCGTCGTCCAGTACTTCCCCGGAGCGGAGAAACTACGTCATCTTCTTCACAGCCTTCAACACGTCATTGATGATGATGAACATCTTGCCAAGGTCATCCCCACACCCCCACTACTTGCCTTCAAACAACCGCGCAACCTCAAACAAACCATTGTTTGCAGCAAACTACCCAGTCTTCAGAACAGTGACCACGACACCACACAACCCTGCCATGGCAATCTCTGCAAGACGTGCCAGATCATCGACATTGATACCACTATTACACGTGAGAACACCACCCACCAGGTACGCGGTACATACTCGTGCGACTCGGCCAACGTTGTCTACCTCACACGCTGCAGGAAAGGATGTCCCGAAGCGTGGTACATTGGCGAGACCATGCAGACGCTGCGACAACGAATGAACGGACATCGCGCAACAATCACCAGAAGGGAATGTTCCCTTCCAGTCGGGGAACAC
This sequence comes from Scyliorhinus torazame, assembly GCF_047496885.1. Classification (NCBI taxonomy): domain Eukaryota; kingdom Metazoa; phylum Chordata; class Chondrichthyes; order Carcharhiniformes; family Scyliorhinidae; genus Scyliorhinus; species Scyliorhinus torazame. Next base: position 14,855,530 of record NC_092714.1, on the reverse strand, counting down.
TTCAGCAGTCAAGGGCATTCAGCCTCTGATCTCCGGGTAAGCGTTCTCCAAGGCGGCCTTCAGGACACGCGACAACGCAGAATCGCCGAGCAGAAACTTATAGCCAAGTTCCGTACACATGAGTGCGGCCTCAACCGGGACCTGGGATTCATGTCGCATTATATTCATCCCCCACCATCTGGCCTGCGAAATCCTACCAACTGTCCTGGCTTGACACAATTCACACCTCTTTAACCTGGGGTTACCCCATCTCTGGATCTGTAAAGATTTAATCACCTGCTAATGGTCGCATTCCAAGCATTGGTTGGCATCTTTGAATCTGGCTATATATGTGTTTCTGGAACATACCTCTTCATTCACCTGAGGAAGGAGCAGCGCTCCGAAAGCTAGTGACATCGAAACAAACCTGTTGGACTTTAACCTGGTGTTGTAAGACTTCGTACAATGAGATCATGGCTGATCTTTTGTGGGCTCAGCTCCACTTTCCGGCCCGAACACCATAACCCTTAATCCCTTTATTCTTCAAAAACTATCTATCTTTATCTTAAAAACATTTAATGAAGGAGCCTCTACTGCTTCACTGGGCAAGGAATTCCATAGATTCACAACCCTTTGGGTGAAGAAGTTCCTCCTAAACTCAGTCCTAAATCTACTTCCCCTTATTTTGAGGCTATGCCCCCTAGTTCTGCTTTTACCCGCCAGTGGAAACAACCTGCCCGCATCTATCCTATCTATTTCCTTCATAATCTTATATGTTTCTATAAGATCCCCCCTCATCCTTCTAAATTCCAACGAGTACAGTCCCAGTCTACTCAACCTCTCCTCGTAATCCAACCCCTTCAGCTCTGGGATTAACCTCGTGAATCTCCTCTGCACACCCTCCAGTGCCAGTACGTCCTTTCTCAAGTAAGGAGACCAAAACTGAACACAATACTCCAGGTGTGGCCTCACTAACACCTTATACAATTGCAGCATAACCTCCCTAGTCTTAAACTCCACCCCTCTAGCAATGAAGGACAAAATTCCATTTGCCTTCTTAATCACCTGTGGTTCACATCCAAATCGTTAATATATAACTCAAACAGTAAGGGTCCCAACATCGATCCCTGTAGAACACCACTTGAAATAACTTTCCATTCGCAAGGGCATCCATCGGCCAATACTCTTTGTTTCCTGTTACTAAGTCAACATTTTATCCGATTTGCCCTGTATCCCATGGGCTTTTACATTTTTGACCAATCTGCCATGTGGAACTTTGTAAAACGCCTTGCTAAAATCCATGTACACCACATCCACCGCGCTACCTTCATCAGACCATCTTGTCGCTTCCTCAAAGAATTCAATCAAATTTGTGAGGCAAGGCCCTCCTTTAACAAATCTGTGCTGACCGTCCCTGATTATTTCATGCCTTCCTACATGACAATTAATTCTCTCTCTCAGGATTGATTCTACTATTTTGCCCACCACCCATAAAGACTGGCCTTTAATCGTTTGGCATTTTCTTCAATCACTTTTTAAACAATGGAACAATGTTTGCATTTGTCCAGTCCTCCGGTACCTCCTCTGTGTCAAGTGAAGATTGGAAAATCATCCTCAGAGCATCTGCTATCGCCTCCATGACCTCCTTCAGCCTTGGAAACAATCCACCTGGCCCTGCTGACTTATCAACTTTCCAGAATCCCAACGCTTCCGAGTACTTCCTCTTTCTTTACGATTATTCTTGTGCGACAGAACTAGCTGTGCCCCTAGCCAAGCTGTTCTAGCCCCTCTACAACACTGGCATCTGCATGGAATTGTGACAAATTGCCCAGGTATGGTCTCTTCACAAAAAATAGGAGAAATCCAACCTGGAAAATTATCACCCCATCAATCTCTTCATAGAATCATATAATTTACAGTGCAGAAGGAGGCCAATAGGTCCATCGAGTCTGCCCTGGCTCTTAGAAAGGGCTCCCCACTTAAGCCCACACCTCCACCCTATCCCTGTAACCCAGTAACCCCACCTAACCTTTTTTAAAATAAATTTAGAATGCCCAATTAATTTTTTCCAATTAAGGGGCAATTTAGCGTGGCCAATCCACCTAGCCTGCAGATCTCTGGGTCGTGGGGGCGAAACCCACGCAGACACGGAGGGAATGTGCAAACTCCATACCAACAGTGACCCAGAGCCGGGATCGAACCTGGGACCTCGGCGCCGTGAGGCAACAATGCTAACCACTGCGCCACCGTGCTGCCCTAACCCCACCTAACCTAACGGCAATTTAGCATGACCAATCCACCTAACCTGCACATCTTTGGAGGAAACCGGAGCACCCGGAGGAAACCCACGCAGACACGGGGAGAAAGTGCAGACTCCACACAGACAGTGACCCAAGCCGGGAATCGAACCTGGGACCCTGGAACTGTGAGGCAACTGTATTCATCAGTAAACTGATGTAAGATGTCAGTGCTATCAAGCGGCACTAAATTAGCAAAGCACTGATGCTCGGTTGGGGTTCTACCGAGGCCTCCTGATCTCTTAACAGCCTTGGTTCAAACATAGAACTCAAGAGGAGGAGTGACTGCTCTTGTCAACCTAGCTGACCAACTGTGGCATCAGGAAACAAAACTACAGTCAATGGGAATAAGGGGGGAAGCTCTCCACTGGCTGGAGTCATACCTAAACAAAGGAAAATGGTTGTGATTGTTGGAGGTCAATCATCTCAGTCCCAGTACATCCCACCCACCCACCCCTATTCCGGACTCCCTGACCGAGAAGATAGTTTCTCGCTATCTATGTTGTCAACTCTCTTAATCATCTTACACACCCCAATTGGTTGAACCACTCCTTTCATCTCAAAGCTGGAATAACTGGAAACCCCAATAAAAATTACTTCTATTGGTATGTTATCTTTAACATGGAACAAAATCCCAACACACATCAGAGGAGTTTTATCAAGCTAATTCCGCCGCCAGGCTATATCAGGAGATATGGTAGGTGACCATAGCTCTGCCAAAGGGCTTCTATCCATGATCTAAAAGGAGAAAGAGACATTGAGACTTTAGAAGGAAATTCCAGACCTCAGGGCCGAGGTAGCCGAAAGGATTAAAATTGGGCCTGCTCAAGTAGCAGGATTGCAGGAGCACCGTTATCCTGGAGGGATGTAGAGCTGGAGAAGGTTACAGTGAAAGGGAAGAGTGAATGTGAGCAAGTAGAGAGAGGGAGTGGGGCACTTGCTCAGAGGGCTATTTCTGTTGAAGGTCATGCTGGCATAAAACAGATGTAGCTCACTTTATAATGTCCAAGACTAGGACAACACCCCATAATGTTACAGGATTTTCAAGCACATCCCTTCCACTAAAGAACAGGAACATTCAAACTCCATGCCATGGACAGTGATTCGATCATATATCACATAGGATATAGGGCACCGAATCAGGCCATTCAGGCCAATAATTCCATGCTACTACACTTGAGCTTCCTCCCATTTTTCGTCCATGTAACACCACAAAATGGCTGAAGGCACTGGGTACCGAAAAGGCTATGGATCCGGACAATATTCTGGCAAAAGGACTGAAGACTTGTGCTCCAGAACCTGCCACAGCCCTAGCTAAGCTGCTCCAGTACAGCTACCCGGCAATGTGGAAAATTGCCCAGCTACGTCCTGTACACAAAAAAACAGGACAAATCCAACACAGTCAGTTACTGCCTCCTCAGTTTACTCTTGATCATTCGTAAGTGATGGAAAGTGTCGTCAACAGTTCGATCAAGCGGCACTTACTCAGCAATAACCTGCTCATTGACGCTCAGTGGGGGTTCCACCAAGGCCACTGAACACCTGACAAGAGGTCTGAGGTCTTTGACTTTTTAAAATTCGTTAATGGGGCATTGGCGTGGTGACGTCAGCATCTTTTTACAACCTCCAGCCTTATCTGCTTGTACACTCTGTCCCTTCCTGTCATGCCCTGATCATCATTCCCTTAGTCCTATCTTGCTCATTTTCCTTGTCTTCTCTATTTAATTTAACATATTTTCCCAAAATTGATCCCTCACCCCCACTATTTAGTCAAAGCTGTCTTTACTGCCCCAGCTATACAACTCACCAGAACACTGGCCCCAGCACTTCCCAGGTGAAGCCCCTCCCAGTAGTCCGGCCCGCACTTTCCCCAGTCCTGGTGCCAGTGCCACATGGATCGGACCTCATTTCTCCTACATCAATCAAAAGGCTCCTCCGTTTCCACCTTCCGCCTCACTCACAGCCACACACTCTTGTCCCTGACCACTGGCCAAATCAGAAGACCCTACCCTAAGGGGTACGATGGCCTCCTGGTACAAAGCGTCCAGGTAACTTTCCCCCTTCCTGATGTATCGCCGTGTCCGCAGTTTGGCCTCCAACTCCAAGCCGAAGACACTTACTGGAGACATGTTTGCCCTGGACCAGCACACTGTCCGGAAACTCCCACATTCTGCAGTTGCAACATGTTACCTGCCCTGCCATCGTTACTGTGTGGTAAGTAACTCAATCAATTTAGAATTAATGAGCACTGCTACTCCCAGTAACCTTTACTACTGCTAGTAAAACTTGCAACAATTAATAAAACCTACACGAGTTTAAGATAAGTGAGCAAAATGTTCAGCAACCAAACGTGATTTTGGTTTTCTGTGATGTCACAAATTAATTTTTCTCAGAATGCAGGCATTTCAGAGCCATAGACTGGACTGGATTTGAGAGCTCTCCTCGGTGGTGGTTACTGCCTCTGGATCCACTTTTCATCCACTATGTCTGAGGGTGGGTATTTCCAGTCCCTCCCACTGTCGGGATAATCCCCTGCTGCTGAGAGTCAATGGGCTTTTGGCTGGGGCGCCGAATCTCCCGCGGTGGATCCAGCTGTGGTGGGGACGGAACATCTGGCCCAGTGACGGCCATATCCACAGCACCGCATTTCCTCCTGCTAAGCCAACTAGGCTAATTGCCCTGGGCATGTTCTGTCCCCCTTTAATAATCTTTATTCGTGTCACAAGTAGGCTTACATTAGCACGGCAATGAAGTTACTGTGAAAAGCCACACTCCAGCGCCTGTTCGGGTACACAGAGAGAGAATTCAGAATGTCCAATTCACCTAACAGCACGTCTTTCGGGACTTGTGGGAGGAAACCGGAGCACCCGGAGGAAACCCACGCAGACACGGGGAGAATGTGCAGACTCCGCACAGACAGTGACCCAAGCTGTGAAGTAACAGTGCCAACTATTGTGCTACCGTGCCGCCCCTGTAAGAGGAATTACATTATCTATTTAACAGTCCTCTTCATCTTTTTCAAACAAATTAATAAATATGAGCAAAAAATGCTTCCACTATCTCTGCCCGCGATCCTTTGAAAAGCCTCACTGTCTCTCCACTCATGCTCCTTTCTGAGTGTCGGTAAATTCATGGCCCTGACTTGGTGCGACATTGTTTATTTGGCTTTTCTGAGAGGCTTCACTAGATTGTGAAGGCCCCCATTGTCTTGTCAGTAGATAAGGTGCAACCCATCCTCCCAGCTCCCCACTACCTCAGCACTCAGTTCACACAGGTGAAACGTCTGCTTCAAACATTTTAACTCGACATCAATCTCACCCATGCACTCAACCGCTGGAACACTGACGCCACTTACTTGCGTTCCAAAGCCTATAGGCCGGTAACTGTCTCTGTGAAGCTGATAAAGTGCAGAGCAAACAAGCCATCTTCTTGATATATTCCAACTCTTGACTTCCAACCAATCTATCACACTTACAGGGCAGTTCTCCTACAGGACTCTGTTGTCTGAATAAGCTCTTCAATAAGTGCAATATCTCTAGCTTTGACAACAATTGTGATAAGGAATAACTTAAAGCCCCCTTTTTTTCCCGCTTGTTTGAAGCAAAGGCGCCTTTTAAAGTCAGCAAAAGATAAACTCTTCCTGTGGCAATAGGTGCAACGTAACAGCCCACGAGACAAAAGGAGAAATATTCCGGGGGTTCCTCCGCCCACTTTGTTATTAAGTGGTCTTCTGAAGTTCTTTGAGTTTTCAAATCTTGACTACGTCATCCAACAAAATTCTCTGCCTTGGATTCTTACACTACTTGGATCCTTTAATTGAGTTGTGGCTGCATCCTTGCTTTGATCCTTGTGATTGTTTTACTCTTGTCCTTTACTAACTTTCACATAACTCGTCTGTGATCTTTTCTTATTTCTCCACTCTGCGCAGTATATGATTTAAGTCACGGAACCGCAGTGTTGGTCATCACTTGTACTTGCACAGTGCCAACTGCACTGAGGAAATTTGGCTTGTTTTAGTTCCATTCATAGTCGAAGAAGTCTTCGGTAACACATTTTGCCATTCAAGCTTTGAAACAACAACAGCTTCATTTATACAGCGCCTTTGATGTAGATTAATCGCCCAATGCGCCGTGGAATTGCAATCAGACAATCAAGGGTGTCAAATCAAAGAAAGAGATAACAGGAGACGTCAGAGCGGCGCCTTTATAGGGTGGTACGGTCGCACAGTGGTTAGCACTGTTGCTTCCCAGCTCCAGGGTCCCAGGTTCGATTCCCGGCTTAGGTCACTGTCTGTGCGGAGTCTGCACGTTCTCCCCCGTGTCTGCCTGGGTTTCCTGCACTGGGTGCTACGGTTTCCTCCCACAAGTCCCAAAAGACGTGCTTGTTAGGTGAAGTGGACATTCTGAATTCTCCCTCAGTGTACCCGAACAGGCGCCAGAGTGTGGCGACTAGTAGGGGATTTTCACAGTAACTTCATTGCAGTGTTAATGTAAGCCTACTAGTGACACTAATAAAGATGTGGGGGGGGGGGGGGGGGGGGGGGAGGAAATTCCAGGAGGTAGAGCCAAGCTGCCCGAAGGCACAGCCAGCGGTGGAGCGGAGAAACAAAAGAGGATGCGGAAGGGTCAGAGGAATGCAGAACTCCTGGAGCATTGCCGCTCTGGAGATGGACTATTGCCGCTCTGGAGGCGATGGCACAGTTAGGGAGAGGCAAAGCCCTGGAGGGATTTAAACAATGAATGAGGATTTAACGTTGGTGTTCCAGAAACTGATGTTGGTCAACAATGACAGTAATAATGGGTGAGCAGGTCCTGCTGTGGCACTGGATACTGGATATGGGTAGTAGAGCTTTGGCTGACCTTAGCAGTAGGAGGCCACAACCAATCTCAATGCTAGAAATTTAATTGGTATATACCATTACACCATTTGCATTGTGGAGGGCTGGGACACCCATCACACAAGCTTACCCTTGTTCTTCTTGCAGACAAATAAAAGCTATTGTGGATATATATTGATCCTTGCTCTTGCTAAATGATAGTTATGTTTGGACCACTGCTGGTCACGATTTTCATTAACGATTTGGGACTTTGGAAGTAAAAACACAATTTCTAAATTTGCGGATGACACCAAATTGAGGACTGAGTGGGACATGCGGCCAGCAGTCTGAGGGGAACTGCAACAAATTACAGGAGGACATTAATAAACTTGCAGAACCTGGCAAATAATTGGCAAATGAAATGCAACACCGATAAATGTGAGTGAGCGCATGATGGTAGGAAGAATAGGGAGGTCACTTATTACTTGAACAGTACGAGTCTAGGTGGGGCAGAGGAACAAAGAGATCTCGGAGTACAAATACATCCATCACTAAAGTTGTGCCACAGGTTAACAAGGTTATAAAACAAAGCAAACTATGCTTTCTTTCTACAGGGATAGAATTGAAAAGGGAAGTTAAGCTAAACCTGTGTTAAGCCTTGGTAAGATCACACTGTGATCGCCATGTTATAAAAAGGATGTTGATGTGCTAGAGAGCGTGCAGAGGAGATCCACAAGGTTGATACCAGAAATGTATGGGTTTACATATCGGGAAAGAATGAAGCGGCTGTGTCATTTTTCTCTTGAAAAACATAAGGCCAAGAGGTTAGGCAAGGAGGTCTTTAAAATAATGTGGAAAGTTTTGATAGAATGGATACAGAGAGAATGCTTCTCTTGTGGGAAAGAACACAACTGGAGGCCGACAATATAACACAGTCATCAAGACGGTTAATTCACAAGGTGAGATCACAGGGATTAGGGGTAACTTATTAGCTTGGATAAAGACTGGCTGACGGACAGGAGACAGAGTGGGGATAAATGGGTCTTTTTCTGGATGGCAAGATGTAACTAGTGGCGTGTCAGAGGGTTCGGTCCTTAGGCCCCAGCTATTTACAATCTATATTAATGACTTGAATAATGGGAAAGAAGATTCTATAGCCAAATTCGTAGATGACACAAAAATAGGTAGGACAGTAAGTTGCAATGAGGAAATAAGAATCTTACAAATCGATTTGGATAGGTTAGGAGAGTGGGCCAAAACATGGCAGATGGAGTTTAACGTGGATAAGTGTGAGGTCATGCATTTTGCGTGAAAAAATGGGAAGGCAACTTACTATCTAAATGGGGAGAGACTTCGGGGTGCTCCGTTGCAGAGAGATCTGGGCGTCCTCGTGCATGACTCACAGAAAGCGAGCATGCAGGTGCAGCAGATAATAAGGAAAGCAAATGTAATGTTGGCATTTATAGTAAAAGAAATTGAGTATAAAGGGGAGGAAGTTTGTTGCAAATATACAAGGCATTGGTGAGATCGCACCTGGAGTATTGTGCACAGTTTTGGTCCCCTGATTTGAGGAAAGATGTAGTGGCATTGGAGGCAGTTCAGAGGATGTTCACTAGATTGATTCTAGAGATGAGGGGTTGTCATATGAGGAGAGATTGAACAGTTTAGGCCTGTACTCTCTAGAGTTTAGAAGAATGAGGGGAGATCAAATTGAGGTATGAAAAATGCTATAACGGTATAGATAAAGTAGACGTGGAGCTGGTGCTTCCTCTTGTGGGGCATTCTAAAACGAGAGGTCATAATCTTAGAATAAGAGGTCGCAAATTTAAAACAGATTTGAGGAGAAACTACTTCTCCCAAAGGGTTGTGAATCTGTAGAATTCGTTACCCCAGAGTGAGGTGGATGCTGGGACGGTGAGTAAATTTAAGGAGGAGTTAGACAGATTTTTAATCGGTAATGGGTTGAAGGGTTATGGAGAATGGGCAGGGCGGTGGAGTTGAGGCCAGGATGGGATCAGCCATGATCACATTGAGGGTGTTCGGCTCGGGCGGCTAAATTGCCGACTCCCGCTCCTCGGTCATGTGTTCTAGGGAGGAGATGCTCTGGCTGATTTCGCAATCCAGCTCTTGGTCTGTAACATTGTAGGTAGCAGATGAGGAGAAGATATCAGCCATGATAGAGTGGCGGAGCAGACTCAATGGGCCGAATGGCCTAATTCTGCTCCTGTATCTTATGAATCTATGAACTTATAAATCCAATCGGGAATTCAGAAGAAACGTCCTCACCCAAAGGGTGATGAGAAGGTGATCCCACGTGGAGTGGTTGAAACAAATAGTATAGATGTATTTAAGGGGGAAGGTAGACGGGCAAATGAGGGAGAAGAGAATAGAGGGTTACAATGATATATTTAGATGATGGAAATTTCAACTGAAGCATAAACGCAGGCATGGATTATTTTGACTGAGCGACCTGTTTCTGGGCTGTATATTCGATATTAACGTGGGTAAGAAAATCGCAACACATCCAATAGCGTTGCACTGGACTCAGCCTTGACTGTGTCCGCCAAAGGCCTGGATGGGGACTTGAACCTCAAAGCTATCGAGAAGAAGTGAGGGAGATGTGTAGCCTTGGAGGGGGGGCAGGGGAGGTTGCGGGTGGTGGGCGAAAGAGTGGGATGCTGCGCAGGTTGTGGAATGGGTGAGGTGGTTTAAGGAGCAGGAGGGTGGGAAGGGCTGTGTTAGAGTGTGTGGTGAGTTGGGGTGGGGGGGGTTGCATGGTGCTGATGTACAGGTGAGCACCAACAGGAGAGGGAGAAAAGGGGGAATAAGGGGTTCAGGTGGAGGGGTCAGTGCTGTCAATGGATGATCCTTTTTTAAAAATTCATTTACGGGATGTGGGCGTCGCTGGTTAGAGCATTTATTGCCAATTCCTAGTTGCTCTTGAGAAGGTGGTGAGCTGCCTTCTTGAACCGCTGCAGTCCTTGAGATGTGGGTACATGCACTGTGCTGTTAGGGAGGGAGTTCCAGGATTTTGACCCAGCGACAGTGAAGGAGCGGCAATATATTTCCAAGTCACGGTGGTGAGTGACTTGGAGGGGAAACTCCAGGTGGTGGGCTTCCCAGGTATCTGCTGCCCTTGTCCTTCTAGATGGTAGTGATCATGGGATTGGAAGGTGTTGTCTAAGGAAACCTGGTGAGTTGCTGCAGTGCATCTTGTAGATGGCACACACGGCTGCTACTGTTCGTCGGTAGTGGAGGGATTGAATGTTTGTGGAAGGGGGAGCAATTGAGCGGGCTGCTTTGTCCTGGATGGTGTCGAGCTTCTTGAGTGTCGTTGGACCTGCACTCATCCAGGCAAGTGGAGAGTATTCCATTACAGTCTTGACTTGTGCCTTGTAGTTGGTGGACTGGTTCTGGAGAGTCAGGAGGTGAGTTACTCACCGGAGGATTCCGAGTCTTTGACCTGCCCTGGTAGCCACAGTATTAATGTGGCTAGTCCAGTTCAGTTTCTGATCAATGATAACCCCCAGGATGTTGATTGTGGAGGATTCAACAATGGTAATGCCATTGAATGTCAAGTGGTGGTGGTTAGACCCTCTCTTGTAGGAGATGGTCATTGCCTGACACTTGTGAGCGCGAATGTAACTTGGCACTTGTCAACCCAAGCCTAGATATTGTCCAGGTCTTGCTGCATTTGGACATGGACTGCTTCATTTCTGAGGAGTTGCGAATGGTGCTGAACATTGGGCAGTCATCCAAAAACATCCCCACTTCTGACCTTATGATGGAAGGGAGTCATTGATGAAGCAGCTGAAGATGGTTGGGCCTGGGACACCTGCCCCTGAGGAACTCCTGCAGTGATGTCCTGGAGCTGAGATGATTGACCTCCAACCACCACAACCATCTTCCTTTGTGCCGGTTATTGGACCGCACATCGAACATGACACAAACTATGACCATTCGTAACTATCCAGAGCCTCATGCTGGAGATCTTGAGATGCATTTTGGGAATTGGCTCATCGGGGGTGGGGGGCGATGCAGGTTATCTCAAGTGGACAACTGAAGAGGAACCCTAACATGTAGCAGTTACAATGCTCGGGCATTGGGACAGATGAGCTTGTGAAGGTGAAAAGCTCAAAGTGTGGAAGGTTTCTACCGCAAGGGTCACAGGGGTCCTAGCAGATATGTTTGTCTGCGTGCACATGCATCATCCTGGGGGAGTAAGGATCGCAATGAAACCACATCAAACCTGATTAAAGTGAAAGTACAGTTATTTACAAATTATATGAACTTTTATGAACAGTTATTGTGCACCTATGCCTGCAATGTCATTCTCCCCATGTCTGAACAAAGAACAAAGAACAAAGAAAAGTACAGCACAGGAACAGGCCCTTCGGCCCTCCAAGCCCGTGCCGACCATACTGCCCGACTAAACTACAATCTTCTACACTTCCTGGGTCCGTATCCCTCTATTCCCATCCTATTCATGTATTTGTCAAGATGCCCCTTAAACGTCACTATCGTCCCTGCTTCCACCACCTCCTCCGGCAGCGAGTTCCAGGCACCCACTACCCTCTGCGTAAAAAACGTGCCTCGTACATCTATTCTAAGCCTAGTAATTGACCCCTCTACCCTGGGGAAAAGCCTCTGACTATCCACTCTGTCTATGCCCCTCATAATTTTGTAGACCTCTATCAGGTCGCCCCTCAACCTCCGTCGTTCCAGTGACAACAAGTTTATTCAACTGCTCCTCATAGCTAATGCCCTCCATACCAGGCAACATCCTGGTAAATTCCTTCTGCACCCTCGCTAAAGCCTCCACATCCTTCTGGTAGTGTGGCGACCAGAATTGAACACTATAAATCTCACCCCCACAACCCAAAGACATGCAGGTTAGGTGTATGGGCCACGCTAAATTGCCCCTTAATTGGCAATAAAAGTTTGCCTGGCACCCAGCAGGAGACAGGGGAGCATCAGGCAGAGGTTTTGGAGATCCTCAACAGAATGGCACTTGAGTGCAGAGTCTGTCCGCCTGCTCACTGATGAAGTGGCACCAAAATGTGCGCATATTGAGGCCTCCTTGGGAAGGGTGACTGGTGCCATGGACACCTTAGTCCAGTAGAATGGCCAGTTTCTGCTGGAGATACATGCAGTCCTGAACTCCATCGCTGTATCCACAGGTGAGGTTTCACAGTGGCTAAATGAGAGGTGAGAGAGCACCTCGACCTCCACCAAGGTGTCCCTTCTCCTCAACGAGTCAGGGAGGGGCACTCAGGCACCCACAGGGAAGAGGAGTGGCAGGTGGACCTCCACCCAGGACTGTCAGAGCGTGTCCAGCCCGACCAAATTCCCTTTGTCTATTGTCCCGTCAGCCTCGGCCTCTGTGAATACAGAGGGTGAAGCTGCACCAGAGCAGGGGAGCCTAAGAAAGCCGGGGTTCTCTATGCCTTGATGACACAGAGGATGTCTGCCAAAGTCATCAAGGACAGCAGAGCATCGTTGTCAACAGGCCGCCTCCGCCTCTGCTGCAGAGGCCACAGGAGCAGCTGGACAGAAAATCACAAAGTTCTGATTTCACTTGTTGAGTTCTGGCTGGGCACCAACCTCGCCAACTCCACATAATCCTCTCCTGCCAGCTTGGCAGCCCCTTCTTCGTGTGGCATCAGGTTCCTGTCTTCTCTCCCCCTCGCGCCCGTTGTGCGCCAATTTGTCGTGCAGAAGGAGAGAAAATGGTTTGAAAGCACTTGGGGTGCGGCTGGTGTACACATGCTGCCCAGTCGAGAGCTGCAGCTCTCTGGCTACTGGATGTCCTGTGAAAGCTCCACTGCGCCCAGGCCATGAGGATTCTCCGGCAGCACCCTCCAGAATGCTGAGCTCAGGGGGCGTGGCATCTGCCCGAATGCCAGGCCCTTCAGCCTTCCTCCCACAAGGTAATCTCTCTGTGTGGCTGGGTCGGTGATCCACCGTCGCCCCTGGACCTGCAGGCTGGATGGGCAGCAGTGTGACTCTGAGGCTGCAATGCTTCACACTGCATGGGCGGCACCGATGGTTCCTTCCCCACTGAGGCCCGTCACCCAGTTCCCACATTGTCAGATAGGTTGAAGCAGTCGAGGGTTCACTTACCCTGGCAGCGCGGGTGAGTTTGTTCGCCCTTCTCAGGGCTGGCCTCACCACCCCGGTGGCTGCCTCCCCTGCAGGGTTGGTGAGTCGGGTGGGCCTCCTCCTTCCGTCCCTGAGTTACAGGGTCCGTCCTCCACAGTGTTCAGCACCACCTCCGGGAGTGCGTCACGGAACCTGGGTGCCGGCGCAGCCTGCCCTCGCCAGGCTGTGTCCTAGGCTGCAATTCCGATTCAGAGAGAGCAGCCGCTGCCTGGGCGCTTTCCAAATTTGGCGTCCGGGTATGATGGTGGGTGCCTGGCACCCTGTCCATCCTGTCACGTAAAACATCGGGAAAGTAATGAGCCTGGCATCGGGCGATTTGGCGCGATTTCCCTCTCGGCCCCGTGTAGGCAACTACTCCCACTTCCCGCCACGGGACTTCGGCCCAGAGAGGAAGATTCCGGCTATTGTGTTTTTGCCCACCACGCCTTTTAATATTTTTGCTTACTTGTTGTAGAAATAATGGAGTTGGGGAGAAAAGGAATTCTCGTTAACGGGCAGGGGTTTTGGAGGCAAAAGGCCATTAGGTGAGACGTCCCGAAACACATCAAAGCAGAGTTGGCAATCCTATTGCACAGTCACTGTATGCAGACTGAGGCCCAGTCACAAACCCTGTCAGGCCTCACTGTTCCAGACACAGGGGTTACTGAAACAAAACAAGGGCAGGATCAGATCCTGTCAGGCCTCACTGTAACACGATAGTGCTGGCCTGACAGGGAAGGTGACAAATCCTTCTGGCCTCCCTGCTAAGTGCAAGGCGAACCTATTGACGGACTGATATTAATAAATCCTCCTGATTTATCTGTTGCAGGCACTGCTATTCTGGCAGACAGGGACACTACTGCATTCTTTCAAGTCTCCTTTCACCAGCCAGCTAAAAGGTGGATGTTGGCCAAGATGGGGATGGGTCGTGATGGCCCCTGTGGTCGAATAGCTGACTGTGGTTCACCATTTGAAAAATGACAAATTAGATGAGAATTTAGTGGGGCGCTGCTGTCTCTTGGTTTCCAACCCCAGCAAGGTGATAGATGATGGAGAACGTCAGTCAGTATAAAGCAGTCACCTTCAGCTAAAATATCCCTTTTTGCTTTCCTTGTAAATCTTTAGGCTTCACAGAGAATTCACAAGAAACCTGCCAAAGTAAATTGGCGCACTGAAGTCTGAGCTGAGAGGCTGGGAGAATGTTTTATTCGCTGAGTGCTGAGTTTTTCCCCCTGCCGTCCCCCGGTTTGCTGCAGTCTGATTAATTTATCACCAATCAATATTATAACAAAACGCCCTGCTGCTTTGAATGCAGCCCATGACGCTGTCATTTTATTGCAGAAGAAAATGGTACGGTAAGAGAGAAAAAAGGGGAGAGGGAGCGAGAGAAAGGGAGGGAGGGAACGGGAGAGATAGAGAGAAAGGGAGAAGGAGAGAAAGAGAGAGGGAGGGATTCCTCCTGATTCCCCGATGCCTGTCCAACGCCGACAAGATGCAAGTCAGGAGTGTGATGGAATACTCCCCACTTACCTGGATGAGTGCAACTCCAACAACACTCAAAAAACCAAGAAACCCAACACCATCCAGGGCAAAGCAGCCCGCTTGACGGGCACCCCTTCCACAAACATTCGCTCCCTCCACCACCGACTCACAGCCGTGAGTACCATCGACAAGATACACAGCAGGAGCTCAACAAGGTTCCTTAGACAGCACCTTCCAAACCCACCACCACTGCCATCTAGAAGGACAAGGGCAGCAGATACCTGGGAACCCCACCACCTGGAGGTTCCCCTCCAAGTCACTCATCACCTTGACTCGGAAATATATTGCTGATCCATCACTGCCGTTAGATCAAAATCCTGGATTCCTAACAGTACCGACACGACAGGGACTGCAGTGGTTCAAGAAGGCAGCTCACCACCAGCTTCTCAAGGGCAATTAGGGATGGGCAACAGATGCTGGCCTCGCCAGCGAAGCACACAAATTAATTTTTTTTAAAGATGGGGAAGTGGTACTATGTGGTGTGAATCGTACTTTATCAGCCCCAACCTGAATTCTGTCGCAAAACAGGGCAGCAAGGTAGCACAGTGGTTAGCACAGTTGCTTCACAGCTCCTGGGTCCCAGGTTCGATTCCCGGCTTGGGTCACTGTCTGTGCAGAGTCTGGACGTTCTCCCCGTGTCTGCGTGGGATTCCTCCGGGTGCTCCGGTTTCCTCCCACAGTCCAAAGATGTGCTGGTTAGGTGCATTGGCCATGTTAAATTGCCCTTAATGTCCAAAGAAAAAAGGTTAGGTGCGGTTAAGGGAATAGGGTGGAGGTGTGGGGATATGGTGGAGGTGTGGGCTTCGGTAGGGTGCTCTTTCCAAGGGCCGATGCAGACTCGATGGGCCGAATGGCCTCCTTCTGCACTATAAATTCTATGATTCTACGATTCTATGTACTTGAATTCAAGGATCCCACCTACAACGCCCAAGATCTCAGAATAACCAAGATTATTCCTGTGTCCCCTAGATAGAGGTTTTCGTGTGAATCCATCGTGCTCGAAGGTTGAACAGGTTTCAGGTATCTAATAAGCGCCAAGATATCAAGGTGGATCAACAGCCATCAATCTCACCTTTCAGTTTGAAGGTGGTGGGTTTAAGTCTTACTCCAAAAAGTTAAGCATAAAATTTAGTCCACTCTTTGTTCGAGCAAAATAGTAAAGATGGTGCATGGTTCGATGTTTCATCTTCTGGATGAGGTGTCCAACCGAGGTCTCTCAGCTGAAGACAGAAGTTTCAATGCCAGTAACTTGAAGAAGAGCAGAGGAATTCTCACTGGTGTATTGGGAAGGCTGAAGTCATATTTAATTGGAGAAATTATCTGCTCGTTCGATATTTGATGTTGGGTATACAGTCTGGTCATTGAGAGACAATGGCTGGGTTGAGAGAGATGGTGTTGACCTCGAGCTGTGTCTCATCCCCATATAAGTGGAAACTGACTATGTGTTTTGGATGATATATACTGACCACAGGAAGACCCCAATAAATATAGTAACTGACCCCAGACAGAGCCTAATGAATATAGTACTTATACTAGACATACCATGATCGAAAAAGGGACTGATGCTAGACAGATACTAATCAATAAAGGAACTGATTCTAGACAGATACCAATCAATATGGTAACTGACCCAGGACAGATCCCACTTCGTGTTGTAACAAACATCAGTTAGATCCAAATTAAGATTGTAACTGAGCCAAGGCAGACACAAATCAATGTGGTAACTCTCCCTAAAAAGACCTGAATCACTATAATAAGTAACTCTGGACAGATATTAATCAATACAGTAACTGACGCGGAGTTTTATGATGCAGCTGAGATTAATTGTT
Source organism: Scyliorhinus torazame (assembly GCF_047496885.1). Taxonomy (NCBI): domain Eukaryota; kingdom Metazoa; phylum Chordata; class Chondrichthyes; order Carcharhiniformes; family Scyliorhinidae; genus Scyliorhinus; species Scyliorhinus torazame. Next base: position 14,838,926 of record NC_092714.1, on the reverse strand, counting down.
GCACAATCCAAATCTCAAAGAGAAATTTGCTCCACATATCACAGCATTTTTATGCATTCGCACAATGAGAAGAAAAGTCATTGAATTTAATGACCACAGATTCCCGTAACACTTTAGGAATTTTAAATATTAAATTAAAACAATTATTAAGAGAAGAAAGGGAAATGAAGGTGCACAAGTTTACAGGTACAGCTTACAATTAAAATTGCTTCACAGAGCATTCCTCAAAAGAATCTCATTTAGTTAGACACACAGGTAGACATCCTCTTGGCAACATTCCCTTATAGATGTTTAATTACAAATCCCCAGTAATATTACCACAGTACAAACACGCTGTTGCTGTAGGAGAGGTATATCACAGGACTTTGCAGACTCGCTTCCACTCTGCTGTGGAATCTCAAGAAACTTTATCTTCACAGCTCTTTTCCCAACACCGAACGTCACCCCAGGAGGCATGACACACCCAGTCCCAACACAGCTCAACATCTCTCCTCAAATATCTATTTTCTCTTTCATCCACAATTCCATTACCTTTAGGCCCTCTTTGTAACTAAACTTTCACAAAATATAAATGTCTCTCATGTTTTCCCCATTGCTTGACTTTTGGGTCAGATAAGATTCAGTAATGTTGCCCTGTTTATTTATTTTTCCAAGTGGTAAAATCTATTACTCCCCTTTGAAATTTAACAGCTGAAAATCCAAATACTTACCTTTCTCCGAAGGCAAATTCTACTGACTGCTGGTTTACTTGTAGGACATTCACTTGGCTATGTCTATTTCATTCCCATGTGTTTAACAACTACACTGCATTCATATCTCAAACCTTACCAGATAATCAGTCCCAGTTAATTCTAATAATTCATACAAAGACAGATCGACAGACCAACTACATAGAATAATGAAAGAGATCCCAAAAATATTTAAAATAATAACATTTCTCATCACAATGAGATAGACCAAAATCAATATAGTAACTGATCTGAGACAGCTCAGGATCAAAATAGAAACTGACACCAGATGGATACTAATAAATATTGTAACTGATCCAGACAGACACTAATCAATATATTAACTGATCAAAGACAGACACTCATCAAGATAGTAACTGATCAAAGACACACACTAATCAATATAGTAACTGACCCAAGACAGACACTAATCAATATAGTAACTGACCCCAGACAGACACTAATCAATATAGTAACTGACCCCAGACAGACACTAATCAATATAGTAACTGACCCCAGACAGACACTAATCAATATAGTAACTGACCCCAGGCAGACACTAATCAATATAGTAACTGACCCAAGACAGACACTAATGAATATAGTAACTGACGCCAGACAGACACTAATCAATATAGTAACTGACCCAAGACAGACACTAATCAAGATAGTAACTGAGCCCAGACAGACACTAATCAACAAGGTAACTGACTCAAGACAGGCACTAATCAATATAGTAACAGACCCCAGACAGACACTAATCAATATAGTAACTGACCCAAGACAGACACTAATCAATATAGTAACTGACCCAAGACAGACACTAATCAATATAGTAACTGAGCCCAGACAGACACTAATCAACATAGTAACTGATCCCAGACAGACACTAATCAATATAGTAAATGACCACAGACAGACACTAATCAATATAGTAACTGACCCAAGACAGACACTAATCAATATAGTAACTGAGCCCAGACAGACATTAATCAACATAGTAACTGATCCCAGACAGACACTAATCAATATAGTAAATGACCACAGACAGACACTAATCAATATAGTAACTGAGCCCAGACAGACACTAATCAATATAGTAACTGAGCCCAGACAGACACTAATCAATATAGTGACTGACCCCAGACAGACAATAATCAATATAGTAAATGAGCCCAGACAGACACTAATCAATATAGTAACTGAGCCCAGACAGACACTAATCAATATAGTAACTGAGCCCAGACAGACACTAATCAATATAGTGACTGACCCCAGACAGGCACTAATCAATATAGTACCTGACCCCAGACAGACATTAATCAATATAGTGACTGACCCCAGACAGACACTAATCAATATAGTAAATGAGCCCAGACAGACACTAATCAATATAGTAACTGAGCCCAGACAGACACTAATCAATATAGTGACTGACCCCAGACAGACACTAATCAATATAGTAAATGAGCCCAGACAGACACTAATCAATGTAGTAACTGAGCCCAGACAGACACTAATCAATATAGTAACTGAGCCCAGACAGACACTAATCAATATAGTAACTGAGCCAAGACAGGCACTAATCAATATAGTAACTGACGCCAGACAGACATAATCAATATAGTAACTGAGCCCAGACAGACACAAATCAATATAGTAACTGACCCCAGACAGACACTAATCAATATAGTAACTGACCACAGACAGACATTAATCAATATAGTAACTGATCCCAGACAGGCACTAATCAATATAGTAACTGACCCCAGACAGACACTAATCAATATAGTATCTGAGCCCAGACAGACACTAATCAATATAGTAACTGACCCCAGACAGACACTAATCAATATAGTAACTGAGCCCAGACACTAATCAATTTAGTAACTGACCATATACAGACACTAATCAATATAGTAACTGAGCCCAGACAGACACTAATCAATATAGTAACTGAACCCAGACAGACACTAATCAATATAGTAATGAGCCCAGACAGACACTAATCAATATAGTAACTGAGCCCAGACAGACACAAATCAATATAGTAACTGACCCCAGACAGACACTAATCAATATAGTAACTGAGCCCAGACAGACACTAATCAATATAGTAACTGAGCCCAGACAGACACTAATCAATATAGTAACTGAACCCAGACAGACACTAATCAATATAGTAACTGAGCCCAGACAGACACTAATCAATATAGTAACTGAGCCCAGACAGACACTAATCAATTTAGTAACTGACCCCAGACAGACACTAATCAAGATAGTAACTGAGCCCAGACAGACACTAACAATATAGTAACTGAGCCCAGACAGACACTAATCAATATAGTAACTGACCCCAGACAGACACTAATCAACAAGGTAACTGACTCCAGACAGGCACTAATCAATATAGTAACAGACCCCAGACAGACACTAATCAATATAGTAACTGACCCAAGACAGACACTAATCAATATAGTAACTGACCCAAGACAGACACTAATCAATATAGTAACTGACGCCAGACAGACACTAATCAATATAGTAACTGACCCCAGACAGACACTAATCAATATAGTAACTGACACTAAACAGGCACAAATCAATATAGTGACAGATCACAGACAAACGCTAATCAATATAGTTCGTAACAGACCTTAGACAGAAACTATTCAAGATAGTCTGTGATCCCAGACAGACAGTAATCAATATGGTAACTGACTCCAGTCAGACGCTAATCAAGATAGTACGTGATCCCAGACAGACAGTAATCAATATAGTAACTGACTCCAGTCAGACACTAATCAATACAGTAATTGACTCCAGACAGACACTAAGCAATATAGTAACTGACCGCAGACAGACACTAATCAATATAGTAACTGACCCCAGACAGACACTAATCAATATAGTTACTGATCCCAGACAGACACTAATCAATATAGTAACTGACCCCAGACAGACACTAATCAATATAGTAACTGACCCCAGACAGACACTAATCAATATAGTAACTGACCCCAAACAGACACTAATCAATATAGTAACTGACCCCAGACAGACACTAATCAATATAGTTACTGATCCCAGACAGACACTAATCAATATAGTAACTGACCTCAGACAGACACTAATCAATATAGTAACTGACCCCAAACAGACACTAATCAATATAGTAACTGACCTCAGACAGACACTAATCAATATAGTAACTGAGCCCAGACAGACACTCATCAATATAGTAACTGACCCCAGACAGACACTAATCAATATAGTATCTGTCCCAAGACAGACACTAAGCAATATAGTAACAGACCCCTGACAGGCACTAATCAATATAGTAACTGACCCAAGACAGACACGAATCAATATAGTAACTGATCCAAGACAGACACTAATCAATATAGTAACAGACCCCTGACAGGCACTAATCAATATAGTAACTGACCCAAGACAGACACGAATCAATATAGTAACTGACGCCAGACAGACACTAATCAATATAGTAACTGCCCCCAGACAGACACTAATCAATATAGTAACTGACCCCAGACAGACACTAATCAATATAGTAACTGACCCAAGACAGACACGAATCAATATAGTAACTGACGCCAGACAGACACTAATCAATATAGTAACTGACCCAAGACAGACACTAATCAATATAGTAACTGATCCCAGACAGACACTAATCAATATAGTAACTGAGCCCAGACAGACACTAATCAATATAGTAACTGACCCAAGACAGACACTAATCAATATAGTAACTGATCCCAGACAGACACTAATCAATATAGTAACTAAGCCCAGACAGACACTTATCAATATAGTAACTGACCCCAGACAGACACTAATCAATATAGTAACTGAGCCCAGACAGACACTAATCAATATAGTAACTGAGCCCAGACAGACACTAATCAATATAGTAACTGAGCCCAGACAGACACTAATCAATATAGTAACTGACGCCAGACAGACACTAATCAATATAGAAACTGACACAAGACAGACACTAATCAATATAGTAACTGAGCCCAGACAGACACTAATCAATATAGTAACTGAGCCCAGACAGACACTAATCAATATAGTAACTGATCCCAGACAGACACTAATCAATATAGTAACTAAGCCCAGACAGACACTTATCAATATAGTAACTGACCGCAGACAGACACTAATCAATATAGTAACTGAGCCCAGACAGACACTAATCAATATAGTAACTGAGCCCAGACAGACACTAATCAATATAGTAACTGAGCCCAGACAGACACTAATCAATATAGTAACTGACGCCAGACAGACACTAATCAATATAGAAACTGACCCAAGACAGACACTAATCAATATAGTAACTGAGCCCAGACAGACACTAATCAATATAGTAACTGAGCCCAGACAGACACTAATCAATATAGTAACTGACCCAAGACAGACACTAATCAATATAGTAACTGACCCAAGACAGACACTAATCAATATAGTAACTGAGCCCACACAGGCACTAATCAATATAGTAACTGACCCAAGACAGACACTAATCAATATAGTAACTGAGCCCAGACAGACACTAATCAACATAGTAACTGATCCCAGACAGACACTAATCAATATAGTAAATGACCACAGACAGACACTAATCAATATAGTAACTGAGCCCAGACAGACACTAATCAATATAGTAACTGAGCCCAGACAGACACTAATCAATATAGTGACTGACCCCAGACAGACACTAATCAATATAGTAACTGAGCCCAGACAGACACTAATCAATATAGTAACTGAGCCCAGACAGAAACTAATCAATATAGTAACTGAGCCCAGACAGACACTAATCAATATAGTGACTGACCCCAGACAGACACTAATCAATATAGTAACTGACCCAAGACAGGCACTAATCAATATAGTAACTGACGCCAGACAGACACTAATCAATATAGTAACTGAGCCCAGACAGACACAAATCAATATAGTAACTGACCCCAGACAGACACTAATCAGTATAGTAACTGAGCCCAGACAGACACTAATCAATATAGTAACTGACCCAAGACAGACACTAATCAATATAGTAACTGACCCCAGACAGACACTAATCAATATAGTAACTGACCCAAGACAGACACTAATCAATATAGTAACTGAGCCCAGACAGACACTAATCAATATAGTAACTGACCCCAGACAGACACTAATCAATATAGTAACTGAGCCCAGACAGACACTAATCAATATAGTAACTGAGCCCAGACAGACACTAATCAATTTAGTAACTGACCCCAGACAGACACTAATCAAGATAGTAACTGAGCCCAGACAGACACTAACAATATAGTAACTGAGCCCAGACAGACACTAATCAATATAGTAACTGACCCCAGACAGACACTAATCAACAAGGTAACTGACTCCAGACAGGCACTAATCAATATAGTAACAGACCCCAGACAGACACTAATCAATATAGTAACTGACCCAAGACAGACACTAATCAATATAGTAACTGACCCAAGACAGACACTAATCAATATAGTAACTGACGCCAGACAGACACTAATCAATATAGTAACTGATCCCAGACAGACACTAATCAATATAGTAACTGACCCCAGACAGACACTAATCAATATAGTAACTGACCCCAGACAGACACTAATCAATATAGTAACTGACCCCAGACAGACACTAATCAATATAGTAACTGACCCAAGACAGACACTAATCAATATAGTAACTGACGCCAGACAGACACTAATCAATATAGTAACTGAGCCCAGACAGACACTAATCAAGATAGTAACTGAGCCCAGACAGACACTAATCAACAAGGTAACTGACTCCAGACAGGCACTAATCAATATAGTAACAGACCCCGGACAGACACTAATCAATATAGTAACTGACCCCAGACAGACATTAATCAATATAGTAACTGACCCAAGACAGACACTAATCAATATAGTAACTGAGCCCAGACAGACACTAATCAACATAGTAACTGATCCCAGACAGACACTAATCAATATAGTAAATGACCACAGACAGACACTAATCAATATAGTAACTGAGCCCAGACAGACACTAATCAATATAGTAACTGAGCCCAGACAGACACTAATCAATATAGTGACTGACCCCAGACAGACACTAATCAATATAGTAACTGAGCCCAGACAGACACTAATCAATATATTAACTGAGCCCAGACAGACACTAATCAATATAGTAACTGAGCCCAGACAGACACTAATCAATATAGTGACTGACCCCAGACAGGCACTAATCAATATAGTAACTGACCCAAGACAGACACTAATCAATATAGTAACTGAGCCCAGACAGACACTAATCAACATAGTAACTGATCCCAGACAGACACTAATCAATATAGTAAATGACCACAGACAGACACTAATCAATATAGTAACTGAGCCCAGACAGACACTAATCAATATAGTAACTGAGCCCAGACAGACACTAATCAATATAGTGACTGACCCCAGACAGACACTAATCAATATAGTAACTGAGCCCAGACAGACACTAATCAATATAGTAACTGAGCCCAGACAGAAACTAATCAATATAGTAACTGAGCCCAGACAGACACTAATCAATATAGTGACTGACCCCAGACAGACACTAATCAATATAGTAACTGACCCAAGACAGGCACTAATCAATATAGTAACTGACGCCAGACAGACACTAATCAATATAGTAACTGAGCCCAGACAGACACAAATCAATATAGTAACTGACCCCAGACAGACACTAATCAGTATAGTAACTGAGCCCAGACAGACACTAATCAATATAGTAACTGACCCAAGACAGACACTAATCAATATAGTAACTGACCCCAGACAGACACTAATCAATATAGTAACTGACCCAAGACAGACACTAATCAATATAGTAACTGAGCCCAGACAGACACTAATCAATATAGTAACTGACCCCAGACAGACACTAATCAATATAGTAACTGAGCCCAGACAGACACTAATCAATATAGTAACTGAGCCCAGACAGACACTAATCAATTTAGTAACTGACCCCAGACAGACACTAATCAAGATAGTAACTGAGCCCAGACAGACACTAACAATATAGTAACTGAGCCCAGACAGACACTAATCAATATAGTAACTGACCCCAGACAGACACTAATCAACAAGGTAACTGACTCCAGACAGGCACTAATCAATATAGTAACAGACCCCAGACAGACACTAATCAATATAGTAACTGACCCAAGACAGACACTAATCAATATAGTAACTGACCCAAGACAGACACTAATCAATATAGTAACTGACGCCAGACAGACACTAATCAATATAGTAACTGATCCCAGACAGACACTAATCAATATAGTAACTGACCCCAGACAGACACTAATCAATATAGTAACTGACACTAAACAGGCACAAATCAATATAGTGACAGATCACAGACAAACACTAATCAATATAGTTCGTAACAGACCTTAGACAGAAAATATTCAAGATAGTCTGTGATCCCAGACAGGCACTAATCAATATAGTAACTGACCCCAGACAGACACTAATCAATATAGTAACTGACCCCAGACAGACACTAATCAATATAGTAACTGACCCCAGACAGACACTAATCAATATAGTAACTGACCCAAGACAGACACTAATCAATATAGTAACTGACGCCAGACAGACACTAATCAATATAGTAACTGAGCCCAGACAGACACTAATCAAGATAGTAACTGAGCCCAGACAGACACTAATCAACAAGGTAACTGACTCCAGACAGGCACTAATCAATATAGTAACAGACCCCAGACAGACACTAATCAATATAGTAACTGACCCCAGACAGACATTAATCAATATAGTAACTGACCCAAGACAGACACTAATCAATATAGTAACTGAGCCCAGACAGACACTAATCAACATAGTAACTGATCCCAGACAGACACTAATCAATATAGTAAATGACCACAGACAGACACTAATCAATATAGTAACTGAGCCCAGACAGACACTAATCAATATAGTAACTGAGCCCAGACAGACACTAATCAATATAGTGACTGACCCCAGACAGACACTAATCAATATAGTAACTGAGCCCAGACAGACACTAATCAGTAGAGTAACTGAGCCCAGACAGACACTAATCAATATAGTAACTGAGCCCAGACAGACACTAATCAATATAGTGACTGACCCCAGACAGACACTAATCAATATAGTAACTGACCCAAGACAGGCACTAATCAATATAGTAACTGACGCCAGACAGACACTAATCAATATAGTAACTGAGCCCAGACAGACACAAATCAATATAGTAACTGACCCCAGACAGACACTAATCAATATAGTAACTGAGCCCAGACAGACACTAATCAATATAGTAACTGACCCCAGACAGACACTAATCAATATAGTAACTGAGCCCAGACAGACACTAATCAATATAGTAACTGAGCCCAGACAGACACTAATCAATTTAGTAACTGACCCCAGACAGACACTAATCAAGATAGTAACTGAGCCCAGACAGACACTAACAATATAGTAACTGAGCCCAGACAGACACTAATCAATATAGTAACCGACCCCAGACAGACACTAATCAACAAGGTAACTGACTCCAGACAGGCACTAATCAATATAGTAACAGACCCCAGACAGACACTAATCAATATAGTAACTGACCCAAGACAGACACTAATCAATATAGTAACTGACGCCAGACAGACACTAATCAATATAGTAACTGACCCCAGACAGACACTAATCAATATAGTAACTGACACTAAACAGGCACAAATCAATATAGTGACAGATCACAGACAAACACTAATCAATATAGTTCGTAACAGACCTTAGACAGAAACTATTCAAGATAGTCTGTGATCCCAGACAGACAATAATCAATATGGTAACTGACTCCAGTCAGACGCTAATCAAGATAGTACGTGATCCCAGACAGACAGTAATCAATATAGTAACTGACTCCAGTCAGACACTAATCAATACAGTAATTGACTCCAGACAGACACTAAGCAATATAGTAACTGACCGCAGACAGACACTAATCAATATAGTAACTGACCCCAGACAGACACTAATCAATATAGTTACTGATCCCAGACAGAAACTAATCAATATAGTAACTGACCTCAGACAGACACTAATCAATATAGTAACTGACCCCAAACAGACACTAATCAATATAGTAACTGACCCCAGACAGACACTAATCAATATAGTAACTGAGCCCAGACAGACACTCATCAATATAGTAACTGACCCCAGACAGACACTAATCAATATAGTATCTGTCCCAAGACAGACACTAAGCAATATAGTAACTGACCCCAGACAGACACTAATCAATATAGTTACTGATCCCAGACAGACACTAATCAATATAGTAACTGACCTCAGACAGACACTAATCAATATAGTAACTGACCCCAAACAGACACTAATCAATATAGTAACTGACCCCAGACAGACACTAATCAATATAGTAACTGAGCCCAGACAGACACTCATCAATATAGTAACTGACCCCAGACAGACACTAATCAATATAGTATCTGTCCCAAGACAGACACTAAGCAATATAGTAACTGACCTCAGACAGGCACTAATCAATATAGTAACTGACCCAAGACAGACACTAATCAATATAGTAACTGATCCAAGACAGACACTAATCAATATAGTAACAGACCCCTGACAGGCACTAATCAATATAGTAACTGACCCAAGACAGACACGAATCAATATAGTAACTGACACCAGACAGACACTAATCAATATAGTAACTGCCCCCAGACAGACACTAATCAATATAGTAACTGACCCCAGACAGACACTAATCAATATAGTAACTGACCCAAGACAGACACGAATCAATATAGTAACTGACGCCAGACAGACACTAATCAATATAGTAACTGACCCAAGACAGACACTAATCAATATAGTAACTGATCCCAGACAGACACTAATCTATATAGTAACTGAGCCCAGACAGACACTAATCAATATAGTAACTGACCCAAGACAGACACTAATCAACATAGTAACGGATCCCAGACAGACACTAATCAATATAGTAACTAAGCCCAGACAGACACTTATCAATATAGTAACTGACCCCAGACAGACACTAATCAATATAGTAACTGAGCCCAGACAGACACTAATCAATATAGTAACTGAGCCCAGACAGACACTAATCAATATAGTAACTGAGCCCAGACAGACACTAATCAATATAGTAACTGACGCCAGACAGACACTAATCAATATAGAAACTGACCCAAGACAGACACTAATCAATATAGTAACTGAGCCCAGACAGACACTAATCAATATAGTAACTGAGCCCAGACAGACACTAATCAATATAGTAACTGACCCAAGACAGATACTAATCAATATAGTAACTGACCCCAGACAGGCACTAATCAATATAGTAACTGACCCAAGACAGACACTAATCAATATAGTAACTGAGCCCAGACAGACACTAATCAACATAGTAACTGATCCCAGACAGACACTAATCAATATAGTAAATGACCACAGACAGACACTAATCAATATAGTAACTGAGCCCAGACAGACACTAATCAATATAGTAACTGAGCCCAGACAGACACTAATCAATATAGTGACTGACCCCAGACAGACACTAATCAATATAGTAACTGAGCCCAGACAGACACTAATCAATATAGTGACTGAGCCCAGACAGAAACTAATCAATATAGTAACTGAGCCCAGAAAGACACTAATCAATATAGTGACTGACCCCAGACAGACATTAATCAATATAGTAACTGACCCAAGACAGGCACTAATCAATATAGTAACTGACGCCAGACAGACACTAATCAATATAGTAACTGAGCCCAGACAGACACTAATCAATATAGTAACTGACCCCAGACAGACACTAATCAGTATAGTAACTGAGCCCAGACAGACACTAATCAATATAGTAACTGACCCCAGACAGACACTAATCAATATAGTAACTGAGCCCAGACAGACACTAATCAATATAGTAACTGAGCCCAGACAGACACTAATCAATTTAGTAACTGACCCCAGACAGACACTAATCAAGATAGTAACTGAGCCCAGACAGACACTAACAAGATAGTAACTGAGCCCAGACAGACACTAATCAATATAGTAACTGACCCCAGACAGACACTAATTAACAAGGTAACTGACTCCAGACAGGCACTAATCAATATAGTAACAGACCCCAGACAGACACTAATCAATATAGTAACTGACGCCAGACAGACACTAATCAATATAGTAACTGAGCCCAGACAGACACTAATCAATATAGTAACAGACCCCAGACAGACACTAATCAATATAGTAACTGACGCCAGACAGACACTAATCAATATAGTAACTGACCCCAGACAGACACTAATCAATATAGTAACTGACACTAAACAGGCACAAATCAATATAGTGACAGATCACAGACAAACACTAATCAATATAGTTCGTAACAGACCTGAGACAGAAACTATTCAAGATAGTCTGTGATCCCAGACAGACAGTAATCAATATGGTAACTGACTCCAGTCACACGCTAATCAAGATAGTACGTGATCCCAGACAGACAGTAATCAATATAGTAACTGACTCCAGTCAGACTCTAATCAATACAGTAATTGACTCCAGACAGACACTAAGCAATATAGTAACTGACCCCAGACAGACACTAATCAATCTAGTTACTGATCCCAGACAGACACTAATCAATATAGTAACTGACCCCAGACAGACACTAATCAATATAGTAACTGACCCCAGACAGACACTAATCAATATAGTAACTGACCCCAAACTGACACTAATCAATATAGTAACTGACCCCAGACAGACACTAATCAATATAGTTACTGATCCCAGACAGACACTAATCAATATAGTAACTGACCCCAGACAGACACTAATCAAAATAGTAACTGAGCCCAGACAGACACTCATCAATATAGTAACTGACCGCAGACAGACACTAATCAATATAGTATCTGTCCCAAGACAGACACTAAGCAATATAGTAACTGACCTCAGACAGGCACTAATCAATATAGTAACTGACCCAAGACAGACACTAATCAATATAGTAACTGATCCAAGACAGACACTAATCAATATAGTAACAGACCCCTGACAGACACTAATCAATATAGTAACTGACCCCAGACAGACACTAATCAATATAGTAACTGACCCAAGACAGACACGAATCAATATAGTAACTGATACCAGACAGACACTAATCAATATAGTAACTGACCCAAGACAGACACTAATCAATATAGTAACTGATCCCAGACAGACACTAATCAATATAGTAACTGAGCTCAGACAGACACTAATCAATATAGTAACTGACCCAAGACAGACACTAATCAATATAGTAACTGATCCCAGACAGACACTAATCAATATAGTAACTGAACCCAGACAGACACTAATCAATATAGTAACTGACCCCAGACAGACACTAATCAATATAGTAACTGAGCCCAGACAGACACTAATCAATATAGTAACTGAGCCCAGACAGACACTAATCAATATAGTAACTGAGCCCAGACAGACACTAATCAATATAGTAACTGACGCCAGACAGACACTAATCAATATAGAAACTGACCCAAGACAGACACTAATCAATATAGTAACTGAGCCCAGACAGACACTAATCAATATAGTAACTGAGCCCAGACAGACACTAATCAAAATAGTAAATGACCCAAGACAGACACTAATCAATATAGTAACTGACCCCAGACAGGCACTAATCAATATAGTAACTGACCCAAGACAGACACTAATCAATATAGTAACTGACCCCAGACAGACACTAATCAATATAGTAACTGAGCCCAGACAGACACTAATCAATATAGTAACTGAGCCCAGACAGACACTAATCAATATAGTAACTGAACCAAGACAGACACTAATCAATATAGTAACTTACCCCAGACAGACACTAATCAATATAGTAACTGAGCCCAGACAGACACTAATCAATATAGTAACTGACCCAAGACAGACACTAATCAATATAGTAACTGATCCCAGACAGACACTAATCAATATAGTAACTGAGACCAGACAGACACTAATCAATATAGTACCTGACCCCAGACAGACACTAATCAATATAGTAACTGAGCCCAGACAGACACTAATCAATATAGTAACTGAGCCCAGACAGACACTAATCAATATAGTACCTGACCCCAGACAGACACCAATCAATATAGTAACTGAGCCCAGACAGACACTAATCAATATAGTAACTGAGCCCAGACAGACACTAATCAATATAGTAACTGACGCCAGACAGACACTAATCAATATAGTAACTGACCCAAGACAGACACTAATCAATATAGTAACTGAGCCCAGACAGACACTAATCAACATAGTAACTGAGCCCAGACAGACACTAATCAATATAGTAACTGACCCAAGACAGACACTAATCAATATAGTAACTGAGCCCAGACAGGCACTAATCAATATAGTAACTGACCCAAGACAGACACTAATCAATATAGTAACTGACCCCAGACAGACACTAATCAATATAGTAACTGAGCCCAGACAGACACTAATCAATATAGTAACTGAGCCCAGACAGACACTAATCAATATAGTAACTGACCCAAGACAGACACTAATCAATATAGTAACTGACCCCAGACAGGCACTAATCAATATAGTAACTGACCCAAGACAGACACTAATCAATATAGTAACTGACCCCAGACAGACACTAATCAATATAGTAACTGACCCAAGACAGACACTAATCAATATAGTAACTGAGCCCAGACAGACACTAATCAATATAGTAACTGAGCCCAGACAGACACTAATCAATATAGTAACTGACCCAAGACAGACACTAATCAATATAGTAACAGATCCCAGACAGACACTAATCAATATAGTAACTGACCCAAGACAGACACTAATCAATATAGTAACTGACCTCAGACTGATACTAATCAATATAGTAACTGACCCCAGACAGACACTAATCAATATAGTAACTGACCCAAGACAGACACTGATCAATATAGTAACTGATCCCAGACAGACACTAATCAATATAGTAACTGACCTCAGACTGATACTAATCAATATAGTAACTGACCCCAGACAGACACTAATCAATATAGTAACTGACCCAAGACAGACACTAATCAATATAGTAACAGATCCCAGACAGACACTAATCAATATAGTAACTGACCCAAGACAGACACTAATCAATATAGTAACTGACCTCAGACTGATACTAATCAATATAGTAACTGACCCCAGACAGACACTAATCAATATAGTAACTGACCCAAGACAGACACTAATCAATATAGTAACTGACCCCAGACAGACACTAATCAACAAGGTAACTGACCCCAGACAGACACTAATCAATATAGTAACTGATCCCAGACAGACACTAATCAATATAGTAACTGAACCCAGGCAGACACTAATCAATATAGTAACTGAGCCCAGACAGACACTAATCAATATAGTAACTGACCCAAGACAGACACTAATCAATATAGTAACTGACCCACGACAGACACTAATCAATATAGTAACTGACCCAAGACAGACACTAATCAATATAGTAACTGACACCAGACAGACACTCATCAATATAGTAACTGACCCCAGACAGACACTAATCAATATAGTAACTGAGCCCAGACAGACACTAATCAATGTAGTAACTGACCCCAGACAGGCACTAATCAATATAGTAACTGAGCCCAGACAGACACTAATCAATATAGTAACTGAACCCAGACAGACACCAATCAATATAGTAACTTACGCAAGACAGACACTAATCAATATAGTAACTGACACCAGACAGACACTCATCAATATAGTAACTGATCCCAGACAGACACTAATCAATATAGTAACTGAGCCCAGACAGACACTAATCAATATAGTAACTGACCCCAGACAGACACTCATCAATATAGTAACTGACCCAAGACAGACACTAATCAATATAGTAACTGATGCCAGACTGACACTCATCAATATAGTAACTGATCCCAGACAGACACTAATCAATATAGTAACTGAGCCCAGACAGACACTAATCAATATAGTAACTGACCCCAGACAGACATTCATCAATATAGTAACTGATCCCAGACAGACACTAATCAATATAGTAACTGACCCAAGACAGACACTAATCAATATAGTAACTGAGCCCAGGCAGACACTAATCAATATAGTAACTGAGCCCAGACAGACACTAATCAATATAGTAACTGAGCCCAGGCAGACACTAATCAATATAGTAACTGAGCCCAGGCAGACACTAATCAATATAGTAACTGACCACAGACAGACAGTAACCAATCTAGTCTGTGACTCCTGCCAAATGCAAATTAACTTGGGAATTCATCGTCCAGAACAATTTCAACACAAAAACTGACTCCAGACAGACACTCATCAATATAGTAACTGAGCCCAGGCAGACACTAATAATATAGTAACTGACCCCAGACAGACACTAATCAATATAGTAACTGACCCCAGACA
The DNA here is from genome assembly GCF_047496885.1 of Scyliorhinus torazame. Classification (NCBI taxonomy): domain Eukaryota; kingdom Metazoa; phylum Chordata; class Chondrichthyes; order Carcharhiniformes; family Scyliorhinidae; genus Scyliorhinus; species Scyliorhinus torazame. The sequence goes on along the minus strand of NC_092714.1, from coordinate 14,822,527 downwards.
GACACTAATCAATATAGTAACTTACCCCAGACAGACACTAATCAATATAGTAACTGAACCAAGACAGACACTAATCAATATAGTAACTTACCCCAGACAGACACTAATCAATATAGTAACTGAGCCCAGACAGACACTAAACAATATAGTAACTGACCCAAGACAGACACTAATCAATATAGTAACTGATCCCAGACAGACACTAATCAATATAGTAACTGAGACCAGACAGACACTAATCAATATAGTACCTGACCCCAGACAGACACTAATCAATATAGTAACTGAGCCCAGACAGACACTAATCAATATAGTAACTGAGCCCAGACAGACACTAATCAATATAGTACCTGACCCCAGACAGTCACCAATCAATATAGTAACTGAGCCCAGACAGGCACTAATCAATATAGTAACTGAGCCCAGACAGACACTAATCAATATAGTAACTGAGCCCAGACAGACACTAATCAATATAGTAACTGACGCCAGACAGACACTAATCAATATAGTAACTGAGCCCAGACAGATACTAATCAATATAGTAACTGTCCCAAGACAGACACTAATCAATATAGTAACTGAGCCCAGACAGGCACTAATCAATATAGTAACTGACCCAAGACAGACACTAATCAATATAGTAACTGACCCCAGACAGACCCAATCAATATAGTAACTGAGCCCAGACAGACACTAATCAATATAGTAACTGAGCCCAGACAGACACTAATCAATATAGTAACTGACCCAAGACAGACACTAATCAATATAGTAACTGACCCCAGACAGGCACTGATCAATATAGTAACTGACCCAAGACAGACACTAATCAATATAGTAACTGAGCCCAGACAGACACTAATCAATTTAGTAACTGAGCCCAGACAGACACTAATCAATATAGTAAGTGACCCAAGACAGACACTAATCAATATAGTAACTGACCCACGACAGACACTAATCAATATAATAACTTACCCAAGACAGACACTAATCAATATAGTAACTGACACCAGACAGACACTCATCAATATAGTAACTGCCCCCAGACAGGCACTAATCAATATAGTAACTGATCCCAGGCAGACACTAATCAATACAGTAACTGAGCCCAGACAGACACTAATCAATATAGTAAGTGACCCAAGACAGACACTAATCAATATAGTAACTGACCCACGACAGACACTAATCAATATAATAACTGACCCAAGACAGACACTAATCAATATAATAACTGACCCAAGACAGAATCAATATAGTAACTGACCTCAGACTGATACTAATCAATATAGTAACTGACCCAAGACAGACACTGATCAATATAGTAACTGATCCCAGGCAGACACTAATCAATATAGTAACTGAGCCCAGACAGACACTAATCAATATAGTAAGTGACCCAAGACAGACACTAATCAATATAGTAACTGACCCACGACAGACACTAATCAATATAATAACTGACCCAAGACAGACACTAATCAATATAGTAACTGACACCAGACAGACACTCATCAATATAGTAACTGATCCCAGACAGACACTAATCAATATAGTAACTGAGCCCAGACAGACACTAATCAATGTAGTAACTGACCCCAGACAGGCACTAATCAATATAGTAACTGAGCCCAGACAGACACTAATCAATATAGTAACTGAACCCAGACAGACACCAATCAATATAGTAACTTACGCAAGACAGACACTAATCAATATAGTAACTGAGCCCAGACAGACACTCATCAATATAGTAACTGATCCCAGACAGACACTAATCAATATAGTAACTGAGCCCAGACAGACACTAATCAATATAGTAACTGACCCCAGACAGACACTCATCAATATAGTAACTGATCCAAGACAGACACTAATCAATATAGTAACTGATGCCAGACAGACACTAATCAATATAGTAACTGAGCCCAGACAGACACTAATCAATATAGTAACTGAGCCCAGACAGACACTAATCAATATAGTAACTGACCCCAGACAGACACTCATCAATATAGTAACTGATCCAAGACAGACACTAATCAATATAGTAACTGATGCCAGACAGACACTAATCAATATAGTAACTGACCCCAGACAGACACTCATCAATATAGTAACTGACCCAAGACAGACACTAATCAATATAGTAACTGATGCCAGACAGACACTAATCAATATAGTAACTGATCCCAGACAGACACTAATCAATATAGTAACTGAGCCCAGACAGACACTAATCAATATAGTAACTGACCCCAGACAGACACTCATCAATATAGTAACTGACCCAAGACAGACACTAATCAATATAGTAACTGATGCCAGACAGACACTAATCAATATAGTAACTGACCCCAGACAGACATTCATCAATATAGTAACTGAGCCCAGACAGACACTAATCAATATAGTAACTGATCCCAGACAGACACTAATCAATCTAGCAACTGAGCCCAGGCAGACACTAATCAATATAGTAACTGACGCCAGACAGACACTAATAAATATAGTAACTGATCCCAGACAGACACTAATCAATATAGTAACTGATCCCAGACAGACACTAATCAATCTAGTAACTGAGCCCAGGCAGACACTAATCAATATAGTAACTGACCACAGACAGACAGTAATCAATATAGTAACTGACCCCAGACAGACACTAATCAATATAGTAACTGACCCCAGACAGACACTAATCAATATAGTAACTGATCCCAGACAGACACTAATCAATCTAGTAACTGAGCCCAGGCAGACACTAATCAATATAGTAACTGACCACAGACAGACAGTAATCAATATAGTAACTGACCCCAGACAGACACTAATCAATATAGTAACTGACCCCAGACAGACACTAATCAATATAGTAACTGATCCCAGACAGACACTAATCAATCTAGTAACTGAGCCCAGGCAGACACTAATCAATATAGTAACTGACCACAGACAGACAGTAATCAATATAGTAACTGAGCCCAGGCAGACACTAATCAATATAGTAACTGACCCCAGACAGACACTAATCAATATAGTAACTGACCACAGACAGACAGTAACCAATCTAGTCTGTGACTCCTGCCAAATGCAAATTAACTTGGGAATTCATCGTCCAGAACAATTTCAACACAAACACTGACTCCAGACAGACACTCATCAATATAGTAACTGAGCCCAGGCAGACACTAATAATATAGTAACTGACCCCAGAGAGACATTAATCAATCTAGTTAGTGATTCCAGACAGACATTAATCAATCTAGTTACTGATCCCAGACAGGCACTGATCAATATAGTAACTGAGCCCAGACAGACAATAATTAATATAGTAACTGGCCCCAGACAGGCACTAATCAATATAGTAACTGACCCCAGACAGACACTAATCAATATAGTAACTGAGCCCAACAGACACTAATCAATATAGTAACTGACCCCAGACAGACACTAATCAATATAGTTACTGATCCCAGACAGGCAATAATCAATATAGTAACTGACCCCAGACAGACACTAATCAATATAGTAACTGAGCCCAACAGACACTAATCAATATAGTAACTGACCCAAGCCAGACACTAACCAATATAGTAACTGACCCCAGACAGACACTAATCAACAAGGTAACTGACCCCAGACAGGCACTAATCAATATAGTAACTGACCCCAGACAGACACCAATCAATATAGTAACTGTCCCCAGACAGACACTAATCAATATAGTAACTGACCCAAGCCAGACACTAATAAATATAGTAACTGACCCCAGACAGACACTAATCAACAAGGTAACTGACCCCAGACAGGCACTAATCAATATGGTAACTGAGCCCAGACAGACACTAATCAATATAGTAACTGACCCAAGCCAGACACTAATCAATATAGTAACTGACCCAAGACAGACACTAATCAATATAGTAGCTGACCCAAGACAGACACTAATCAATATAGTAACTGACCCCAGACAGACACTAATCAATATAGTAACTGAGTCCAGACAGACAATAATCAATATAGTAACTGACCCCAGACAGACACTAATCAATATAGTAACTGAGCCCAGACAGACACTAATCAATATAGTTACTGACCCCAGACAGACATTAATCAATCTAGTTACTGGTTCCAGACAGACAGTAATCAATATAGTAACTGATCCCAGACAGACACTAATCAATATAGTAACTGAGTCCAGACAGACAATAATCAATATAGTAACTGACCCCAGACAGACACTAATCAATATAGTAACTGAGCCCAGACAGACACTAATCAATATAGTTTCTGACCCCAGACAGACATTAATCAATCTAGTTACTGGTTCCAGACAGACACTAATCAATATAGTTACTGATCCCAGACAGACACTAATCAATATAGTAACTGATCCCAGACAGACACTAATCAATATAGTTACTGATCCCAGACAGGCACTAATCAATATAGTAACTGAGCCCAGACAGACACTAATCAATATAGTAACTGATCCCAGACAGACACTAATCAATATAGTAACTGAGCCCAGACAGACACTAATCAATATAGTAACAGACCCCAGACAGACACTAATCAATATAGTAACTGAGCCCAGACAGACACTAATCAATATAGTAACTGAGCCCAGACAGACACTAATCAATATAGTAACTGATCCCAGACAGACACTAATCAATATAGTTACTGATCCCAGACAGGCACTAATCAATATAGTAACTGAGCCCAGACAGACACTAATCAATATAGTAACTGATCCCAGACAGACACTAATCAATATAGTTACTGATCCCAGACAGGCACTAATCAATATAGTAACTGAGCCCAGACAGACACTAATCAATATAGTAACTGATCCCAGACAGACACTAATCAATATAGTAACTGAGCCCAGACAGACACTAATCAATATAGTAACAGACCCCAGACAGACACTAATCAATATAGTAACTGAGCCCAGACAGACACTAATCAATATAGTAACTGACCCCAGACAGACACTAATCAATATAGTAACTGAGCCCAGACAGACACTAATCAATATAGTAACAGACCCCAGACAGACACTAATCAATATAGTAACTGAGCCCAGACAGACACTAATCAATATTGTAACTGACCCCAGACAGACACTAATCAATATAGTTACTGATCCCAGACAGGCACTAATCAATATAGTAACTGAGCCCAGACAGACACTAATCAATATAGTAACTGATCCCAGACAGACACTAATCAATATAGTAACTGACCCCAGACAGACACTAATCAATATAGTAACTGACCCCAGACAGACACTAATCAATATAGTATCTGAGCCCAGACAGACACTAATCAATGTAGTAACTGAGCCCAGACAGGCACTAATCAATATAGTAACTGAGCCCAGACAGACACTAATCAATATAGTAACTGAGCCCAGACAGACACTAATCAATATAGTAACTGAGCTCAGTCAGACACTAATCAATGTAGTAACTGACCCCAGACAGACACTAATCAATATAGTTACTGATCCCAGACAGGCACTAATCAATAATGTAACTGAGCCCAGTCAGACACTAATCAATATAGTAACTGACCCAAGACAGACACTAATCAATATAGTAACTGACGCCAGACAGACACTAATCAATATAGTAACTGAGCCCAGACAGACACTAATCAATGTAGTAACTGACCCCAGACAGGCACTAATCAATACAGTAACTGAGCCCAGACAGACACTAATCAATATAGTAACTGAGCCCAGACAGACACTAATCAATATAGTAACTGAGCCCAGACAGACACTAATCAATGTTGTAACTGACCCCACACAGGCACTAATCAATGTAGTAACTGACCCCAGACAGGCACTAATCAATATAGTAACTGAGCCCAGACAGACACTAATCAATGTAGTAACTGATCGCAGAGAAACATTAATCAATATAGTAACTGAGCCCAGACAGACACTAATCAATGTAGTAACTGATCGCAGAGAGACATTAATCAATATAGTAACTGATCAAAGACAGACACTTATCAAGATAGTAACTGATCGCAGAGAGACATTAATCAATACAGCAACTTGTGGTGTTGGGTGTTCTAACACACAGAAGAGCCAACACAGTTGCATATGGTACAACACTTGTTTATTTAAACTCACTATTTACAACTTGGTCTTTGCACTCTGCACGTGGGGGGCTCCCTGCTTGTGGTGTTTCAACAGCTCTTTCATGCTTCCTTCTCCCCAGACCTACTGACCTCCAGGTGTCGTGCTCGTGCTTTTTATGTGGTTGGTGTTCTTGTCTGTGATTGGTTGTGGTGTTGTGTACTCTGATTTGCCTGTTAGTGTGTCCATCATGATGTGTGTGTTTGAATATCATGACATCCCCCCTTTTTACAAAGATATGTGCCTACGTGGTAATAAATATGATCGTGACGTGAGTGCATCTAAGAGTGTGTGTGTGTCGTGTGCAGCATGTGTCTATGACGGAACTATGTACATGGGGCGATGTCGAGTGCGTCACATGAATCCAGTTGTACCATAACATAACAGAATTTCGAACGAGAGAAGAAGAAAAAAAATTTTGAACAGTTGTCCAGTCAGACGACATCTGGAACGATAAACAACAACAGGTTATCATGTAAAATTGTCCAACTTATTAAACATATGAACTGTATTATAAGTCCATTCTAATGGGTTTGCGACGAATTCGGGTTGACCGCCTTAAGGGTGGATCAAGAACCACCGGCTGCTGTGCAGGCATGGCCATGGGTGGCGATGGAAAGGGCGTGATGTGCGGCAGCTCCACAAAGTCATCCTCGGAAGCCTGTTGAGGATCTGGCGTGTTGTGTGGCTGTGAACGTGGAAGTCGGCGAAGGGCGCGCCGATTGCGGCGACGCACGGAACCATCCGGCATGCGAACCAGGAACGAGCGGGGAGCCACTTGTCGGAGGACTTCGGCCGGTGCTGACCAGCCACCATACGGTTGATGGACGCGTACTTTGTCTCCGGAGGACAGGGGGGGCAGGTCCGTCGCTCGTGTGTCGTACCGACCTTTCTGGCGATCACGCTGCAGTTGCATGTCCCGAAGAACCGCCTCATGGTCTGTTGTCGGTGCCAGGACGGAAGGTACCGTCGTCCTGAGGGAGCGACCCATTAGTAGCTGCGCTGGCGAGAGGCCCGTGGATAACGGGGCCGATCGATAGGCCAGCAAGGCAAGGTTAAAGTCCGATCCGGCATCAGCCGCCTTGCACAGGAGCCGCTTTGCGATGTGGACACCCTTTTCAGCCTTCCCGTTCGATTGTGGATGCAGAGGGCTGGATGTCACATGAGTGAAACCATATGCTGCGGCAAAGGACGACCATTCACGGCTGGCAAAACAAGGTCCATTGTCTGACATGACAGTCCTTGGAATGCCATGGCGAGCAAACGTTTCCTTGCAGGCCCCAATGACTGCGGACGACGTCAGATCATGGAGAGGCATGACTTCCGGGTAGTTTGAGAAGTAGTCTATAATAACAATGTAATCTCTGCCGAGCGCGTGAAATAGGTCAACACCCACCTTCGCCCAGGGGGACGTCACCATCTCGTGTGGTAGAAGTGTTTCCGGAGGTTGCGCCGGCTGAAACCTCTGACAGGTTGTGCAGTTGAGCACCATGTTGGCTATGTCTTCATTAATACCCGGCCAATATACCGCCGCCCGGGCCCTTCGTCTGCATTTTTCGACACCCAGGTGGCCTTCGTGTAGTTGACGAAGAATCATCTGGCGCACACTGTGTGGAATGACGATCCTATGCGATTTCATAAGGACCCCGTCTATATTGGTGAGATCATCTCGCACATTGTAAAACTGGGGGCACTGCCCTTTTAGCCACCCTTCCGTCATGTGGCGCATCACTCGCTGCAGCAGAGGGTCAGTCGCCGTCTCTGCGCGTATGTGGGCCAGACAAGGATCATCAGCTGGCATATTTGCTGCTGTCAGAGTCACGTGTGCCTCAATTTGACGCACGAACCCCTCCGCATCTGGTGGTGTGCTCACTGCTCGGGAAAGAGTGTCCGCCACTATGAGTTCCTTCCCCGGAGTGTAGATCAGTTCAAAATCGTACCTCCTGAGTTTGAGTAAGATGCGCTGGAGGCGAGGAGTCATGTCGTTCAGGTCTTTGTTAATGATGTTGACCAGGGGGCGGTGGTCAGTTTCGACCGTGAATCGTGGCAGGCCATACACATAGTCGTGGAACTTGTCCAGTCCAGTTAACAAGCCCAGGCATTCTTTTTCGATTTGCGCGTAGCGCTGTTCGGTAGGGGTCATGGCTCGTGAGGCATACGCAACCGGGGCCCATGATGACGTGCTGTCTTTTTGCAGGAGTACCGCTCCAATACCAGATTGGCTGGCGTCTGTTGAGATCTTTGTAGGGCGAGTCGCGTCAAAGAAGGCCAGCACTGGTGCCGTGACCAGTTTGTGCTTGAGCTCCTCCCATTCCTGCTGATGCGACTGGTGCCAGTTGAATTCCGTCGATTTTTTTACGAGATGGCGCATGTTTGTTGTATGAGAAGCCAGGTTGGGAATGAACTTCCCAAGGAAGTTGACCATGCCCAGGAATCTTAAGACAGCCTTCTTGTCAGCCGGTCGTGGCATGGCTGTGATGGCGCTAACCTTGTCTGCATCGGGACGGACCCCGGACCTTGAGATGTGGTCCCCGAGGAATTTCAGCTCCGTCTGGCCGAAAGCACACTTCGCACGGTTGAGACGCAGGCCATTTTGCCGTATGCGGGTGAAGACACGTCGAAGACGATGCATGTGTTCCTGCGGAGTGGTGGACCAAATGATGATATCGTCCACATATACACGTACCCCTTCGATGCCTTCCATCATCTGCTCCATAATGCGGTGGAATACTTCAGATGCCGAAATGATGCCGAATGGCATCCGGTTGTAGCAGAATCTGCCAAAAGGGGTGTTGAATGTGCATAGTCTTCGGCTGGCCGGGTCCAGTTGGATCTGCCAGAATCCTTTGGACGCATCCAATTTAGTGAATATGTTGGCTCGCGCCATCTCGCTGGTGAGGTCTTCTCGTTTTGGGATGGGATAGTGTTCCCGCATGATGTTGTTGTTCAGATCTTTTGGATCTATACATATACGGAGCTCGCCAGAGGGCTTCTTTACACAGACCATGGAGCTGACCCATGGCGTGGGCTCCGTGACCTTGGATAGGACCCCTTGGTCCTGAAGAATCTGCAGTTGTGCCTTGAGGCGGTCTTTGAGAGGCGCAGGAACCCTGCGAGGTGCGTGAACGACAGGGATGGCGTCCGGTCTGAGTCGAATCTTGTACGTGTGTGGCAATGTCCCCATGCCTTCAAAAACCTCCTGGTTGTGAGCGAGGAGGGAATGGAGATTCGCGTGGAACTCAGCATCCGGGAAGTCGGATATCTCATCTGGAGAGAGAGACATGATGCGCTGTACCAGGTGAAGGACCTTACACGCTTGTGCGCCCAGTAACGAGTCCTTTGATGAGCCCACAACTTCGAAGGGGAGTGTGGCCGTGTACCCCTTGTGAGTCACCTGTAGCTGGCAAGATCCTGCGGACGGGATAACGTTCCCGTTATAGTCAACCATCTTAAGCCGGGATGGTGTGATGAGTGGTTTGACCTTCATGGCCTGGACTGCAGAGTAAGCAATCAGGTTGGCGGATGCGCCGGTGTCCAGACGGAAGGCGACGCGCGATCGGTTGACCGTCAGGGTGGCACACCACTCATCGTCTGGATTGATGGCATTGACCTTGTTGACATCAATGACGGCAACTCTGAAGTCATCCTGGTCATCTGCATCACTTAACTGGAAGTCTTGATGCGTGGGCTGGACGGTCCTGACTCGTGTGCGAGGTTGTCGAGGATGCGCCGGATCCATGGGTTGAGCCGCACGACAGCGGGCTGCGTAGTGGCCTATCATGGCACATCTGTTGCACTGTTGGTATTTTGCAGGACATTGCCCTTTTAAGTGTAGACCTCCACACTTGCTGCACGTCATGACGTCACGGCGTTCGTTGCGCCACTGCGCATGCGCAGTGCGATCTTGCGGTGGGCGCGCCTGCGCAGTGCGTCCCTCGTTGTGGCCGTTATTCTTGGCGCGCACCTGCGCGGGAGACCGCGAAAAGCGCGGGAAGCGGCCGCTGTCGTCCGGGCCGTGGGGCGGGAAGAAATCGACGGCCTGGATGCGTTCAACGTCGTGGGCGGCCTGGCTTGCCGATTCGACGGCTGGGGACCCCCTCCGTGCCAACTCGGACGCCTGAAATCGGGCAAAACGGCAGGTCGCATTTTCATGGAGGACACAGGCTTCCACAGCAGACGCTAAGGTGAGGCTCTTTATTTTAAGAAGCTGCTGGCGTAGGCCACTGGAGGCAACGCCAAAAACAATCTGGTCCCTGATCATGGACTCTGTGGTGGTGCCGTAACCGCAGGACTGCGCTAGAATCCGGAGGTGCGTCAAAAAGGGTTGAAAAAGCTCCTCCTTACCTTGCAGGCGTTGCTGAAAGATGTATCTTTCGAAAGTTTCGTTTACTTCAGTTTGAAAGTGCTGGTCCATTTTGAGGATGACCGTGTCATATTTGGCCTGGTTTTCGCCTTCCTCGAACACCAGTGAATTAAAGACATCATTTGGGTGGGGGCCTGCGTAGAAGAGGAGCATTGCAATCTTCGAATCATCCGAGACATTCTGTTTTTCGGTGGCACGGATGTACAGGTCAAATCGCTGCCTGTAGAGCTTCCAGTTGGTGCCTAGGTTCCCCGTGACTTGCATCGGCTGCGGTTTGCCGGTGTGGTCCATGTCCAGAATGGCAGGTTGGTAGGCAGGTATCGATCCACTCCTGTACCATGTGGTGTTGGGTGTTCTAACACACAGAAGAGCCAACACAGTTGCATATGGTACAACACTTGTTTATTTAAACTTGCTATTTACAACTTGGTCTTTGCACTCTGCACGTGGGGGGCTCCCTGCTTGTGGTGTTTCAACAGCTCTTTCATGCTTCCTTCTCCCCAGACCTACTGACCTCCAGGTGTCGTGCTCGTGCTTTTTATGTGGTTGGTGTTCTTGTCTGTGATTGGTTGTGGTGTTGTGTACTCTGATTTGCCTGTTAGTGTGTCCATCATGATGTGTGTGTTTGAATATCATGACACAACTGACACCAGACAGACACTAATCAATATATTAACTGATCAAAGACAGACACTTATCAAGATAGTAACTGATCAAAGACAGACATTAATCAATATCGTGACTCCAGAGAAATGCAAATCAACTTTGGAATTGGCCCTCGATAGACGCCATTAAATACAGACACTGACCCCAGACAGACACTAATCAATATAGCAATTGACCGCAGACAGACACACAGAAATCAATACAATTAATTACATCAGACAGAAATAATATTAGTTATTGACACTTGTCAGATCCTAATCAATACCATAACTGACACTTTATAGACACTTATCAATGAACGAAGCAAGTCATAGATCGCTGACTCATATAGCCATTATTGAAAAGCTTTGTGGCCAGAGCATGCCAAAGCATGCCGCCGTCATTTTGCAGAGCTCGCTAAAACTACTGGCAAGATAGGGAACTCCCTTTGTCTCTGAAGAGACCAGCGATGCCATCTTGAAATCTGAAGGCGCATTTGGAAAAAAGGTTTTAAACAAAAGAAAATGGAAGGTATTGAAAAAATCACTTCAAAATCAATCTCCAAAGCACAACGGGGAAAAAAAACCTCCAGCTGCAGAGCCATCTTTAAGAGAAAAAAAAATTAAAGCAGTACCTAACTATTTGAGCCAACAGCCATAGATACAAAATTAAAACTACCAGACATATTTTGGAAAAGTCTATGATTCAACCAGGCCCAATATTGGGAGAAGGATTTTTTAAAGACAGCTGAGTGCATCAAATCTAAGCACAAAATCTGAAGAAGCCCAGATTGATATCTAGTTATCCTCATTTGGTGAACTTGCTGACAAGTGTAATCCTAATGCTGTGTATTGATGAGACCTTAACCAGCTTCAATGAAATATTTACAGTCTTTGACAAATGTTTTAATCATCAAGCTAATGAGTGTTCAGAGCTTAAAAAGTAGCATCGAAAATCCTAGGAAAGTGAATAAGAGGCAAAAGGCAACACCCAAAACAAACCACATGAGGGCACCAGAGAAGCACAGCGCTTTCTGGAAGCCCCACTAATATATCTTTATGGGAAGCCCAAGACAGATGTCCCAAATTATTTCCTTTTCAAACATGTGGACTCGTTTCCAGAATTGCACCACGATCTGGTAAACAAAACAAGGAAAAAGCCCTGTGGCAGTCAGATCAAGAATAAACAGAAGTAAAATCAGAGAATATTTATCTCAAAACGGAGACCTCAACCTGAAATGCAGCCAGGCACGCCAGCAGACAAGAAAGATAGTCACAGAGGTCATTCCCTTGAAAGATTATTTGATGAAACCAATACGTATCCCTGGAAAACACGTGGAGTTGCAAAAGATGTTGAATGCTACTTCAGAAAAAGCAGCACTGGAGCTATCAGCAATGACAAAGCTATACACTGATATGCAGAGTGAGAAGACCAGAGCTTAACGAGAGAATTAAACAGTTGAAAGAACAGCTAATTGTCCTTGACGACTGAAGCAACATACACTGAGAAAATCTACCAGAAAATTCTCCAGAGAAGAGTCCTAGAAATTAAAGGCAGAGATTTTTACTGCAACAGACGACTCCATTGAATTTCCCTCAGAAGTCCAGAGCAGCTAATTGTCAAAAACAGTCAATTGCCCTTCCGAAACAAGACAGAAGGAAGAATACTTTGAGCAGCAGAATGGTAGAACAGTAGAACAAACTCAGTGAGACTCTGGTAAATTACAAGAAAACCCAAGATAAGTTATTGAGCTTTGCAGCGAAAAGCAGAACCTGTTGAAGGACATTCACATGCCACAAGTTTGACCCTCAGGAACATTGCGAGGTGAGTCAAAATGCATTAAATGCCACTCTGGAAGAAATGATGAATCTGTTTTCGGACTAGATTCAGGAATGTTCAATATTCCGGGAGGAAGCCATGCATCGCAAGAAAGAGACATCAGTACTGACGGAAACAACTCCACATTTGGATGGAACTTTTGAAAAATATTACATTCCCAGAAAGGTACATGAAGAG